>NC_141698.1:1029871476-1030373976 GCF_964263255.1 Lissotriton vulgaris
CAGTGCGCAATAGGGTTAGTTCCAGTCTGCCCAAATGCTGTAAAGTGCCAAATGTGATGTGCAAAGTGCAAAAAATATATGTGCAAAATGTGCGAGACATGTATATATATATATATATACATGTACATATATATATATATATATATATTTCCACAATCCCTTGTTTACATCGCCGCAGCTGCAAGGAGGCCCGCACACCAGGTAAGTACAAAAGCAGTTATTTATCGCTGACCCTTTTGACCTTGCGGAATATACATGTACTCAATATTAATAAAAAATACAACTCTACAAATAATAAATAAACTGTTCCCACGCCAATGTATACAACAGTAGAGAAAGAGTTAAATTTACTGTGCTCACTCCAGTCTGTGCAACAGTAGGGAAAGCATTGGGCTCAGAAGGGGCAAACATTACTGTTCCCTCCTCCAGTCAGTGCAGCAGTTGGGAAAGTGTTGGACTCAGGAGTGGTAAAATTTACTATTTCCACTCCAATCTGTGCAACAGTAGGAAAAGGGTTGGACTCAGGAGGGGTAAAAATTATTATTCCAGCTCCTGTTGGTGCAACAGTAAGTTAAGCATTGGATTGTGGAGGGGCAAAATTTACTATTTATACTCCAGTCTGTGCAACAGTAGGGAACGCGTTGGACAAAAGAAGAGTAAAATTTACTATTCCCTCTCCAGTCTGTGCAAAAGTAGGGAAAGCCTTGGACTCAGGAGGCATAAAAATTACTATTCCCACTCCAGTTGGTGCAACAGTAGAGAGAGAGTAGTTAACTTCAAACACATAACTCATTTGAGCAACTCTATTAAACAACAAAAAATTTAAATATTTAAATATAAAATGATGGGCTCGATTAAGATGTCATGCAGACTGCCACAGACAGGCTATCAGTAGCGGACTGCCCGACATCCAGAGCTGCGGTCTGGCTGTCGGATTACGATGCTGGCAGTCGGAGTGCTCTGGGCGGAGGGACAGACCACCGCCTATGACAGGACCAGAGATCCTGTCCAAGCGGCAGTTGGATAAGTAATCCTTGAATGGTGGCGGTGCCTGTACAAGCACTGCCATCAGGATTGATGTCCCTTTCCCTTTGCCTTTTCATGGTGGTCAAACCGTAATGAAAAGGCAGATGGAAAGTGAGTTTGGGAGCACCTATCAGGGCCCCCGTCGCCCCTGGGCCTCCACTATGGGGCCCAAGGGGCACCCGTGATGTCCTCGGAAACATCCATGCACCCTGTGCCAGGCATCATACAGTGCCTGGCACACAGTACAGGGATGTTTCTAATCATTACTTTTTGCATTGCGGCTTGTGCTGCGCCTTTTACCGGGCCGCAGCACAAGCCTAAATGCAAAAGAGCATGTTTCTGACTGCCTACACGGCGGTCGTATCATTATTCGGAGGTCAAGACTGCCGCCTACTTGTAGGGCGGTCCTGATCCTGATCCTAAAAAATGGCACTCTGACATCATAATCAGCCCCTATATGTCCAAACTTTAACAAAAGTTAACAAAAATTACATATTTATTACAATGTTTAACAATTATTATAAATTAAAACAAATAATACTAATATAAATAAAATACTACACTATGGGACCGCATTCCTCAGCCCTGTTGGATGCAGTTGGATCGCCAAAGGTCTCATCAGAAGCGCCGGATTGCTAGATTAATGGTTATTTTCAACTTTAACCCCTTAAGCGCTGCCGTCGGCCAATGGCCGATGGCAACGCTACCTCCCCAGTGCTGCCGTCGGCCATTGGCCGACGGCATTCCACCCGCGCTCGGAAACGCCCGCACCGCGGCGGAATTACCGCCGTGGTTAACGGGTTAAGCTTTGTAGGTGAGACATGCTGTTTTAATGTGCAGCTACTGATGAGAGGATTTGGGTTGATGGGAGCAGCTGCTTGTAGGACAACTCATGAGGAAATAAGACAGTCATTTTGCAAACCCATCAAGAGAGACCAAAATCAGTACAGGAGATGACTGAGTTTCAACATCTGTTCTAAAGTCACAGCCAGGAAGGACCCGCCTGAGATTCATGATTTTTAAAAAGTGGAATCTTGCTTACTTTGCCATGGTTTGGATATGGACCTAAAGATGAATGCTCATATCTAGGTTGAAAGCAATTGATTTTTCTGAAGTGTAGTTTTAGGAAGAGTGGTACTGACATCAGTATTTTGCCAGAAAACCTTTAGGTTATTAGGATTTTGAATAAGAAGAAATTCTGTTTTGGGAGCATTGAATTTGAGGTGATTTTGATTTGTCCAGTTTTCTAATTGTTGTAAGCAATATTTGAGAGGGGTCATGAAGTCAGGGCGGACAATATTTTGGTCCTGCATTAGCCAAGAATAGTTTAGGATATTAGAATTACACATATAACATACATATATGGACTTTCAACCAGCCTTCTTAATCCATTGTCTGTTATTGTGGTATTAACATTCTTCTTCTGCTGAATACAGCATGGGGCAATCAGTCAGCCTACTTCAGCCACTGGCTAACTTCACTGTGAGTGATGGCATTCTGTCCATTCACAAGAAGCACATCCACATACAAAGTAGCTCCCTTAAGTGCAAGAGAGTAACTATGGCAATGTGTGTGTTTTGAGATGAAAAACATTCTTGGTTTTGTCCGATCTTTCGAGATTGTGGAGATCCCAGTAGCGTCCACAACAATAAAGTTTTGTAAAAAACATTACAAAATAAAATAAGCATTGAAAGAACAAACAAGTATGCAACCAACTCCAGATGTATCAGCTTTGCCAGTGCTTGCTAGATATACCTGGAAGTTGACAACATAAGGATGCAAAGAGACACAGGGGCTTATTTACAAAGCCCTCGCGCCACTTTTACGTCATTTTTATTGACAATCAACGTTATTGATTTTGTAAAACAAAGACAAAGTAGCATTGCCAGCACACTGTGCAAGTTTAGATGTTTGATATTAGAAAGCTTCAGAGCACACTGGACAAGCATTCAACATGACGAACAAGGAACGATAGTGTGATGAGGACAAGTGTCCCTCTTCTCGGGCCTGTTAATCCATTTGGTCCGACTATTTGCCCCACACCCTTTGGTACTTGGCAGGACAGCCTTTGGCCTCAAAGAAGGGTTTCTCCTGAGCAGCGCACCAGTCCACCTCCCGGCACCATCTGGCGAACGTGGGTGGGTCTGGCCGCGCCCAGGCCATGGCTATATCTTATTTGGCCACAGTGATGGCTGTCCCAGGAATAGTTTGTCTGCGCAGGTCCCATCTAGACCATCAGTAATACCCAGGAGAAGACGCATGGAATTGTGGGGTACAAGCCAACTCAATATGTGTGTAAGCTCCGTTTCTATTGTATCCCAATACCTCGCAAGGCAGGAGCAGGACCAGACCATATGGAAGACGTCTGCCGGGTGGTGCCTGCATCTCATGCATTCCGGTGAGGCCCGCAGCCCTGTTTTGTGCAGTCAATCTGGAGTAAGATATGCGGTGTGGAGGTAATAGGTCTGGACGAGACCGAGTCTAGCCAAGGTAGTGATCAGTTTGGGGGCCATCAGGGCGTCTTGCCAGTCCTCCTCAAGGGGACCCAGCCAACCCTCCCAGCGGGCTCTAACTGGGTCTAGAGATGTGGGGCTATTGTTGGTGAGAGTACGATAGATGCGCAATATGCCTCCCTTCCCAAGATTCTCCATCATGACCTGTCCTTCTGGTGGGCTGAACTCAGGAAGCATGGTACCCGCCGGGATATGTAGACTGAGCACGTGCCAAATTTTCAGGTATCTATAGAATTGTGAGGTGTGTAGGGAGAAGCGACTCTGCAAGTCTTGAAAAGATCACGTGTGATCCGCTGTCCACAGATCACCCAGCTGGGGGATTCCTATGTGGTCCCAATGTGTAAACCCTTGCAGTGCTGCCACTTTGCCGAGCCATGCACCCTGCCAGAGTGGTGTTTGTTGAGTCAATTTGGTGTCCCAGCGTGTGTGTGGCAAGACCAAACGCTAGGCCAGGAAGACTGTTCCGGTCACTGCCAGGAGCGTCTGGGGGACAGGGGGCTCATGCATGAGGGCTTGGATTCAAGGAAAGTCCTTGCCTCAGAGTTCAGTTTGATAAAGCGGGTCAGACCACCCCGCTGTGAACCAATCGTGGAGGACAGGCAGCCCAGACACCAGATAGTATAGGTACAGGTCAGTCATGCCCATTCCTCCGTTGAAGGACGGAATACGGCAGCGATAGAGAGACATGCGTGGTCGTTCCATGCCTCATAAGAATCGTATGATCATTGAGTCGATCTCACGGAACCAGCTACGTGTCATGACACTGTCTTTCCAAGCCCATGACGAGCCTAGAACACCCTTCGAGAAAACCCACCCCTATCCCGTGCAACCTGCACTCCTGTACCTAAAAGGAAGAAAGGGGGTTAGTATGTAAGGAAAACCGGTTACTGTGAACTATGTCATTATGGTTATCAATATGTCATTGGTAAAGGTTCACTGTTCACGTTTTTATGCATGTTTCAAGCTCTTATACGTTTTTCATGTGGTATTCCATGTTGTCAAATACCAGGGAAAAAGACGCGCTTGTATTGCAGCAAAGAAAAGGAAAAAAAGACGCGCTTTAAAAATGACACGCATCTTTTTGGTGCGCGATGCAAAATGATTCGGTGCTCCGTTCTCGGAGTGCTCGGCAGGTTTGGGCGTGGCACGCTGCCATTCCCCGACGTCCCAGGGTGTGGCTAGACTATAAAAGCCACACCCAGGGTTCCAGAAGACGCTTGGTCTTCGGAGCATCGTGGAAGCAACACCTGCGTTCGAGAGCTCGCGTACATCGTCGAAGGCCCGAGTCAGAGTCAGCCAACCTCCAGGAATTATCGGATACCTCAGAATAAAAAGCTAAGTACATTTTTCTCATCAAGGCGCCCAACGCTAGGATTCAAGAGACTTTGTTTTAGGATTCAAGAGACTTTGTTTTGGACATTGGCAAATAATATTTAATGGTGTTTTCCAGCATATTCTTTTGTGAACCACAAGTCAAAGACTAATTAGAACTTGAATGTATATGGTTATTTTCAAGGTATTCTTTTGTGAAGCAAGTCAAAGACTAAC
The DNA here is from genome assembly GCF_964263255.1 of Lissotriton vulgaris. Taxonomy (NCBI): domain Eukaryota; kingdom Metazoa; phylum Chordata; class Amphibia; order Caudata; family Salamandridae; genus Lissotriton; species Lissotriton vulgaris. The sequence continues at coordinate 1,029,876,564 of NC_141698.1, forward strand.
TCGAACATTAATGTTTATAATGTTTGAAAACCTAGGTGGTACATGTTAAAACAAATGTATAGATAATATTTATCCTCACAGAATTTTCTGAAGTTTCAGCCGGAATCTCAATGGTTTTAATAGTGAACTAAACTATTAATCTTTACGGAAAAAGTCGTGTTTAAACCTACCAAGCAGGGAAAGGAAGTGAGTAGAATTTATTCTAAGGCATTTTACAGATAAAAGAAAAGGTTTAAGGAAAGTGCAAATAAGTGTTGTTTCTCTCCATAGCATTTTCAAAACCTAATCTGGGGGCGGACAAGTCAACCACCTTCTACTGAAAACCTCAACCCTTGCGCACACCACGACGACGACATCCTGGACGCGAAGACTTATCGAGTAGTTCGCAGGTAGGAGACTGCTTCCTCAAAAGTCAAGGAAGAGTTAGAGGAGTAGAATAGGAGATTAAAGTGCTTAGGATTCTTGCTAAAATATATGTTCTTGTATATATTTTCAGGTCGACTACTAGACAACAAGTAGCGTCAGATCCGGCCTCTCTCCCTGACTGCTACCCATCATCCTAGTGTGTTAATAAGAATCACTGGCTGAAAAGGTAGGGTTTTGGGGGATTGGTCCATAGCGTCTCTGCAAAACCGATCAAGCACCTTACAGGTAAGGTTGGTGTTCAGCTCAGGTAAGAGTGCTTGATCATATCTGACAGAAGACCAAGCCCACGGCAAAGTTTTGCCCAGACGCTATGGATGAATCTCCTCAAATCACGTTGCAGGATTTAGCTACAGTACTATTAGAAATCAGGGCAGAAAATGTAGAATTAAGGAAGGATTTAACGGCTATTCAGAATAAAATTACACCAAGTCCTCAGACCTGGACCTTTACTTCAGATAAAAAATCTTATATGAAACCACCAATCTTTCAGCCAACCATGCATACTCTGTATAGTGGGGAAGCTAATTCTAATACGTCAGGTAATCCTCAAATTCAGGTGGTTACTCCAGTTTCTATACCATTAGCACCACCTGAGAGGTTCTATGGGGATTGTAACAAGTTCACCATTTTCTTAAACCAGTGTCAGTTACATTTTGTGGCGAAACCTACAGCATTTCCCGATGACTCTTCTAAGGTGGCATTCATCTTGTCCTATTTGGGCGGAGATGCTGCATTATGGTCCGTACCTTATGTAGAAAGGAATGATCCCATGTTAACTGATTTTAGAAGATTTAAAAGAGCAATGAAGAAATTGTTTGCAAAACATGTATTTGTGCAATCTGCAGATCATGAACTGCTGAATTTAAAGCAGGGGTCTTCAGATCTTCTACATTATATTTCAATCTTTAACAGGCTGGTTATTGAAGCAGAGTGGCCTGAGGAGAAAAGAGTTTCATTGTTTTATCGTGGGTTACGTGATGATTTAAAGGATATGATAACACAAATTTTAGATCCACCTACAGATTGCGAGGAATTCATAGATCTGGTTGTTAAATTAAATCACAGAATTTCTGAAAGGAAAGGCGAGAGGGGGAAAACAGACTTTAGAATGATGATCTTTAAAGAAAAAGGGAATGTAAGAGCAGAGTCTTCCCCTTCTAAACTTGATCCAGTTGAGCCAATGCAAATAGGCACAGTTAGAGGACCCCTCACTAAGGATGAGAGAGAGAAGCGCCGAAAACTGAACCAATGTATGTACTGTGGGAAAACCGGGCATTTTATAAAAGATTGTCCCACACGTCCTGTAAGGCCTAAGACCAAAATGCCTGAAGTTGCAACAATACAACAGTCGGAAAACTAGCTCTCTCGGTAGATACAGAGGTCAATCTACCGAGTCCGTCTATCACTTTGGCCTCCTTAACTCCAACTGCCTCTCATTGTCACCTGAGTATGCGTATTCTTCTTCAGTCTCAATTGAATAAGGAACGGTCCTGGTCCATAGATGCCTTAATTGATTCCGGAGCAACTGGAAATTTCATTGACACTAAATTATTTCAGAAGTTAGGTCTAGAACAAATAGTTAAGGATTCACCAGAAGTAGTTAGGGCTGTGGACGGAAAGGAACTCACGTCAGGACTCATACAATACCATACTGAAATTTTAAACATGACTTGTGCAGAAAAACACACAGAGGAAATAACTTTTGACATAATTGATGCACCTCAATTCGGTTTGATTCTGGGGATTCCATGGCTAGTTTTACATAATCCTTATATAGATTGGACTAACAGGAGTATTTTATTCAAGTCCGATTACTGTCATGCTAAGTGTTTCAAACAATTCCCAGGTTCGGAATTGTTAATCCAAGGATATGACTTTCCAAAAAGATCCAAGAGTGTTCTAGTGGTTGCTGGGGTACCTGAAGAATATCAAGACTTGTTGGATGTATTTGACAAGAAAAAGGCAGAGACATTGCCTCCTCATAGAGACTTTGACTGTCAAATAGATTTGGTCCCAGGGGCATCCTTGCCCTGTAGTCGTATTTACGCTTTAACAGAGAAAGAAAATGAACATCTACGTAATTATTTGGATGAGTACTTGGCCAATGGGTTCATCCGACATTCTAAGTCTCCGGTCTCTTCTCCTCTCTTCTTTATCCCAAAAAAGGGAGGAGAATTGCGCACCTGCATCGACTATCGAGCCATCAACAATGTGACGGTAAAGAATCGATATCCCTTACCTTTGATTCCGACCTTACTTGATCAGATCAAAGATGCCACCATTTATACGAAACTGGATCTGCGAGGCGCATATCATTTGGTGCGAGTTCGAGAGGGCGATGAATGGAAAACAGCCTTCAGAACTAAATTTGGTTTATATGAATACCAGGTGATGCCCTTCGGACTTTGCAATGCACCAGCGGCGTTCCAGTTTTTTATAAATGAGGTGCTGAGAGATTTTTTGGATATTTGCTGTATTGTCTACATTGATGATATCCTAATTTATTCAAAAAACAAAACTGAGCATGTAAAGCAAGTACGAGCCATTCTTCAACAGCTTTTACAAAATTCTTTGTTTGTCAAACTTGAAAAAAGTTTGTTCCACGTGACCACAGTGGACTTCCTGGGGTATATCCTTAGTCCAGCTGGAATTGAAATGGACCCAAAGAAAGTCAAGGCAATAATTGAATGGCCCAGTCCCTCTTCAGTAAAGCAGATACAGAGTTTTCTGGGTTTTGCGAATTTCTATAGGCGATTTATTAAGGATTTTTCTCAAAAAGTTACGCCTATCACAAAATTGTTACGCAAGAACACAAAATTTGATTGGACTTCAGAAAGTGAACAGGCTTTTCAAGATCTTAAAGATCTATTTGTGACAGCCCCAGTGTTAAAGCACCCTGACCCCTCCCAGCCGTTCATAGTAGAAGCTGATGCTTCACAATTTGCCATAGGAGGGATTTTATCTCAGAGAAGTATTAAAACTGGACAACTACACCCCATTGCATACTATTCTAGAAAGTTAACCCCTCCTGAACAGAATTACGCAATTGCAGATCGAGAGTTATTGGCTATAAAAGCTGTGTTCAAAGAATGGCGACACTACTTGCTAGGGGCTCGACATCCAATAACCATATATACAGATCACAGGAATCTACAAACCCTCAGATCCGCTAAAGCTTTGACTCCTCGCCAACTGCGTTGGACTTTGTTTTTTAATGATTATGATTTCATCATAACCTATCGACCAGGAAAAGAAAACAACAAAGCTGATGCTTTATCTAGAATCGGTTTAAGTGATGACCTGAATCTACAAAAGGAAAAGTTACACCCTATAATTTCAGAGGATAGGTTTCAGATTGGTCTTGTTAACTCAGACGTTTTACCTGATATTGAGAAAGCCTTACAAGATCATACAAGTGCTGAATGGAATAAGCGTTTTCCTTTGTTGCAATGGAAAGATAATTTGTTGTTTATGAATGACCAAGTTTTTGTTCCCAATGCAAATTTACAAGAAAAAGTAATGCAAAATTACCATGATTCTATGCTGTCAATTCATCCAGGGGTTACCAAGATGTATCAACTCATAAAAAGACACTTTTGGTGGCAGAGCATGTTAAAGGACATTCAGAAATATGTACAAACATGCACTGTCTGTAGCAGGAATAAGGCGGTTCATAAATCTCCATCTGGTCTTCTTATGCCTTTGCCAGTTCCTCCTCAGCCTTGGCATACGGTATCTTTAGATTTCATTGTAGAATTGCCTCGCACCACTTCAGGGTTTACCACCATTCTTACAATAGTGGACCACTTTTCTAGATATGCTCATTTCATCCCTTTAAAAAAGCTTCCATCTGCCTTGGAGTTAGCACACATTTTTGTCACACAGATTGTTAGGTTACACGGAATCCCATCTGTGGTATTATCAGATAGGGGTTCACAGTTTGTGTCACATTTTTGGCAAGGTCTAGGGAAATCACTAAAGATGGAAATGCGCATGTCATCCAGTTATCATCCGCAAACTGATGGACTAACTGAACGCACAAATCAGACAGTGGAACAGTTTCTACGCTGTTTACTAACCACCCATGATCAGGAATGGTCAGATATTATTTGGGCCGCTGAATTCGCTTATAATAATTCAAACAATTCTTCAACTGGTATGTCACCCTTTTTCTGTGTCCATGGTTTTCATCCTAAGGATATGCTAGGTATAGATAAAAAGGTTTCTGATGATATGCCAGCAGTCACTGATTTTGTAAATAATCTGGTCTCGATTCAACAAGAAGCTCAGCAGCAGCTAGTGCATGCAAAAGAAGTACAAAAGAAATTTGCTGATAAACATCGGTCAAAACAGCCTGAATATTCAGTGGGTGACGAAGTGTGGCTGGCCACAAAAAATCTAAGATTAAAAAATCATAAAACATTTCGTCCTCGATTCATAGGACCTTTTCCAATAGAAAAGATTGTTAATCCTGTCAGCATGAAATTGAAACTACCTGATTCTTATCGTATCCACCCAGTGTTTCACGTCTCACTACTGAAACCTTATGATCCTGACACTCGGAAGCTTATTCAGCCACCTGCAATCGATGTAGAGGGTGATTTAGAATATGAGGTAAAGGCAGTCTTAGATTCCAAGAGAAGGAAAGGTAAATTGTTTTACTTGGTGGACTGGAAGGGCTATGGTCCAGAGGATCGCTCTTGGGAGCCCCTAGAAAACTTAAAAAACTCTCCCAAAGTCTTAAAGACTTTCCATAATCGTTTCCCAGACAAACCAAAGCCAATCCCAATGGTATTAGGGGGGATTCTACGGGGAGGGTACTGTCATGACACTGTCTTTCCAAGCCCATGACGAGCCTAGAACACCCTTCGAGAAAACCCACCCCTATCCCGTGCAACCTGCACTCCTGTACCTAAAAGGAAGAAAGGGGGTTAGTATGTAAGGAAAACCGGTTACTGTGAACTATGTCATTATGGTTATCAATATGTCATTGGTAAAGGTTCACTGTTCACGTTTTTATGCATGTTTCAAGCTCTTATACGTTTTTCATGTGGTATTCCATGTTGTCAAATACCAGGGAAAAAGACGCGCTTGTATTGCAGCAAAGAAAAGGAAAAAAAGACGCGCTTTAAAAATGACACGCATCTTTTTGGTGCGCGATGCAAAATGATTCGGTGCTCCGTTCTCGGAGTGCTCGGCAGGTTTGGGCGTGGCACGCTGCCATTCCCCGACGTCCCAGGGTGTGGCTAGACTATAAAAGCCACACCCAGGGTTCCAGAAGACGCTTGGTCTTCGGAGCATCGTGGAAGCAACACCTGCGTTCGAGAGCTCGCGTACATCGTCGAAGGCCCGAGTCAGAGTCAGCCAACCTCCAGGAATTATCGGATACCTCAGAATAAAAAGCTAAGTACATTTTTCTCATCAAGGCGCCCAACGCTAGGATTCAAGAGACTTTGTTTTAGGATTCAAGAGACTTTGTTTTGGACATTGGCAAATAATATTTAATGGTGTTTTCCAGCATATTCTTTTGTGAACCACAAGTCAAAGACTAATTAGAACTTGAATGTATATGGTTATTTTCAAGGTATTCTTTTGTGAAGCAAGTCAAAGACTAACTCGAACATTAATGTTTATAATGTTTGAAAACCTAGGTGGTACATGTTAAAACAAATGTATAGATAATATTTATCCTCACAGAATTTTCTGAAGTTTCAGCCGGAATCTCAATGGTTTTAATAGTGAACTAAACTATTAATCTTTACGGAAAAAGTCGTGTTTAAACCTACCAAGCAGGGAAAGGAAGTGAGTAGAATTTATTCTAAGGCATTTTACAGATAAAAGAAAAGGTTTAAGGAAAGTGCAAATAAGTGTTGTTTCTCTCCATAGCATTTTCAAAACCTAATCTGGGGGCGGACAAGTCAACCACCTTCTACTGAAAACCTCAACCCTTGCGCACACCACGACGACGACATCCTGGACGCGAAGACTTATCGAGTAGTTCGCAGGTAGGAGACTGCTTCCTCAAAAGTCAAGGAAGAGTTAGAGGAGTAGAATAGGAGATTAAAGTGCTTAGGATTCTTGCTAAAATATATGTTCTTGTATATATTTTCAGGTCGACTACTAGACAACAAGTAGCGTCAGATCCGGCCTCTCTCCCTGACTGCTACCCATCATCCTAGTGTGTTAATAAGAATCACTGGCTGAAAAGGTAGGGTTTTGGGGGATTGGTCCATAGCGTCTCTGCAAAACCGATCAAGCACCTTACAGGTAAGGTTGGTGTTCAGCTCAGGTAAGAGTGCTTGATCATATCTGACACTACGAGGGTAGTGGAATGGAGTGTTTTGGATAATTTATAGGAACCGAGGGAAGATCATCATTTTGAATAGGGCCACTCTTATGAGTGAATTGAGTGGTAGGGTCTGGCAGCAACTGAGATCCTTCCTGGTCCTAACATTCAGTGCCTATTCCAATTCGGGGAGTAAGGCAACCCATATGCTGAGGTATTTAAATGACTGTCATCTAATATGTATGCTAGATTGCCAGTCAAAACATTCCCTGGAGGGATGGAGGGGCACCTGGGATGACTTGGCAAGGTTCAGCCAGAAGCCTAAGACCCTCTCAAAGTGCCAGAGGAATTGCAGACATCTGGGGCCGGAGTAGGCCAGATCGTCAAGGAAGAGCAGGATCTCATCCGCATACAATGCAATTTTGACTATGTGGTGACTTCCCCACGCCCGGTCTTGAATCAAGTCGTCAGCACGGATGAGATGCGCCAGGGGCTCCATCACCAGAGCAAAAAGGAGTGGGGAGAGGAGACAGCCCTGCCTCGTGCCCTTCTGGATTGGAAATACCTCGGAGAGCTAACCATTGGCCAATACCGTGGCTTGAGGTTGGAGTAGAGGACTCAGATGAAACATCAGAATGATTGACCAGCGCCTATCGTTGTAAGCACCTCGTCGAGGTAATGTCAGTCCACCGTATCAAAGGCCTTTTCGAAATCCACAAGAAGGGGTTAAATAGGGTATGAGTGCCTGACGATTAGCGAATGCTAGGTGGAGGCATTGTAGGCAGTGTCTGATGGCACGAGCGGGCATGAAGCCGCATTGGTCCAGGTAGATCAGAGTGGTGAGGAGTGGGCGCAGGCGTTGAGCCAAAACTGTGGTGTGGATTTTAAGTTTGGTGTTGAACAGGGAGATCGGTCAGTAATCTGTGCATGATAACGAGGATGGCTGCGTTTTAGGGATGACCACAATGGTGGTTATGTCCGTCTCTGGGGGAAAAGCCCCGACCTCCGCCACATGGGGGAACAAGGTCACAAGATGGGGAACCAATAGGTAACGGTAGGATGTGTATTATTCTTGGGGGAAGCCATCGGGGCCCGGAGTTTTCTGGGATGCCATTAGGGAGATCGCCACACCTATCTCCTCTGGGGAGAAGGGAAGGTCCAAGCTAGCGGCTTCCGATTGCGACAGGCAGGGAATGTGGAGTTTCATGGGACTAAGGACGTCTGCAAGAGTATCATCCAGCTGTCACGCTCAGTATAGATGGGAGTAAAAATCATCAAAAGCTCATGCAATCTCCAGAGAGGTACGGCGAACGGTTCCTATGGGGTCTTGGATCTCAGGAATTATCTGAGATGCTAGGGCAGGGGTCTTCAAACTGTGGGGAGAGACCCCCGGGGGGCCGTGGAGCAATGCAAAGGGGGTCGCGCCTTCAAAGTTATACTTCTGCCCAGGCCCAAGGGCTTCAGCCCCCCTCCTCCCTCGTTGTGTCTCTCAGCCCGGCTGCTGCTTCAGTGCAACTTGATCTGCGGAGGCTGGGCAGTTTTTTGGAGTCATTTCCGTCAGGCCCGTGTTTTTCACAGGTCTTTAAAGACCATTTGCATATTTACATGCCTTTGTAAACTGGTTACAGAGGCTTCGTTTTTTTCCTGGTTTCAGTACCCCCTGGGCCCCCACCGTGCCTGTGCCTTACATTTGTACTTTACAATTACTTCTGTAGTGTGAGAATGCATTTAATGAAAAGGAATATAAAGTAGGGTTGCCAAAATAAAAATGCCTGCCTGTTTTTGTTTAAAGAGCCTGCAAAGATCTCCTCTTGACACTAAATAGACTATTAAATACAAACGTATGTATGCATTAGTTATGAGACTTTTCTGTCTTTGTTTCTCTTTGTCAGTCATGAATCATTGAGGCAGCCCTAGAACACAATTAAAAGTGCTTTCTATTTATATTTGCTGTTCGAAGTATGCACATAAGTGCTGAAAATACAGCTTTAGGTGACTGCTTATTTTTGTACCGACTGGGCCATCAAAATAATCTGCTGGCAACCCTAACCATAGGACTGTTTGTTGCAGAATCAGCACATTATTTATTTCCTCCACCCTCGATCCCCGATTAATGCCACAGTAGTTTAACTTAGATCTTAAACCCTACACCGCTGTCAATAACATGTTGAGTTACTTCAAGTGTCTGGGAATGCACCCTGCATTCAGACAACTCACTCCTCATTCTCGCCCTTCACTTTCACGCTCACCCTGCACTCACACTGATCACCATGCACTCACACAATTCACCCTGCACTCTCAGTGATCACAATGCACTCACACTGATCACCATGCACTCACACCATTCACCCGCTCACCAAGCACCCACAGTGATCCCTCTGCACTCACAATGCACCTGGAGTCACTTGAGTACACTACTCATCCTGCACTCATGTGACACTTCATTCACCTGACCCACTCACTGCTCAATATGCAACTCACTCAAACAAGCTCATCAGTAATCATACATTCATTCGTCCCATTCTAAACTTGCATCCGCACCCAAATTCATCCGCCACCTCACTCACTCTGCAGTCACTCCTCTTACCCTACTCTCGCACTGTTGCATCGCTCACTGTGCACTCACATGGGCACTCTTGTCACTCACACAGTGTGCAGAGGGTTAATGTGCCTGCTACAAAGAACGTGCACCATGCAGATCACAGAACTGAGTGTGAGTAAACTATGAATAGCGCTATAAAAAAATGAAATGTTTGTCAGAAAGGTGCATTGTTGGTGAGTGGCAGCGAAGGAATTCATGGAGAAGGAGGGGCACCACAAAAGACTGTTGCACCGTGTGCGACCAGTGTTAGGGCCAGCCCTGGCTGGGAATGTTAGTCCCCTCCGAATTTCTGGTCTAGTGACTCCCCTGCTTCTGGCTATTATTATTATTTACATTTGTAGTGCGCTACTGTTACCAAAAGATGTCCTGGGGCTAATAATCATCTGCTGCCTGTAGGCAAATGAGAAACACACAGAAGGAGAAGGAGAACCAGCCAAATAGGGTAACCTACAGAGCATAGAGAAAGGTTTTTATATATTCCTAAAGGATAATAGGTTCTTGGTGGAGCGAAGCAAAGGAGGGTGCAAGTTCCATAACTGCGCGGCCTGCACTAAAACAGCGAGATAGACAACTCATGCCTTCTTGAATTAGGGAACAATAAGCAGAGTCCGACCTGTATGCTTGGTGAGGAGAGATGAGAGGATGAGAGAAGACAGCAAGGAAGTGAGAGAATTCGATTGAAGAGAACAGGGATGAAGAGAAATGTGAATTGCCAAAGAGAAGCGTGGACACACAAGAAGTGAGTGTGAGCCAAAGATGAGGGCTTCTGTTAGAACAAAGGGGAGATGTGAAAGTTAAATGGGGGGACTGGAGAGGTGTAAGATACAAATAGACAAAAATTTGAATGGAGAGACGAGGTGAATGAGAAGTGCTGAGGGGCACGGGAGGTGACGGGACCAGAGAGGTCATGAGATAAAGGTGAGAGACTGTTCCAGAGGAGGGCAGTGAAAAGACAAAATGGCAAGAGGTGACTAAAAGTGAAGTGAGAGGTTGAATGGGGAGAGTTCAGATGTTGTAAAAAGGGGTGAAAGAAAATGGCCTGCAAAGTGAGAGATGGATCCGGGGTTAGGAGAGGAGAGAGGAATGGAAGGGAGGGGGTGAGAGGAAAGCTGCATGGGTAAACTGCTTAGCTCTGTACAAAACTGCCAGGTTTTTAGGGACCCCTGCTTCTCCTGGCCAGGGCCATGTAAGCTTCTAATCTGACAGCAGGTATACCTGCAGAGTGGAAGTCCCTTCTCAAAGGTTGACTAGAAATCTTTCTGATGTTAATTGCTGTATTTTGGTTATAAACGGGTACTGATGGGGTGAAATCTTTCCTCAGTGCTACTGTGTGTACACAATGTCAAAATAATGAAGCAATGCTATCCCAAAATAGGATTCAGAAAAGGGGGTGGTGATGAACAGAGTGTCTGAATTAAGCAGACCACTCTTACCCAGTCCAAAGTTCAGGGCTTGATCCATCACCGTTTTTTAGCTCCCTGCACCATCCCAGCTCAGAACTTGGCTATATGCAAATTAGTCTGACCCTGGCCCAGTGCATCATGGGAACAGGGCAGACCAAACTACCAAGCCAATTCTTATACTGGGAAGGAAACAAGCTACCGGGGACCGGTTTCTGGCATTTCAGCCGTCTTCGGCCCGGCTTGCTTGAATCCTGATGGTGCAATGAGCAAGGGACTCACATCTGAGTATACCTTTCCACGCTTATGGTGGACAAAAATGATTCAGAAAAGGGGGTGGTGATGAACAGAGTGTCTGAATTAAGCTGACCACTCTTACCCAGTCCAAAGATCAGGGCTTGATCCATCACCGTTTTTTAGCTCACTGCACCATCCCAGCTCAGAACTTGGCTATATGCAAATTAGTCTGACCCTGGCCCAGTGCATCATGGGAACAGGGCAGACCAAACTACCAAGCCAATTCTTATACTGGGAAGGAAACAAGCTACCGGGGACCGGTTTCTGGCATTTAAGCCGTCTTCGGCCCGGCTTGCTTGAATCCTGATGGTGCAATGAGCAAGGGACTCACATCTGAGTATACCCTTCCACGCTTATGGTGGACAAAAATGATTCAGAAAAGGGGGTGGTGATGAACAGAGTGTCTGAATTAAGCTGACCACTCTTACCCAGTCCAAAGATCAGGGCTTGATCCATCACCGTTTTTTAGCTCACTGCACCATCCCAGCTCAGAACTTGGCTATATGCAAATTAGTCTGACCCTGGCCCAGTGCATCATGGGAACAGGGCAGACCAAACTACCAAGCCAATTCTTATACTGGGAAGGAAACAAGCTACCGGGGACCGGTTTCTGGCATTTCAGCCGTCTTCGGCCCGGCTTGCTTGAATCCTGATGGTGCAATGAGCAAGGGACTCACATCTGAGTATACCCTTCCACGCTTATGGTGGACAAAAATGATTCAGAAAAGGGGGTGGTGATGAACAGAGTGTCTGAATTAAGCAGACCACTCTTACCCAGTCCAAAGATCAGGGCTTGATCCATCACCGTTTTTTTAGCTCACTGCACCATCCCAGCTCAGAACTTGGCTATATGCAAATTAGTCTGACCCTGGCCCAGTGCATCATGGGAACAGGGCACACCAAACTACCAAGCCAATTCTTATACTGGGAAGGAAACATGCTACCGGGGACCGGTTTCTGGCATTTCAGCCGTCTTCGGCCCGGCTTGCTTGAATCCTGATGGTGCAATGAGCAAGGGACTCACATCTGAGTATACCCTTCCACGCTTATGGTGGACAAAAATGATTCAGAAAAGGGGGTGGTGATGAACAGAGTGTCTGCATTAAGCAGACCACTCTTACCCAGTCCAAAGATCAGGGCTTGATCCATCACCGTTTTTTAGCTCACTGCACCATCCCAGCTCAGAACTTGGCTATATGCAAATTAGTCTGACCCTGGCCCAGTTCATCATGGGAACAGGGCAGACCAAACTACCAAACCAATTCTTATACTGGGAAGGAAACAAGCTACCGGGGACTGGTTTCTGGCATTTCAGCCGTCTTCGGCCCGGCTTGCTTGAATCCTGATGGTGCAATGAGCAAGGGACTCACATCTGAGTATACCCTTCCACGCTTATGGTGGACAAAAATGATTCAGAAAAGGGGGTGGTGATGAACAGAGTGTCTGAATTAAGCAGACCACTCTTACCCAGTCCAAAGATCAGGGCTTGATCCATCACCGTTTTTTAGCTCACTGCACCATTCCAGCTCAGAACTTGGCTATATGCAAATTAGTCTGACCCTGGCCCAGTGCATCATGGGAACAGGGCAGACCAAACTACCAAGCCAATTCTTATACTGGGAAGGAAAAAAGCTACCGGGGACCGGTTTCTGGCATTTCAGCCGTCTTCGGCCCGGCTTGCTTGAATCCTGATGGTGCAATGAGCAAGGGACTCACATCTGAGTATACCCTTCCACGCTTATGGTGGACAAAAATTATTCAGAAAAGGGGGTGGTGATGAACAGAGTGTCTGAATTAAGCAGACCACTCTTACCCAGTCCAAAGATCAGGGCTTGATCCATCACCGTTTTTTAGCTCACTGCACCATCCCAGCTCAGAACTTGGCTATATGCAAATTAGTCTGACCCTGGCCCAGTGCATCATGGGAACAGGGCAGACCAAACTGCCAAGCCAATTCTTATACTGGGAAGGAAACAAGCTACCGGGGACTGGTTTCTGGCATTTCAGCCGTCTTCGGCCCGGCTTGCTTGAATCCTGATGGTGCAATGAGCAAGGGACTCACATCTGAGTATACCTTCCCACGCTTATGGTGGACAAAAATGATTCAGAAAAGGGGGTGGTGATGAACAGAGTGTCTGAATTAAGCTGACCACTCTTACCCAGTCCAAAGATCAGGGCTTGATCCATCACCGTTTTTTAGCTCACTGCACCATCCCAGGTCAGAACTTGGCTATATGCAAATTAGTCTGACCCTGGCCCAGTGCATCATGGGAACAGGGCAGACCAAACTACCAAGCCAATTCTTATACTGGGAAGGAAACAAGCTACCGGGGACCGGTTTCTGGCATTTCAGCCGTCTTCGGCCCGGCTTGCTTGAATCCTGATGGTGCAATGAGCAAGGGACTCACATCTGAGTATACCCTTCCACGCTTATGGTGGACAAAAATGATTCAGAAAAGGGGGTGGTGATGAACAGAGTGTCTGAATTAAGCAGACCACTCTTACCCAGTCCAAAGATCAGGGCTTGATCCATCACCGTTTTTTAGCTCACTGCACCATCCCAGCTCAGAACTTGGCTATATGCAAATTAGTCTGACCCTGGCCCAGTACATCATGGGAACAGGGCAGACCAAACTACCAAGCCAATTCTTATACTGGGAAGGAAACAAGCTACCGGGGACCGGTTTCTGGCATTTCAGCCGTCGTCGGCCCGGCTTGCTTGAATCCTGATGGTGCAATGAGCAAGGGACTCACATCTGAGTATACCCTTCCACGCTTATGGTGGACAAAAATGATTCAGAAAAGGGGGTGGTGATGAACAGAGTGTCTGAATTAAGCAGACCACTCTTACCCAGTCCAAAGATCAGGGCTTGATCCATCACCGTTTTTTAGCTCACTGCACCATCCCAGCTCAGAACTTGGCTATATGCAAATTAGTCTGACCCTGGCCCAGTGCATCATGGGAACAGGGCAGACCAAACTTCCAAGCCAATTCTTATACTGGGAAGGAAACAAGCTACCGGGGACCGGTTTCTGGCATTTCAGCCGTCTTCGGCCCGGCTTGCTTGAATCCTGATGGTGCAATGAGCAAGGGACTCACATCTGAGTATACCCTTCCATGCTTATGGTGGACAAAAATGATTCAGAAAAGGGGGTGGTGATGAACAGAGTGTCTGAATTAAGCAGACCACTCTTACCCAGTCCAAAGATCAGGGCTTGATCAATCACCGTTTTTTAGCTCACTGCACCATCCCAGCTGAGAACTTGGCTATATGCAAATTAGTCTGACCCTGGCCCAGTGCATCATGGGAACATGAGATAAATAACGGTGATGGATCAAGCCCTGATCTTTGGACTGGGTAAGAGTGGTCTGCTTCATTCAGACACTCTGTTCATCACCACCCCCTTTTCTGAATCGTTTTTGGCCACTATAGGTGTGGCAGGGTATACTCAGACATGAGTCCCTTTCTCACTGCTCCATCAGGATTCAAGCAAGCCGGGCCGAAGGCGGCTGAAATGCCAGAAACCGGTCCCCGGTAGCTTGTCTCCTTTCTGGTGAAGAATTGGCTTGGTAGTTTAGTCTGCCCTGTTCCCATGATGCACTGGGCCAGGGACAGACTGATTTGCATATAGCCAGGTTCTGAGCTGGGATGGGGCAGTGAGATAAATAACGGTGATGGATCAAGCCCTGATCTTTGGACTGGGTAAGAGTGGTCTGCTTAATTCAGACACTCTGTTCATCACCACCCCCTTTTCTGAATCGTTTTTGGCCACTATAGGTGTGGTAGGGTATACTCAGACATGAGTCCCTTTCTCACTGCTCCATCAGGATTCAAGCAAGCCGGGCCGAAGACGGCTGAAATGCCAGAAACCGGTCCCCGGTAGCTTGTCTCCTTTCTGGTGAAGAATTGGCTTGGTAGTTTAGTCTGCCCTGTTCCCATGATGCACTGGGCCAGGGACAGACTGATTTGCATATAGCCAGGTTCTGAGCTGGGATGGGGCAGTGAGATAAATAACGGTGATGGATCAAGCCCTGATCTTTGGACTGGGTAAGAGTGGTCTGCTTAATTCAGACACTCTGTTCATCACCACCCCCTTTTCTGAATCGTTTTTGGCCACTATAGGTGTGGCAGGGTATACTCAGACATGAGTCCCTTTCTCACTGCTCCATCAGGATTCAAGCAAGCCGGGCCGAAGACGGCTGAAATGCCAGAAACCGGTCCCCGGTAGCTTGTCTCCTTTCTGGTGAAGAATTGGCTTGGTAGTTTAGTCTGCCCTGTTCCCATGATGCACTGGGCCAGTGAAAGACTGATTTGCATATAGCCAGGTTCTGAGCTGGGATGGGGCAGTGAGATAAACCACGGTGATGGATCAAGCCCTGATCTTTGGACTGGGTAAGAGTGGTCTGCTTAATTCAGACACTCTGTTCATCACCACCCCCTTTTCTGAATCGTTTTTGGCCACTATAGGTGTGACAGGGTATACTCAGACATGAGTCCCTTTCTCACTGCTCCATCAGGATTCAAGCAAGCCGGGCCGAAGACGGCTGAAATGCCAGAAACCGTTCCCCGGTAGCTTGTCTCCTTTCTGGTGAAGAATTGGCTTGGTAGTTTAGTCTGCCCTGTTCCCATGATGCACTGGGCCAGGGACAGACTGATTTGCATATAGCCAGGTTCTGAGCTGGGATGGGGCAGTGAGATAAATAACGGTGATGGATCAAGCCCTGATCTTTGGACTGGGTAAGAGTGGTCTGCTTAATTCAGACACTCTGTTCATCACCACCCCCTTTTCTGAATCGTTTTTGGCCACTATAGGTGTGGCAGGGTATACTCAGACATGAGTCCCTTTCTCACTGCTCCATCAGGATTCAAGCAAGCCGGGCCGAAGACGGCTGAAATGCCAGAAACCGGTCCCCGGTAGCTTGTCTCCTTTCTGGTGAAGAATTGGCTTGGTAGTTTAGTCTGCCCTGTTCCCATGATGCACTGGGCCAGGGACAGACTGATTTGCATATAGCCAGGTTCTGAGCTGGGATGGGGCAGTGAGATAAATAACGGTGATGGATCAAGCCCTGATCTTTGGACTGGGTAAGAGTGGTCTGCTTAATTCAGACACTCTGTTCATCACCACCCCCTTTTCTGAATCGTTTTTGGCCACTATAGGTGTGGCAGAGTATACTCAGACATGAGTCCCTTTCTCACTGCTCCATCAGGATTCAAGCAAGCCGGGCCAAAGACGGCTGAAATGCCAGAAACCGGTCCCCGGTAGCTTGTCTCCTTTCTGGTGAAGAATTGGCTTGGTAGTTTAGTCTGCCCTGTTCCCATGATGCACTGGGCCAGGGACAGACTGATTTGCATATAGCCAGGTTCTGAGCTGGGATGGGGCAGTGAGATAAATAACGGTGATGGATCAAGCCCTGATCTTTGGACTGGGTAAGAGTGGTCTGCTTAATTCAGACACTCTGTTCATCACCACCCCCTTTTCTGAATCGTTTTTGGCCACTATAGGTGTGGCAGGGTATACTCAGACATGAGTCCCTTTCTCACTGCTCCATCAGGATTCAAGCAAGCTGGGCCGAAGACGGCTGAAATGCCAGAAACCGGTCCCCGGTAGCTTGTCTCCTTTCTGATGAAGAATTGGCTTGGTAGTTTAGTCTGCCCTGTTCCCATGATGCACTGGGCCAGGGACAGACTGATTTGCATATAGCCAGGTTCTGAGCTGGGATGGGGCAGTGAGATAAATATCTGTGATGGATCAAGCCCTGATCTTTGGACTGGGTAAGAGTGGTCTGCTTAATTCAGACACTCTGTTCATCACCACCCCCTTTTCTGAATCGTTTTTGGCCACTATAGGTGTGGCAGGGTATACTCAGACATGAGTCCCTTTCTCACTGCTCCATCAGGATTCAAGCAAGCCGGGCCGAAGACGGCTGAAATGCCAGAAACCGGTCCCCGGTAGCTTGTCTCCTTTCTGGTGAAGAATTGGCTTGGTAGTTTAGTCTGCCCTGTTCCCATGATGCACTGGGCCAGGGACAGACTGATTTGCATATAGCCAGGTTCTGAGCTGGGATGGGGCAGTGAGATAAATAACGGTGATGGATCAAGCCCTGATCTTTGGACTGGGTAAGAGTGGTCTGCTTAATTCAGACACTCTGTTCATCACCACCCCCTTTTCTGAATCATCCCAAAATAGGAGGCATCACATAACATCACTTACATTTTCTTCCCACACTATTTAGTCAAGCCTGTCGCATAATTTTGTCCTCACCTGCCTCATAATTCTAGTAGCCCTGCCTACAGGTTTAGAAATTTTTGTCAGGAGGGGGTCCTTACACCTCAAAATGTTGACAGGGGGGTCTCGGCATCCAAACGTTTCAAGACCTCTGTGCTAGGGGGTAGGAGGCCAGCCTGTGGAGGAGGCTCCGGTTTTTGTCACCCCACCCAATAAACGGACAACAGATGAGCGCAACAACATTTTAGCCAACTCCAGTGCGGTTTATTTATTCTCTTCCTGCACGACAGCCAGCTGCCGTTCGTGGGTCCCTTTCGGGGATCCAGTCAGGTCGGTCTCTAGCTGGAGCGCTTGTGCTTCGAGGAGTGCGAGGTGGGTTTGCTGCAGCACCTGGAGGTGACTTCTGGCCATCCCCCGGATGGTGACCTCACCGGACTCCCAAAGGATACTTTGGGAGGTCAGCAAACTCAGGTTTGTGAGGAAGTATTGTCTACGTTCTTCTCCCATGGCCTTGCAAAAAAAATTATTTTGGAGGAACCAGGCGTTCAAACGTCATATTTGCGTTGTTTTTAACCTGGTAAAAGTGACATAAGGGTGGCGCAGGGTGCTTGCAAATAAGCCCCACAGTATTTAGACAGTATTTCTCACCCACCCCTCAAATTTCAACATTTAAGTTAAAAATAATCAAATCTAAATAGTTTAACTCAGATCAACATAAAACAAAGCTTTCTTATAAAAAAGACTCACATGATTAAATGCAGAAAGAGTACTTCCGTCACTGACACAAATTCAGATGTAATTGTCCTTAGTTACATTTACTGTTAACAAAGATCTTCTGCCCAATAGCAAATTAGCCATGTATGACTAAATAGCTTAATAGTTAACACGTTCTCTCTGTAGTGGAGGGAGATGTGTTTTAAACAAGGGACTATGGCTTCACAGTGTGCTCTTATTGAATACACCCTTGAAAATCTATCTTGCGGAAATGGAATTCAATAACACTTTGAATGGTTAGCGAAGCTCAAAGCCATCATGCAAACAATTTTCAGGAGAAATGCATATTACCATGTGCAGGGAGAATTTACATTCAAACAAATAAAAATAACTTTAAGACCAATATTTTGCGCAAAATGATTACTGATCAAGATTTGTATCTCGACTCTAGGTACCCAACCTTCACAAGATCATGATTTGCCACATATAAGTAAAGGGATTGCTGAATTTTTCCTGTGAGAGAATGCTGTTTTACACTCTCAGGGGGATATTCTCAAGAACGTGTGATAACTACAGCAAAATCAGCCTAACACAACTGTTCACATCTCAGTCCATCATGGGAAAAATAACTCTGTGTTAACGTGGTATTCTCAACCCAGCGGCACCATGCGATCGTCCCACGATAACGCGTCAAATGACCGCGATAAAGTCAATCAGATGCCGCAAAAATGCGAAACGCAAAAAAAGCTGCGATGAGGCCAAGCGCGATACAAAAATCAGTGATAACCAGCGATAGGCCTGCAATTCCCACGCGTCATGCAGGTAACGGCACCATAAAAGCAGAGTACAAAAATGGTGAGATGACAATGTACGAGCACAACCCCACATCCATGCCGTAGAACGAAAAGACCATTGTCCCGCATCACATAGGCATCTTCTCACAGTCACAATGTATATTGACATGCAGCCTGCATGTAAACTGCGCCAATGCAGACACATACATGGAATACACAGTGAAACCGCATCTCTCCTTCACATTGCAGAGGGACAAGCAACCCCTCCTGCACACAGACGTTTCATTGCCATGAGCAATCAATTATGACAGTGTTCACGAATTTAGGGGCAGTGACTCCTGCTTATGTACATGTCGCCCATGTCGTGGGACTTGAGTCACAGGGGACATCCCTGCATCATGGAGGTACATAACTGACCCCAAAAGGAGCCCTGTTGTCACCTGTAGGTCACAAATGGCAGCCAAAATGGAATGATCTTGGACACATATAAAACGCCGAAGAGTGGGACACCCTACTAACTGTGACACACAGAACTGGCAGTTCCAATATGTGACACCCCAAACAGCCCCTCTGCACAGAGGTGACACACCAACCATCCATGAACACATCATAACATCGTTATCAACACATGTCACACTCACACTTGTCTGTGCCCAAACAGATGAGTGACATGCACTTAGGGAATGCCATTTTGGAATGCATTTATTTGCACATGCTGTGCCTGTGGTTATTCTGTACTGTCCCATGATTGCCAAAGACTGTTACAATGTGACGTGCTCATCTGAAGAAATTTGCAATGAAGGTGTCCCTGAGGGCTATTCCTGCTGGGGCTGCAGTAGGTTTGGTCGACCGGCCTCATCTTCATCATCATCGTTCGATGCCTCTGGAACTGGTATCCATGGTGCCTTGCTGCGTACACATATGTTGTGCAACACACAACATGCAACGATCATCTTGCACATGATGTCTGGGCTGTACAGGAGCCTTCCACCAGTGACGTCAAGGCACCTGAAACGTGACTTCAACACGCCAAATGTGTGTTCCACGATGCCCCTGATGCGTTTGTGGGCCGCATTGTACTGCCTCTGGGCCTGTGTATTCAGGGCTCGGAGGGGTGTCATCATCCAAGCGCAGAGTGCATATCCTTGGTCACCTGTGACAGTGTGTGGAAAATCAGGAAAAGTAATGTACATAAGCAGTGTTCATTTGCCCTTTTTCACTCCTCTCCCTGTAAGCACCAGGAATACCATAAGATATTGACCGCATCACTCCGCCAGTAAAAGCCCGTGCCCACGTGTACATGACAGCCATTTTAGGCACCCTGGCCTTTTGCCCGCTCATTAGAATCACCGGCTTCCCTTCTGCGCGTATTTGAAACCCCCCCCCTCTCTCACATGCATAGACCATGAAACCCTCTCCCCCTGCGCGACCCTGCCCTGAAAGGCAACCCTTCTGCTTGACCCGCGCAAACCCCCCATTTCCTCTTGAAGAGGCATCCTTCGCCTCAGCTGACATAGCCCACCCCAGCTGCACCTGACTGCCCCCGCTCTCTCATGTACGGGTCATAAGACCTCTCTCTGTGCGACTCTGTCCCTGTGCACACCCTGGCTTCCCCCCTCCCCTTCTCCCTCACACGGGCAAGTCATAAACCTTCTTCTTCTGCAAGACCCTGTCCTTGGGAGTCACGGCCGCGCCTGACCAGCACCTCCTTTCCTTTCATGAATAACCCCTCTGTTAGTAAACCCTCCCTCCGTGATTGACTGTCCACACATGTCTGAGGTCATCGCCTAAGCCAGGAGATACTGTTTACTGCTTATTGTATGGAGTCACTCCTCTTCAAAGGACCCACTATTGATCCTGGCCACCCCACCCCCTGGGCTACAATCAGGCGCACACATCCTAAAAATTGGCGGAACACTCAGCTGCGTGATTACCCTCCCCTCTTATCAGCAGGTCAAGGGTCCCTATTGTGAACATATGTGGGGTAGGATTGACACGAGGATTATGGGGATGTCTTTTCCTTGTTTCACAATGTCATGATTGTAATGCCAAGTGTTTTGTAAGGTATAAAAGACGATGTCTCAGCTCACTTGCCAGAGCACCTCCCGATGACACCTTGTTTCGTGTCGGAAATGACAGGCTCTCCTCATGAGTAATAAATCCTGTTCTTGTGATTCCTGCTCCCAGCGCCCGTCTCTTTATTTGGTAACTATATTCAGAATGGGAACTAAGAGGCGCACAGCGCCAGCAGCCTGGGCATCGATGGTAATATGGGCTCCTGTTCCACAATTGGCGTCCCAACGCGGGGTCCATCAGTGGCATAAGGTCCAGTAAGAGAGATCCAGACGATGAGATGAACATCTAAATGATCGGAGTATACCTGCCTTAAGAGGGCCCTCGTCCGGCTGCCGATTGAATGAACTTCACCGATTCTGAACGGACCTCTCTCGAGTGACCTACTGTCCTGACTGGAATCCCATAGGACTGCTGCGGTAAAATCATGGAGTAAGAGAACGATCGGGCGCTGGAAGGAGGAAGGCGAAGAACTGCCCACACGGTCCGGTCCGGGTAAGGTCGCGTAAATGTGACAAATTGTGAAATGATTGTTTGATTTGGATAATACTAGTATTACTCTTTTGTTGGTACCTCTGGAGATTCACCGTCTGCAAACGGAGAAACAACAGGCTCTTCCTTTGCAAGCAGTGAAGGATAGGTAACGCAGACTTTTGTCCCCGTTGTAATCCGTCGTGCCTATCTTCCTCCCCCACTGTTTCCCGAACTGTTGTTCGTGGATTATTGTCTGGAGATTCTCTGTCTACAAACAGGGAAGAACAAGGTCTCTCTTTGTAGGTAGCGAAAAGGTAGGTAACGCAAACCTTTAACACGTCGTACCTACTTATTCTCCCCACTGATTGTTTGATTGACCGTACATTAAGTGTTCGGTATTGGTTCTTTTTGAGGTATTCACCGCCTGCAAACAACGGAGAATAGAAATATTCTGTCTAGTCTTTGCCCGCCGTGATAAGATAGGTAGTGCAGACTTTTGTCCCCGTTGTAATCCGTCATGCCTATCTTCTCCCCACTGATTGGTAGCCTGTTTAGCCCGGACCGCTTATTAGAGATGAACCATCCAGCTCCACTGGAGGGCACACCTAATAAGGACATGTTCATTAAGTGTGGACTAGTCGCTATAGCTTATAATAGGTTATGGCATAAAAATACAAGAAAAAGAGTTGAGCGAAATCAGTAGGCCACTGATGAGTTATCAACTTCGCTAAAAATAAAATAAGAAACGTTAGAAATAACCCGCAATAAGAAACATAAAAATGGCGAGGGGAGACAAGCTTGACACCAAGGCAGCCACGAGGTAGCTGGGCTCCATTGCCTATTCCTGCTCCAAACATGTCTGCCTCATTGCCCGCCACGCCCAAATAACGGTCACATGAATTAGGAACAAACCAATAGGTACCTACCCCCATTCCGGAAGCTCCCGAAGTGCAACAGGTCCGCGGTTACGCCCATCCGGAAGGCGAGGCCTCGATGCGTGCAGGGCTCGGCTGGCCGCAGTCGGAGGGGGAGGCTGTAGGGTGGACGGCCCGAGGAATCGTGGAGGTCTCTCCCTTTCCCCTCTTCTGCTGCCCTGCAGGCCACAGGGGGGGGGGAGCTGTCTTGCCTCAGCTACCGACCACCCCCAACCCCCTCTCTTGCCTGATCTGGCCATCGACGAGGACCGGAGCCAAGGCGAAGTCGGACAACCCTGAGAGTTGCAGATAGTCCCGCCACATGACCACGCCTGAAAATTACAGGTAGTCCCGCCACATGTCAACGCCTGAGAGTGACAGGTAGTCCAGCCACACGGCAACGCCTGGACAGTTGCAGGTAGTCCCGCCACATGTCAAGGGGGGGATGTCTTGCCTCAGCCACCGACCCCCCCCCATCTTCAATAGCCGGCATGGCCAATACCGAAGCGCTGGAGCCGAAGAGCGGCGCGGGGTCGCTGGAAGGGGGAGGCGGCGCGAACGACCCTCCCCCACCTCCCTCCAGGTGGAGGCTTCCAGCGACACCCCAACGCTCTTGCTTAAAGAGGGTCAACATCGAAAAGCGGTCTTTTGCCCGGGACGGGCACACGCCCCAAGCCTTCTCTCCTCAACTTTGAAGATTCTATGAGAGCCGGGGGGCCACCCCGATCCCTCCGCATGGGCGCCCCCGTCCCCCTCACTGGGAACCGCGACATCGGCGCACTCCTGCCAGCGCCAGCCTCAGTTTGGAAATGGCTAAAATACAGCCAAGGCACAGACTTGTTCAGTTCCTGAGGAACACCGGAATGACCCGGTAGGAAAAATTGTTACCGCCCTCCCCACTCTTTGACTGATGGTCCATATTGCTAAACTGTTAACCCATTGCGAAAAACTTTTGAAACCACCAACGGAAGGTTCTGGTCCTACTACGAGTCAGTGGAGGCAATCTGACTATACTGGGACTTGCCTGACCTCGCCCAAAATGGCGCCGACACAAAATGAGACTTTTAAAAAAATCCTTGTTGCACCCTGGTTGCTCAGCTTCGATGCCCCCAGATATGCATACAGTTTTGGACAATGAAAGTAGATAAGAAGGATATTGAGTATGTGCTAGGAAAAGAAAGCGATATAAGATGGATATTGATTATGTGCTGGGACAATGAACTGATTTAGAGTGGGTACTAATTATGTGTTGGAAGCAATGAATTGGTATGAAATAGGCACCGGTTGAGCATTCAAACAATGAATTGATATACATTAGATATTGAGCAAATAGTAGAATAATGAGATGATATTGTTGAACGCTTGACACGCATTATACTTGCCGCTTAAGAAAGTTCGATATGATTTTCATTACACTACTGCACTTTATGAAATAAATGACCACCGATTTCGTTTCCCTTATGAACAGTTCCAGCCTGCTCCATAGCCGGCCCACTGGGTTGTAGGCCCGTATTTGTGCGCCAACCTTTTCATTAAAGTTTTTTGAACACGCAAATATTCTCGTAGTGTTTGTATTTATGAATATTATCAAAATGTATGGCTACTGTCACCGACATAAGAAACGTACAGTATGATTAAGGCTGAAGGTTAAAAATGGCCCGATATTTAGCAGCTACATTATGTGTCACAGGCAGCCGGAAAAGTGTTTTAGACACCCTTAAACGACAACACAGAAATGCCACCTGACCGCCACCCTTGCACGCAACCTAAAGGGGTCGCGACCAAGTGACTCATGTAGATGCGCAGATCGTCAATGATTATCTATCTCACACTACTGGTCCCACTGGGCTTAAACGCCGAGATGGTAGAGAAATGCACTACATTGAGATAGGTCGAGTATATGGTAAGTAAAAACATTTTCGGACTACTGCATGCTGATGTGGTTTGAATGCTGCCCCCACCCCCTTCTTTCTCCTCCCTTCTGCAGGTCGCGTCGGAACGACGACTGAAGTATGGAAGAGCGATGATCAAACAACCGACGAAAAGGGAAGGAGGGAATATGAGCATAGCCCTTACGTTGATGAGTTTAAAAAAAAAAAAAAAAAGACGTAGACTTAGACATGACTGTTCCTCCTTAGAATGTAGCGACTGGGAGGATGGACTGACATAGAAACTTGACGGGTACTGTATGACGAAAATTGACTCGAAATAGCATGTTAAATAATGTAACTAGACGTTTGACTAGATAGGGAAAGGACAAAGAAGAGTGCCGGGGTAAGGATTACCAAGGCACCACCCGTCTGGGAAGTTAGGAATGTTGCTGATGTTCAAAATGTACCGCCTCCTTCTCACACTCTTATAGATATAACCAAGCTGTCCGACTGTTCTCCCGATCCATACCCGCCGTTGCCTCAGCCTGGAGAACTTCCCACCAAAGGAAGAAACTGAAAAATGGTTTAAGATCCAACCGTGGGTAAATAGCCCGACCAGGTTAATTTCTGACCGGCTGACCGAGGCGTAAGTATTGGCAATTGAGAACGTTCGCAAAGACAGCAAGCGAGAGGGAAAAGGAGGGAAAGGTAAAAAGAGCTAAGCACGTAGGTAAATAGGATATTAAAGATACGCAGGATGTAAAGATAGATCTTTCTGGCCAATATTTGTTTTATGTTTTGTCGTGAATGTCTTATATATGTAATACATGTACTGTCTTCCTTCGTCTGAGTTTGTGTGTGTGTACTGTAGGGATTTATGTCCTCCCTCTGTTTGCGTCTCTCCGTTACCTGACCCCCTGCTGTTCTGTGTTGTGAGCGCACTAAATGACCTATTTTCGTACACGTCTCTCTCTCTCTCTCTCTCTCCCCCCTTATCTATCTCTCTCTCTCTCTCTCTCCCTCTCTCTCTCTCTCTCTCTCTACATGTCATACGTGTACCGAATGGCTCGTTTAGATTGCGGACGACTCTCACTCTCTATGAGAGTCTCCCTATTTCCTCTTCCTTTTTGTGGTAAAATTGTGCCCCACCGGCACCAGTCTGATCGGTTACTTATTGAACGCGAAGGTGTTCAGCGAAATTGACCGAAACTAAAATGATCGTATCTCGCCATATTACTACCTCTCCTTTCTGCAAAATGAATGAACTTGAATTGGCTGAGAAGGAAAGGACAGGTAAGACGACTAAAGTCCCCCAATCTGGCCTTTTACAGGGGAACTGTATGTCAATGGCACCTTATTTTTTAGTTCATCAGAGACGAACGCCAACGTCAAGATTGACCCCCAATGCCCAGATTGCCCCACCCCTTTGCCCCAAGCGCGAATGCCCGAAGCATACCCGCCCCACTTGATTGACCCCAGCTGCTGTCCCGGATATAAACATGATGACCATGAGTAACTGTCGTCCCTCGAGAAAAACCTGTTTTACCCTGACTCTCGATGATAGCGCCCCCGCCCTGTTTGAAAAAGGTTAGCCAGCCTTGAAGGGAAATGTTGGACTGTTAAGGCTCAGGTTAGAAAGACGAGTCTCCCTGGAGGTTCAGAAATGTTGAGTTTGATGAAATGCACAGTCGATAAGAGTCTGACTTTTCTCCATATGTGACATGAATAGACGATGAATAAAACTTGGCATGAACTCCGTAGGAATGCTGACATATGCACTGCTTGGTAATGAACCTCTGACTGTGACCGATGAGCGTATCTCCCAAGTGCGTAGGATTGAGGGAAGAATTCACATGCATAAATGTCTTCTCCTGACCAGTTCTCTAAAGCTTGTTTTGTACCTATTTCAAAGATATACGATCACCGGAGGAGAAGGGTCGGACGTGACACACAGCCTGGCCGCAGATCATGGGACACATGCGACCTCGACCAAAGGTGGAGCCCCAGCACGACAGGAATACGGGACGAGGCAGCACTCTCCAATGTGGTAAATGAAAGGATGAAAGGCTGCCTTGAAGCCCTCTGTCCGCCTACCCACACGTGCCTGAAAGCTTCCGTCCCCCTCTTCAAGCCCGGTCGATGGGCTTGCTTGCTTGTTATCATTTGCTCCCTTGGTCCCTTTGGTGTGTCCCAGGAAAATCTGCCCCCACTCCGCCCTCTCACTCCCATCGACTATCGGAACCACACACCCTCTTTTCCACATGACTTCTTGTCGAAAGGAAGAACAGCATCCAGGTGGAAATGGGGTACGCCGCAGGAATATGGGTGCCGAGCATAAGGCGCCACTAAAAGGATTGGTTAGGGAACAGGACTGTGGTCTAACAGCAGAGGACTGACCGCACCCTGCAACGCGTAAGGATAGATCCGAGCTGGACCTATAGCTCCACCGCCGGTGCTCAACAGCGCCAACGAAAGGACACGGACTAGAGCCTACCAGTGATGGCTCACTGCTAAAAAGACACTGTGACGAAGAGATCTTGTGTATTGAACTGAATTCCGCCCTCAACTACTTGGTCAAAATGTTCATTGGTCACATTTTTAAGTCAGAAACATTTATGCTGTGTAGTGCGTTTGAATGTTAGGAACTCGACAAATGCAATTTCCTATGTGCTGCATTCTGCCCATCACATCAACTGTCCATGATTATATGCCAAATGTTAGTATTGACAAATGCTAATTCTTCAACCGCGCCTGTTTATATGTACCCCCATCAATTACAAAAATGAACTCTGTTATGTAAAAGGGGGCGACTGTGGAAAATCAGGAAAAGTAATGTACATAAGCAGTGTTCATTTGCCCTTTTTCACTCCTCTCCCTGTAAGCACCAGGAATACCATAAGATATTGACCGCATCACTCCGCCAGTAAAAGCCTGTGCCCACGTGTACATGACAGCCATTTTAGGCACCCTGGCCTTTTGCCCGCTCATTAGAATCACCGGCTTCCCTTCTGCGCGTATTTGAACCCCCCCCCCCCTCTCTCACATGCATAGACCATGAAACCCTCTCCCCCTGCGCGACCCTACCCTGAAAGGCAACCCTTCTGCTTGACCCGCGCAAACCCCCCATTTCCTCTTGAAGAGGCATCCTTCGCCTCAGCTGACATAGCCCTCCCCAGCTGCACCTGACTGCCCCCGCTCTCTCATGTACGGGTCATAAGACCTCTCTCTGTGCGACTCTGTCCCTATGCACACCCTGGCTTCCCCCCTCCCCTTCTCCCTCACACGGGCAAGTCATAAACCTTCTTCTTCTGCAAGACCCTGTCCTTGGGAGTCACGGCCGCGCCTGACCAGCACCTCCTTTCCTTTCATGAATAACCCCTCTGTTAGTAAACCCTCCCTCCGTGACTGACTGTCCACACATGTCTGAGGTCATCGCCTAAGCCAGGAGATACTGTTTACTGCTTATTGTATGGAGTCACTCCTCTTCAAAGGACCCACTATTGATCCTGGCCACCCCACCCCCTGGGCTACGATCAGGCGTACACATCCTAAAAATTGGCGGAACACTCAGCTGCGTGATTACCCTCCCCTCTTATCAGCAGGTCAAGGGTCCCTATTGTGAACATATGTGGGGTAGGATTGACACGAGGATTATGGGGATGTCTTTTCCTTGTTTCACAATGTCATGATTGTAATGCCAAGTGTTTTGTAAGGTATAAAAGACGATGTCTCAGCTCACTTGCCAGAGCACCTCCCGATGACACCTTGTTTCGTGTCGGAAATGACAGGCTCTCCTCATGAGTAATAAATCCTGTTCTTGTGATTCCTGCTCCCAGCGCCCGTCTCTTTATTTGGTAACTATTCAGAATGGGAACTAAGAGGCGCACAGCGCCAGCAGCCTGGGCATCGATGGTAATATGGGCTCCTGTTCCACACAGTGCAGAGACATAAGTCAATAGTTGGTTCTGCATGATGTGTTGGCAGGGTCACTGGTTCATTGGTGTGTGACATGTGTCACTTTGTGATTCCTGTATGACATGTACTGGTTGTTGTAAATGTGCGGCATCAATGTGTATTACGTAGCCTCACTGCTGCTCCTCCCTCCCCCGAGCCTAATCACTAGTGTGCGCAGCGCGGTTGCATTACTTGCACCCCTACGGCATACCATTGTCATGCAGGTCTGCGCATGTCCACAAGCCTGACAACAACACAGTGGTGTTGTGTGCTGAAGGTGGGTGGCCACGTGTGTGTAGGCCTATGGTAAGGACAGGGTGGACACAGATGTAGAGTTCATGCCTGGCTGAACTCGCCCTGCGGTTGAGGGTAAACCTTTGGCTTATGCTGCAGAAATAGCAACATACACAGCAGTTGGCATGTGTGATCCTGGACCCCGGGCGGGCTTGCTCACCCTCATGTACCCCTCAGCCAAGGCCGCACTCCATGGGCATGCTACATAGCAACATTGCATATTGCGTGAAGGATGGCACAAACACTACACCAGAGACACACGCATCAGTTACCTCTTTGTCAAGGCCTAAACGTAACCACGCCCAGAGCCACGTGTCAACTGACCACACTCCTATGCCTTACTGCCGTACGCCGGGCCACTCATTTAATCTCACAGGGGAGTCCGGCACAGCTACATGTCCCAGGTCTACCCCACTGCCTGAGGTGACAAGGTTGCGCATGCTATGCACAGCACAATGTGATGTGCCCGGGACCCTTGTGCATACATAATGACCACAGGGACACACTGAGATAATTTGTGGAACTGGCTATAGGCACATCCACCCGGCACCTTTTATTGCCAGAGTAACAGGTCCAGTGACGCCTATGCTGGATGGGTGTTGGATAGTGTAAGCAAACCCTCAGGGGTTGGTTGGTGCTGGAAACAACTACAACAGTGATCAGACAATCAGAATTTCAAAGTACAAACAGCAAGGGTCCATGCCATGGGCTACACAGAGTTAGTGGCCCCGGATGCCCTGCAGCCGGCACAGGCACACCTGCAAGGGAAGGTGACTTGTGGTGCACTGAGTTAGGGCCACAATGGCTGAGCGGGTCCTCGTTGATGTCTAAGGAGAATGTCGCGGAGTGTTACTGGGGAAAGTGGAAGGTGTCCATCCAGTGCATGATGCAGAGGGAAGAAGCAAGTAGAAAAAGGCATTATGTAGGAGATGAATGCTGCAGTTTTCTTTTTCCCACCCACCAGGTCTGGATCAGCTACATGATGAAGAAAACCCCCAGGAATTGGCTCAGATGCCAACAAAGTACAATGTGAGTGTGCCCATGACTCAGGTAAGTAAACATATAAATAAATAAAACGAATTTCGTTGTGTGCATGGCATCGCTTTTGGTGATGCAGTGCACACAACAAAATTCGTTTTATTTATTTATAAGTTTACTTACCTGTTATAGTCTGTAATCCATACATTACAACCCCCCCCCCTGCCCCTCCCTCTCCCTACGTCACGCCCTCCAGTTAGACCTACTACCGGCCGTGCCTGTCCATGGCATCTGTTGTTCTTCAGGTGTGGCTCTGAGCTGGTCTCCCTTTTAAGGTGCAGGTTGTCGTCCAACTTTGCGCCAGGTCAGAGCAGGTGTTAATTTCCTGCTGCTAACGTGCCTTATCGCATATTTTGTGATCTTATCGCCTATCTGGCTGGTCGTTGATAATGTTGCAGTGTGGTGTTGTCGCTGCTTTTTGCTCTGGAACACCTACTCTGCATCTCATTAGCGTTAATTGCCGGGGTCATCTGTGGCGATGTTTTTTGCGGCGGCTATCGCTGG
Organism: Lissotriton vulgaris; assembly: GCF_964263255.1. Classification (NCBI taxonomy): domain Eukaryota; kingdom Metazoa; phylum Chordata; class Amphibia; order Caudata; family Salamandridae; genus Lissotriton; species Lissotriton vulgaris. Next base: position 1,029,906,433 of record NC_141698.1, read on the forward strand.
TAAACTGGTGATGTGGGCTGTTAGCACCAGCTTGTGAATGGGGCGATATATTTATTGTGACTTTGGCTGCGCTAATGTGCCAATAACTTGGCGATAGATCCTTGAGAATATGCCCCTCAGACTTATGGTGGGAGCCTGCAGGGTTTGATGACTGTTGGGTGCAGACGGGCAGCTTCCTCTTTGTTCGCTGTTTCTTAACAACAAAAAAGTGATTTTACACACCTACCTTCTTGCGGAGAAGGATCGTTCAGGGGTCTTACCACAGGTCGATATTTAAATGGGAGGAGTGATTTGCAATGTTGCTCATAAGTCATGGAAAGAGGTGACCCGTTTCCATTTTCTGTCATTTTTCCTTGACCATCATGTACCTTGAGCTAAGTGGATAACCTATTAGATGAAATAATATTGATCAATTAGCACGCCTTCTGATTGCCTAAAGCTCTTGAGCTCAGTTTTCTGTTAGCTGCTCAGCACAAACCGGTAATTAATTGCCTGCCTTAATCCCACTGGCCTTATCATGGTCAAGAGCTTCAACTGGTTAATCGTGCAGTGTGGATTGTATTGTATTGTGAGTTAAATGCAATATTTTGGACTGGAGTAGTTTAACCAAATGCTGAGTTGCTCATACTGCTACATTAACTTTCCATCAGCTGTGACTTTTAGGGGTTGACTGATTAACGTGCCTCGTCTAAAACAATCAATAAATATACGGCATTTGATTTTTTTTAAAACATAGACAAAGAGAGATATTCAATGTTGGCACTGAACTATACTTTGAAAGTTTGGTGAAGGTTACTTTTCAAACCCTTCTAGCAAAGCCATAAACTTTGGAAGAACCAATGAAAAAGGAAAATGAGTGGATAACGGCAAAAAGTACCCAATGGTTAATCAAAATGTAAATGGATTATACCTATTACTTTAACCATAACTTGACCGGATGGTCAGGGTGGAATGCACACAGAGTGAATACCAGTGCTTAATTTGTACAGGTGTTTGCGGGTGGAGCCCACCAGTACTCGCTTTTGGGGACCAGCATTTATTTTTTCTCATCAGATTTTTAACAACGCATGAAAGGGAAAAACACACAAACAAGCAAGACGGGGGAGAGAAAACCCGTCATAAAGGGAGAGAGCAGGAAACTGCAAGAGTGAGTTAAAGGGCAGGGAGTGTCTGGTAGTGAATTAAAAGGCATGCAGTGGGTTTAAGACCGCGCAGCCTTGGTATCCGGTGCAGCAATATTTAATTGAAAGGAATGCAAGATGTCGCAGTGTGGATGACCAACAGCTGCCTGAAGCGCAACGCTGAGAAGACAGAAGTCCTCGTCCTCAATACCACCCCTTCTGCATGGGACAGCACCTGGTGGCCGACCGCCTCGGAAGCCCACCTACCCCCTCAGATCACGCCATGAACCTCGGCATCGTACCCGGCTCATCACTCACCATGAATTGACAGGTCAACGCCATGACCTCCAGCTTCTTCAACACCTTCTGCAAGATCTTCAAGTGGATCCCCCACTGAGTCAAGGAAGACAGTCACCCACACACTCATCACCAGCAGACTGGACTATGGAAACGCACTCTACGCTGGCATCAACAAGTCCCTACTCCACAAACTCCAGACAATGCAGAACACCGCTGCCAGACTCGTCCTCGGCATTCCTTGACACAAACACATCAGCCAACACCTAAGAAGTCTCCACTGGCTCCCTCTGGAGAAAAGAGTCACTTTCAAAATCCTCACTCACGCCTACAAATGTCTACACAACAACGGACCCAAATACCTCAATGACAGAATCAACTTCCACGTACCCAAAAGAAACCTCCGATCTTCCAACCTCGCACTGGCCGAAACCCCGTGCAGCCACAGAGTCAGAGCAGATGGAAGATCCTTCTCTCACATTGCAGCCAAGACTTGGAACAAGCTACCAGCAGGCATCACCTTGAGGGTCTTCCTGAACACCTTCAGGAAGACCCTCAAGACCTGGCTCTTCGGCTAAACAGATCTGCGCCCCCCGCCTCCCCCCCCTTCATCACCTTGAAACCCTCACGGGTGAGTAGCGCGCTTACAATTCCCTGGTTAATTGATTGAATTGCACCAGCCGCAGACTGCTGAGCAAGGTTTTGGGCACCAACACTTATTCTTTTTCAAATACACACTGGTAAATACAACTACACTCGACACCACTATTGCACTGGGGCATTATTCAAGCCTGCCTCTGAAGTGACAATCACAGGTGTAGCCATGCTCACGCTTCGTGGGTTGAAACTTCGCTGACATTGTCTGTGCCGCGGGCGAGGGGACTAGTTTCAGGAACCCTCTGTTTGGGACTTTATAGGGCCCTACCGCCCCCTTCCATGCTGAAAAAGCATGCAACGTAGCTGTTTTGTGTGCCACGCTGCACAATATTACTACGACACAGAATATTCCTGTATCAGATATAGAAGAGGACATCAGCAATAAATGACGTCACCAAGACAATGGTAAGGCACTGCTCCCATGAGAATATCTCATTCTGACTTACTTATAACGTGTGCAAAAGAAGTTACAAGACTTTTAGAAATCAGCCCCTCCCTGATCCCAACAATCCCACTCAAGTAACCCCTTCCTTAATTAGAACTATCCCATTAAACCATCATTCACCTTATCCATTTCTTGTCCCCGGCTAATCTGTCACAACTGGCACTGCAAGCAAAAGAGGCCTAGTTTATTTTTGGTGCGGCCACCAGTGGATGGGGCAACAGGCCGGCCACAGACATATGCAGACCTTTTACTCACTATGAGGTCAGCTTGCTGAGAATCATGACCTATGAGTGTGGAAAACAAAGCTGATAGTGTCCCTCCGTTCCATGAGCAAAGGAGCTACATTTGAAAATATGAATTTATGTTTCAATATATATGTTCCTGCTTCAGCAGAAGTGCACCAACTATAGCTGGGTTTTCATGTGAGCTGCTGTAATTGTTGGCTATCTGAGTGGTGATGGTCAGTCTACTGCCTGTCAGTAGTGTTTAAAACTGTTGTCTGTCTTCCACTTAAAATCCTGAGCCAGTTAGGCATGGGTACAGTGGTGGCATGGACGGACCTGATGCCTGGTCTACTGGGAACATCCCCTTAATCTATTCCTTTTCACTGTTCAGTATTGCCTGTCTAGTTCTCTCAATGGTCGGCATGTGGACATGTGGCAGCAGCTCACAGCCAATGAGTCAGAAAGGGGTGGCAAGAGATTCTCATGACTTTGGGCACTTTGGGCACTTGTTGCAGTGTTGTCTCAGAGCATATCATTCGTGGGAGAATCCACTTCATCTTCATTCTACAATCCCTTGCAGCATGCCATCTGGTCCTTCCCTCATATAGGATGGTCACCAGGGCAGGATTTGCCATTTATCCCCTTGGGCATTTCCCTAGTGGGCTGGAGTCATTGGTGGGTGACAGCTGAGTGGCCGCGGCCACTGTGTCTGCCACTAGATCACCAGGGGTTGTAGCGGCAGGTGCAGCATGCAAAGAGAGAGAGTGAAACAGAAAGAAAGAGAGAGAGATTAGAAACCAGGACATAGAAAGGAAGTCAGGGTGGTCTGACATTTTTAGTGGGAGCTGGTTTCAACACTTAGGGGCCGGTTATGATGTCTGTCGGAGTTGCCTTGGACCGAAATCATGATGGAATTGGGACTGAGCAACCTCCTGTCGCCTGGCCAACCACCTAATTACGATGCAACCACAAATGGTGCAGTCGCATACACATATTTCCCTATGGGAGCATGTGCTACGCCGTAAACTGGCCATAGCACACGCTCCCATAGGGAAAGCGGAGGTTGTGTTCATCCCTTCACAGCGTGGCAGGCACCTCAAGGTGCCTGCCACACAGTGCAGGGATCTACAAGGGGGTGCCCCCTTTCGAATCCCAACAGATGCCGCATAGAGAAGGGGGGCCCAAACTCGCTTTCTGACAGGCTTTCCATGTCGGAAACCCTAGCATGGAAATCCTGTCGGAACCTCAGCATCATATTCCCAACAGCGGAAACCTCATCTATTGGGATTACGGTCCGTCCTCCGACTGACCGGCGGGTTCCTTGAGCCCGTCGGAATCCAGCCGGAATGACCAGCCGGTTTCAGCTCCGACCTCCTACATTGTAATTAGGTGGTCAGAATTGAAACTGACGATCTTGGTCGGAAAGCTTCCAACCTCAGGTCGGAGGCTTTCCAGCAGATGTTGTAATAGGCCCGTAAGTGGGCACAGGTTTGAATATTTTAGAAGGGGGTGCTTTTCGTTCTCAGTCGGGCTATGATAGTAACAGGTGTTCACTCTGTTTGCTCATCCCAGTCCTGTCTGCTTGGCAAGGCCTTACCACTTGGGATTGTGATGCAGCTTTTCAATGGTCTTTCATCTAGATCTGCTACTTTTTGTCCCCTGGGGCAGCTCTTCCATATGTTTCCCCTGTAATGTAAATCTAAAATCTGTCAGGCATGGAACGGCTACAGGGGGGCAAGAAATGTTGGATGTCTTTTAATTGCACTTACAGGTATTTGACATTTCAATCAATCAATCATTTTTAAAGCGCAGCACTATCACCCCTAGGGTATCTGGGCGCTGAGGTTGCTGCGTCTGCTTCAAATTTCCAGGTCTTGAGTTGCTTTCTGAAGACTGTTGGGGAGGGTGTCATTCAGAGGTGTAGGGGGAGGTCATTCCAGGCTTTGGTGGTGATGTAGGAGAATGCACAGCCCCCGCTGTGGGTGAGATGGATGCGGAGGACATTTCTGCAATTATTGCATAAGTGACACAGTGACACATCTATCCATTGGGTACGAGCCAAAAAGATGGGTTGGCTCTTCACTAGTGTGCCTTTGTGTGCCACAATACCTTTAATGAGGAGGTCATGCATGCTTCAATTTCCACACTGCTCAAGATGTCTTCATTTACATTTTGATCTTATCAGGAGTGCGCCCCCTGACGTTTTCTGGTAACTAATTGCGACCTGCACTTCAGGTAAGTACAATGTCAGAGTCCTCAACAATCTACTTAGGTGTTATTTCCTCATCTGCTCTTCCACTCTCCAATCATTTCCCTCTCACTGCTTTGGAGACATCTATGACACCCTAGGACACTCCTTCTCAGGGCCCTTACAATCGTAGAGGGAATGTGGTCAGTGGACTTGCTAGGATACTCACTCAGGAGGTTCTTCAATACCTTTTGAGGTTTTCCCATCCTTTGTGTGGGGGCTTCGTGATCCACATAACTAGTCCCAGACCATGTACCTTGCCCAGGATTGCCTGCACCGGCCCCTATCTGGTTTAGGGTGGTTTGGTGGAAACCACGGGCTATATTATGTAAAATAATGAACTGTTCCCTTCTGCTCCAGACACACCCTCGGTTGTATCACCAAGGGCAGACAGGGACAGTGTGCTATATTACATCAATAAATGCACTGTCACCAGTGCAGGTGCACGTTCACTGGTAATTGCACTGCATTGAAAGGCCAACCTACAGTTTGACCCTTTTGATGCAGTCTTTTGATGTAGAGGGACCAGTAGTACTATTAGGAAGTGGAGGGGACCACCACCTGCCTCCCTTAGTTATGTGAACAATATAAGGGCACCCACTTGTGGGAGGAGATCCAAGAGATCCCTAGTATTCATTGTGGCCCCCTTCTTAAGATGGTGCCCTTTGAGATGGGGCAAACTGAATGTCCACCAATTCATATCTGGCGCACAAACAGTGCACCTCCATTTGACTGTTCCTCCATCTGTAATGCAGCGGGACGTGTTCCCTAATTTGCAGGAGGCCATAGCCCATGCAAATGAGGGAATGTCCCCTTAGGTTTGTGCAGGTGAAAAAGAGTGGTCTCTGCAGTCTTCCATGTGGAAGGGGCCGCAGACGCATCTTTGCTCTTTGCGTGTAATATAATGTAAGGTGAATTTGTAGAGCGCTGCTTGTCAGGATATGCAGGCGCTGAGTAGGTGTGTGTGGGTGTGTGGTGAGGGTGGGTCTGAACACATGCAGTCTCAATAGTATCACAAGAAGACTAATTGAATAGCCAGGTCTCCAGCTTCTTGCAGAATTTCAAGAAGTGAGGAGGAGGCCCTGATGTGTTGGGAGAGGTCATTCCAGGATTTGGTGGCTTGGTAGGAGAATTATCGACCTCCAGTTTTGCTTCTGTGGGTGCAGGATGTGTGTGTGCTGCTGAGCAAAGTTGCCTGATGGATTTTTGGAAGAGAAGCCAATGATTGGGATATACGAGTTCCGTGTTGTGTAGTAACTTGAATGCGTGCGTGAGAAGCTTTAACTGGCAGTGCCTCTAGATGGGGAGCCAGTGGAGCTCTCTGAGAAGTGGTGTGGTGTGGTTTCGGCATGGGAGGTTGCAGACAAGTCTGGCAGCTGCGTTTTAGATGGTTTAACGTCTTTGAAGAAGATGGGTTGGGATGTCGGTGTACAGTGTGCTACCGTAGTCCGTGCTTGTGATTAGGGCCTGCGTGATGATACGTCTGGTGTCCAGTGGAACACCTTGAAGATTTTACGTAACATGCAGAGGATGTGAAAGCATGAGGAGGTGACAGCATTGAGCTGCGATTTGATGGTAAGGTTGGTGTCCAGGATGAAGCCAAGGTTCCTATTATGGTAGGCTAGGATGGGGATGAGTCCAAGATCAGTGGGCCAGCAGGTGGAATTTCAAGATGAGCTCCTATTCCCGAAGATCAGCACTTCAGTTTTGTTGGTGTTGAGCATGAGACAGTTTTCTTTCATCAAATTGGCCACACGGGTCATGCATTGTTTGAAGTTTGTTTTGTTGGTGGCGTCAGAGAGGGAAAATTAGCTAGGTGTCGTTGGGGTTGGAGCTGATGTTGATTCTGTGGGATCTGATTATGTTTGCCAGAGGAGTCATGTACATTTTGAAAAGTGTGGGACTGAGTGATGATCCCTTTGGGAATAGGCAGATGAGGTCCTTGGGTTCTGATGTAAACAGCAAGAGCCAACTCATTATGTTCTTCCAGAGAGGAAGGAAGCTATCTACTTGAGTGTTAGCCCATGGATTTCCACTGTGTTTTTATTCTAGTTATGGGTGTGTAGTGGGATACAGTCTTGAAACATCATGGAGGTATACCCTCCTCCACACGCTCCTCCTTCCAAGCCCCTCCCGAGCTATTCCCAGGCACTCTGAAGTAAAGCGCTTTCTGTGTGGACAATGCCGCGTCAGAGCTCTGGCTACTCTGAGCCAGCAGGGGCTAGAAAGGGGAGGAGGAAGCAGGGGTGCACTCCTCCTTTCACCCTTCTCTCCCAGGAGCTTTGGCCTGAGGGCTTGTGGTGCGCAGATCTTACTTTTTGGTATGTGTCACACACCGAGGCAACCAGGAAGCCTAGTCACGTCATCAGACCCCACGGGTGCAAATCACCTAGTGATATTGAAAACAAGCATTTACAATGCTAAAGGTGTCGCAATTGTGAATTTGTAACCTATGGCATTGTAAACAAGAGTAAACAAATACAAAAAAACGGCAGGCCACTCTTTTTTTCTATTTGTTTACTTTTGCAACAATCGCGGCACCCACGCTTTACTTTAACATGGTTAAAGGTAAAGTGCAGGTGCCACAAAGCTGCAAAAGTAAAGAAATAGAACAAAATCTATTTCTTTACTTTTGCAACAATCGTGGCACCCGCGCTTTAACGTAACATGGCTGAAGGCAAAGCACATGTGCTACCAAAGTGAAAAAAGTAAATGCATACAAAACAAGTAAATAAATAAGCAGTAAACAATAAAAAAGCAAGCGCTGTGCTTTAGCGCGGCAGCTGTTGTTACTTAAGTTATGTACATGGCGGTCTGTGAAGTGTGAGCGCCCTTGCCTAAGCAGAATGAGCACAAAAGAGTGTTTACCCAGTAAATAAAGGAGATCATGTAACGCTGCAAGTTAACAATTGAGTCCGGATGGGCCGTCAAAAAAGGAGATATGGCGGTAAGAAAGAAGCCTAATTTTCAATCACAAGCCAGCGTTTCGCATAAACGATGACGCCAGGCAATCAAAATGATGGGTGGGGCTTTAGCTCCACTTCTGAAATTTCCTCTATTACAAAATGCCTCACAGAGCGAGCAGCACATGCGTGCTGCAACACAGGTCTGCGAGACCTAAAAACGGCAGGAGACTGACATGAGTCAGAAAGGCACAGCAATACAGCAGGTCTTCTAGAGACTGCATGCGTGCTGCCTAGGCTTGACTGAAAAAAAGCCAGGAGATAGACACTGACATGAGTCAGAAGGTCACAGCAAGGCCAAAGTTGCACCAAAGCAGAAGAGAGATGCCTGGGCACCTAGTGGGCATGCTTGGGGCAATTCCCATAACACAGCCCTGATGCCTAAACATCCTTCCACTGTCCTTCACAATGTTCTGTGTTAAAATCTTATAGTCCTCTGGATAAATATATGTTTTCTCTGCCTGTATGAGATTTTGCAGATTCACGGGTCGCCTGCAGATGAGGTGAGTGGGGTGGATTAGGAATGTGCTACAGGCATATACCTTTTGGCTACAATAGTGGAGTTCACTTCACTATCTTCAGCAAACAAATACATATTTTGCATGATTTATTGCTTGAGGCGCCTTCCACGTTTTTCAGTGACACCCTTCTGCTCTAGAAAATGCCCTGTGAGGTTCTGCACATGTGTAGTTATGTTTGCATCTGCAATTAGCATGTGATGTGTAACTGATACATGGAAATCCAGGCCCAGATTGATGGGCTTTTGGCGCACGACATCGCAGCGTCACTTTGCTGCGTTGCGTCACAAGGAAAGGGCAGGGATGTGCCATATCTGTGCAATACAGCACCTTCCTGTCCTTTCCCACTGCACTGGCACCGTTTTGACTGTCTAGCACCAATGCAGGCACCATGGTGCAAGGGTGTCTGAGCTGTAGGATGGCTTGTTTTAGTGCAGGACAGGGCACCTTCCTGCACAAAACCAATCCTGGGAGGCTTTATCCTCTTTCCATGTGTGCTGCGAAATTTAGGAACATGTTTTTCAATGTGTGATGCAGAATGCAGCACACATTAAACCCTCCCACGCTGGTGACGGAACCGCTCCGTCACGCCCCTCGGGTGGGATGTGTTGGTGACGGAACGGTTCCGTCATGGCCCGCTAGCCGCGCCTGCGTGGTGCTGATTTCGCGCCTGCGCGGCGCGTTCTATTGAGCGAGCAGGGCTGTGATGGAACCGTTCTGTCACAAGCACAGCTCACCCGAGGGGCCTGATGGAGCGGTTCCGTCAACAGCACCGGAGCACCACGTGCTCCCCCCACCCCTTAACACTGCGGCGGAATAGCCGCCGCAGCGAAAGGGTTAAAAGGGGAAAAAACGCCTCTTGTAAATATGCCCCTTGATGCCGAAATGCTAATTCTAACACTATTAGTAAATCTGATAGTTATGTTTCTGCCTCCTCACCCATGAAAACATAATAGTGCTGATTCTTTACAGGCAAATGAGGTGGCAGTGGCATTACTGCTGACTGTTTTGGAAGAAATTATCACAGGATTTTTAATCGGTGTTATACTTAGCCAGGTAACCAAGCAAACTCAACATAAGAATTTCATAAAATTAATATTCAGACAAAAACTTTCTATAAGAAAACCCAAACTGCTACAGCTCAAAATGTCTTCACTTATTATGCCCTCCCTGCTTCCTGAATCTTGTGATAAATATGTGAATTCGTTAATTTATTTCTGAGAAAATTGACAGAATGTGTGAACGCCTTAAATAATTTTACTGCATGCTGAGATATGTTCCAGAATGTTTTTTTTGCAGTTTTCCCCCTTGTATCTCATTGCCTAATCCTTTAATCACATCCACTCTAACTGATAAAGCAGCTTTCTACGTCAACTTTCACTCTCCGGCCACCACTTATCTCTTTCCTTTCCTGAAACAGATCTTTAGATTTGCTTGAATTCAGAGACAATCACCCAAGCTGCACCTTTTAGGTAATCTTCGATAAAATGTGCTGCTTTCCACTTCCAAAATCACACTGCATCTCATAATCTCCTGTGCCGCTGTCAATCATGTTTCCGCCCCGGATGTGGCACGGGAACAGCATATCTCCAGGTGGTAGATGACGTTCTAAGTCTGCATAGGGTGACTGCATAAGCCAGCCAAGGAGCATTTGAAAGGAACGTATGCAGGTCAATTCCATCACCCTGCACCGGTTTCATCAGTATAGTCCTGGACTGGTTCAGCCCTTTTATAACAGACAAATGACAATTCATTCATGAGTCTGTCTTTGCAACCCTGTCTGTCTCAGTCCTTCTTTCTGCCCTTCTCTCAATTTTTCCTTCTTTCTTTCCTTCATTCTTTCTTTCTTTCCTTCATTCTTTCGCTCCTTCATTCTTTCTTTCCTTCTTTCTTTCTTGTTTTCTTTCTTTCTTTCTCTCTCTTTCTTTCTTCCTTTCTTTTACTTACTTTTTTCCCTCTTTTGTTCATTCTTTCTTTTTTTTTTTAAATTTTTAAATTTTTGAAAACCTTTATTGTGCATCAAATCAGGACAAATACGGGCCTACAACCTACCGGCCGGCCACAGAAACAGTTAAGCACCAATGCAACGTTACGGCGACACAGTATTACCCCTCATCTTGAGCAAGCAGTAAAGAGTTACACATTAGTTAGCATAATACCATGTCCCAGAATCAGTGAAGGTTCATTTTTAAAGGTTTTGTTTATGCAAATATTGAAACAAATCGTACTGTCCCAAGTCATATAAGAAGAGAAGCAAAAAGAAGGATCCATGCGGGAGGAGCATGACTGTAGTTACAAGCTCGTACACAGGATATCAACGCCAGCCGTCAAGTCCCCCCCGGGCAGTAAGGCAGCTAATTTCAGAGTCAATTAGAAGACCCCCTCATGCGCCACCCAGTCCCCGCCGCCACCTAACCTCTAGTAATCTAGACATGGACCCAGACCAAAAGTGAAAATAAAAAATAGGAATAAAAGAAGGCACCATAGAAATAATGACTAAATTCTAACTACTAACCCCCCACCCTACACGCATGCGGAGGCTACGGCCTGCCCCCCCCCCAGCAGTGTGTCTGTCGCCCAATAAACCCGAAATATAGCGAGAAAGAAAAGAAAGAAAAAGAAAAGAAAAAGGCATACCATGTGATATAGAGAGGGAGAAAAGGACGCCCTAATCTTCGACTCTCAAAGACAAAAAAGAAAACAGGAGGAGGATCAATTCCAGGCATCCCGGTCCCCACCAGTCACTAATGCATCTTCCACCCCAAGTTCAGGATAAACAGCAAGCATTAAGGCAAATACAGGAGTGAAACATCAATTTACAGCGGTCGAGTAATCTGGACGTAAAAAACAATCCCAAACCCAGGTCCACCAGCCAAGAAGCCGATAACAGGAGAAGCAGCCTATCCCTGACCCGAACGTGGATACACCCCCAGATGCGTTTCCCAAGAGAGGCCCGCCCACCTCAGAACAAAGGAGCAAAATGGCGAGAGAAAAAACGAAAGCAATATGGGAGCGTCAAATGGCCACAATGAGTCACCAGGAAATCCATCGAGTGTAACAGAATGTTCCACAAATACATCAGGAGTACACGAGTTTGTAGGCAGTATAGTCAAGGGGCACAGCACAGGAGAAGACGGTAGCAGCAACGTCACAGACAGATCCCAAGGCACACACGATAGAAAGTCCGGCCACGATGTAGCACTCTTCACTGGAAGGGGAAACAAAGTATCCCGGGTGGAGTTGTCAGGCGGGTGATCTTGGGCGTCAGCAAAGTAGGGAGCGGGCTCAGATGTACAACAGGCAGGAGAAGGCGCTGTTGCCCCGTACAGTGCAGGCGGTAGCAGGCGGCAGTTTTGCGAAACCAGATCGTTAGTATCCCACCGCGGCGTAGACGCCATGCCGTCTAGCTTGTCTCCCAATTTCCCATAGCAGTGGTGCATATCTGCACGGAGGTTGCACAGGGCTGACAGAACGGTGCCAAGAGAAATTATAGGCTGTAGCCCCTGGCCCTCATGTCCCCGGGAAATCTCTCGAATCTCGGGCTCACCTACAGACGGGGCAGCACAGGTCGCTGGCGTGGACGGGCGCATCTCCCCACAAAACATGGCAGCGCACAGAGCCATTGTGACCAAACTCCAAGATGTTCACCAGGTCAAGAAAAGCACTAGCGCGCGCCCTTTAGATGCTGGCGGGGTGCCATGCGCCGTGTCCGAGAGACATTCCGTGCAGGTTAGGCGCCCCGTGGCAATCCCGGGTAGCGAGGCATGGGGTCAAGCAGTTATAGGCGATCCAACATGGCCGGACAATCCTCTCCCCATACCTTCAGCCTCAAACAAAGGCTCCGATCCGATGGGGTACTGCAGCTTCGTGAGCGCTGCCTTCTCTCCGCCCGCTTTGAGTCTCTTCAGGTGGCTGGGCTCGGGCTGCGCCTCGCAAGGGTCACGCCGGTGGCTCAGCAGCCAGCGCCGACGGAGCACTCCGGCCGGCAGCAGGTCTTAGAGGCACGGCAGGAGGAGCCCGTGTAAGCGGGGTCCAGGGCTGTGAGCTGGGAAGCGAATATCTTCAGTTGCCGGACAGGTCGAGGGTCCGGGAAAGCACCGCCGGGATCAGCGCCGCTTCGCACACAATCTGCCTTCAATTGCGCCAGGATGAAAATCAGGATATCGGCACGGCTGAAAAGGACTGGCGGAGCCGGCAGCCTACAGGTCCGCTCCGGTCGCCATCTTGGCTCCTCCCCCTGTTCATTCTTTCTTGTCTTCTTCTGTCGTTCTGTTAGTGTCCAGTCCTACTTTACTGCAAGCCTTGTTCTGCAATGTTACTCATGCAGTTATCTACTTCTTAAAACCCTTTCTTGCCTTTCCCTGTGTCGTGTCCCTTTATTCTGCCACTCTGGCTCTATTCCCTCTTTCTTATAACATGGCCATGCTTTTTACTTATTCCTGCACCTGTATTATGTTGCTCTTGCTCCGGGCCTTTTTTTTCCTCTTTAGGGCCTGATTCACAAACTACATTTTGTAGTACATAAAGTAATACTTCGGAGTTGCTAGTCTTGACTACAAAAAGCAATTCACGAACCTATGGCTGGAAACACCAATTTTTTTCTGTGCAGAGAACTAGTAGTAAATGTGGAAGGGACGGGGAAGTGGTAGAACAATGGGGAATAATTGCTAATAAATGTGAGCGGTTTAGGGAAATTTAAGGCAGGGTTTGGGACAGACCTTGGTCACTTCCCAAATGGCTGGTCTGATAGGTCAGTGAATGGGACACTTTGTTTTAGGTTTGTGGGCCTGTTTTATGGTCTGCTCAGCTGGTTTGTACTATTGATTTCCTTGATTTTCCCTCAAACATTCCCTTCAGCATGCATTCTCCCAAACCGTGCAAAACTCCTATACGACATGTCTTTATAAGTTCAAAACTGCCCTATTTTCCAATGAGGCCCATCGTTTTAGCTATCTGGTTTACTAACAGGGGCCACTTTTATTTTGGTGCCCGGGCCTAGTTATTGTCCCAGTCCAACCTAATGAGAGACATAATAATACAAATCACACACCAACTAAAGAGTAAGACCATTCCCATTCACAAAATGCGCTCCTAAAATGACTGGGGGGCATATTACCAAGGGCCATTATCGCCGCTTTAGCTGGACTTTTTCCCGCTAAAGCGGCGATAATTTTATCGCCCTATTACCAAGCTGTCGCTAACAGCAGTTAGCAACAGCTTGTAGGTGATAGCAGGCATTTTGGGGCTCGCTTTGCATGTCAGCGATATATATCTCTAATGACATGCAAAGTGGGAGTGCCAAAATGTCAGCGACTGAAAACAGTTGCTGCAATCGCTATCGCCTATGATTAAGACAGGCGTAGTTTTGGAAATATTTGCGCTAAGCGTGAATATCTCCAAAAGCTAACGCCTGCCCTGACCTGTTCTTAGCCATGTTATCCAATGAGAGGTGGATAACATGGCTAAGAGCATTGTCACGGTAATGCCTGAATCTCGCTGTATTGACAGCGAATTTCATGCATTTCGCCCGTTTTTTATCGCTTCTGAGATAAACCTTGATGATAGCAGGTATCTCAGCGATAAAAACAGGTGAAGGGCGGCGATAGGAATATTCCTGCTAAGCCAACATAGCGATAATTATCGCTACTTGTTAGTAATATGCCCCTACATCCGTAAAGTCGTCAAAGCGGGAGGCTCAAATGTACTCCAGTCAAGCACCATTTATTTATTTATTTATTTTTTAAATTTGTATGGCGCACAGCTACCCAAAAAGGGTTTCCCGGCGCCGATGACAGGTCAGACACAGGTAGGAGACAATTGGTAAATGAATAGGAATTATTTACAGAAGAGCCAGGTCTTCAGATTCTTTCTAAATCTGGCATAGTTGTCTTCCTTGCGGATGTGAAGCGGGAGCTTGTTCCAAAGAGTGGGCCCTAGTACCGAGAATGATCTCCCTCCCATTCTCGCTAGTTTGAATCTCGGGGTTGTAAAAAGTGCCGAAGTCTGAGAGCGCAATTCTCTGGCAGGAAGGTAAGGGGTTGCAAGAGAAAGCAGATACTTTGGTGCGGTGCCAGATTTAATCTTGAACATGTAGCTCAGGGCTTTGTACCTAATGCGGTTTTCCACCCTGAGCCAGTGAAGGTCAATTAGGTGTTTGGACACACTAGATTTTTTAGGGATATTGCAAAGCAATCTTGCGGCCGCATTCTGGGCAAGTTGCAGTCGTTTGGTGACGGCTTGATTTGAACCCAGGTAAAGGATGTTGCCGTAGTCAAGCCGAGATGTTATGAGTGCATTGACTACGGTTTTCTGGGTGGCAAGGGGCAGCATCCATAAGATCTTTCTCAGCCATTTCATAATAGTGAAACAAAGGCCTACCACTTTGTTTGCCTGTTGTTTCATTGAGAGGGTGTTATCAATGATAACACCAAGATTTCTCACTTGCGTGGCCGGAGTAGGGATGGAGCCAAGTTCGGAAGGCCAGTGAGATGGATTCCACAGGTCTTTGTTTTTCCCCAGAAGAAGGACCTCGGTCTTGTCTCCATTTAACTTCAGCTGGTTTGCTGACATCCAGCTGAAGATATTTTGTAGGCCTTGCTTGAGACATGATGGAGTCAGTGGATTTGCCTCTGATAGGGAGAAGATGATTTGAGAATCATCGGCATATGTCATCAGAGTAAGCCCTGATTTATCAGCAAGGTCAGCCAAGGGTCTGAGGTATAAATTAAAAAACAACGGGCTCAAGATAGAGCCCTGTGGTACTCCGTGAGGGGCATTTATTGACTCTGAGCAAGCTATAGGGGATGTGATTTGAAAGGTTCTGTGTGATAAAAAAGACTCAATCCAATTCAGTGCCTCACCACGGATACCGATTCTTTCTAGGGTGGCCAGGAGTTTAGGGTGGGAGATGGTATCGAAGGCCGCACTCAAGTCTAACAAAATAAGTGCGACTGTCTGGCCATCATCTAGGAGTTTCCTGATGTTTTCGGTAACTAAGAGCGGTATGAACGTGACGTTCCAGCAATTTTGAAAAGATTGGGAGAAGGGATATGGGCCGATAGTTTGTCAGAAGTTCAGGGTTGGCTGTCGGTTTTTTTAATAGTGGGCTGACCATGGCGTGTTTCCAGAGTGAGGGGACTGCGGAAAGCTGAAGTGAGGAGTTTAAAGTCTCAGCAATGATGGTCAGAGAGGGGGTGTCCAATTGCTTAAGAACAGAGGCAGGAATTGGATCATGCATGGTCATCCACTGGTACTGCAGCATACTCAAGATCAATAACGGAGGCAAGGGATTAAAAAACACACCACAGGAACTAATGTTAACTAGATTACATTAGTTTGACATTTGACATTTTAAATCTATATTTAATACATACTATACATGCACACACACGCATATGTAAAATATTCACTGAAGAAACCAAAGGCTAAAGTTACATTATAGTTAGGTAAAAATGTTATTTAAAACGTTACATTTTAAACTCTAAAAACAATGGGAATTCACCAGTTATAATTAACTCAAGGAACTATAACTCGCTCCCCCACCATACACAGTGCTGTCATCAATGATGTAATTTCAGATGTCCTCAGTGATGTTGTAAGTGATATGATAGAACATGTCTTGAGTGATGTACTATCCAAGGTCATAAGTGGTGGATGGTGAAGGCCTACAAAACTATATATATATATATATATGTGGTGTGTGTGTGTGTGTGTGCAAAACTTAAAGCTTATGTATAGTAGGAAAACATAAAGACACAACCTTGAAACTAAGAAAGCTCTCTCACAGGATTTAAAATTGTGGAAGGAATAATTGTTTAATGCGCAAACAAAACTGACACGTTTATGCTATTTTATTTACTGGTTAATAATACATTTTGGACATTAATTGACATTTACAATATGAGTTAAAATATCTTTAAATATTTAACAAATAACAATACAATGTATTTAACTTCGCTATACTTTCCTATAGAGGGAGCGCCACTAAAAGGTGAAAAGTTCGTAGTAGTAACTGTACACTTATAAATTCTGTTGTAGGAGAATCCACCGCTTCAGGAGTAAATCCCTACATAACTGAATAACAGAAATGTGGCAAGTTACACCTATATTGAGTGATTAGACACTTGCGTAAATAAACACGTGCATCTTTACTTTCGTGATTCCGGCCCTTTCCGTTTGTGTTAAACCTTGTATGATTATAAAAGGGTGCCAGTGACTAGCATTCATTTCCCCATTTCAAAAATGTTTTTGTGATTTTTCCTTGGGCTCTTTGACAACAATTTTTACTTACCTTCGTTTTATCTCTTTTAGGTATGGGCAGAACCATGAAGCGTGCAAACTATCATTTTGGAATATCCTTTGTGAAGAGAGAGACAGCAATCTATACTACTATTATAAAGGAAGAACTTTGAACCTTTGAGGCGGGTAAACTCGGGAACCACAGCGCCAATCCACACACCCGATACATCGTTGTAATCGTGAGGGTATGCAGATGGACATAGGCTACATAAACTTAATAAAAATACGTTATTTAAAAAATTTACCCAAAAAAAAGTAGTCCCTTGGAAGAAGCGCCGGCCGCGACGTGCGTGCAGACGTGAGGAGCGTGGGGAGGAACAGCGTCCAGGAGCACGAGGAGGACCGGCGGACATGGCGCGGGGAGAAGCGGTGAGGAGCGGCGGACAGGCGGTGAGGAGCGGCAGACAAGCGGTGAGGAGCGGCGGACAAGCGGTGAGGAGCGGTCGACAGGCGGGGAGGAGTGGAGGACAGGCGGGGAGGAGCGGTGAGCGGCGGATGAGGTAGGTTATTTATTTATTTATTTAAGAGCGGTGAGCGGTGGAAAAAAGAAGCAAAAATAACAATCGTGAGCAAGAGGAAGCAAACGGAGCATTACAAAAGTGAGCCAAATGATGCATTACAGGAGGAAAAAGTTACGTGTGCATGTTACAAAAGCGTACAAAGTAAAAATAGAGGGATGGGGAGGAGCGGTGATCGGCGGATGAGGTAGGTTATTTATTTATTTACTTAGGAGCGGTGAGCGGCGGAAAAATGAAGCAAAAATGACAATCGTGAGCAAGAGGAAGCAAACGGAGCATTACAAAAGTGAGCCAAACGGTGCATTACAGAGGAAAAAGTTACGTGTGCAGGTTACAAAAGCGTACATCGTGAGCAAGAGGAAGCAAACGGAGCATTACAAAAGTGAGCCAAACGGTGCATTACAGGAGGAAAAAGTTACGTGTGCATGTTACAAAAGAGTACAAAGTAAACATAGAGGTATAATACTGCATTACAGGAGGAAAATGTGACGTGTGCAGGTTACAAAAGCGTACAAAGTAAACATAGAGGTATAATACTGCAATATATGGAGGAAGGCTCCGGGGGACCCACGGACAACGTCGGGGCGGGCGGGGGCCCTGAAGCCTAATTGCTCACAGACAACGTCGGGACGGGCTGCTAGTGAGAGATAAAAGCATGGGTGGTTTACACCTACAAGCCAAAAGTGCCTCAAAATGGACCTCAAGTCACTAGAGTCTAAGCAACCTTTTTTGAAAGAACACCTAACAATGCTGGCTGCTTGTTGACATTTTTACATCTCACTTGTGCAGTAAATCAAAGGTAACTCGGCATAATGTTTATACCAGACCCACACTGGGGGAGGGGGAGCAACAAATTGAATTTTGACAGGGGGCATTCATGCTAGGGTGTGGGTAGCCCACCCAATACATTCAAGCAGCTCATTAGCATAAAGGCGACTGGGGAAAAGCAAGAGTGGCAGAACGGCGGGTCCAGCCTCACTCAGGTACTTATCTCTCTATATATACCAACATACTCATTTGATGATTCCCATTTGGCATGTAGTGAATGGCCTGTTTAGCAGATAACCCAGTCCTATGATTTTTCACCTCCTATCGCCTGTGAGATTTTTGGGACGGTTAGCTTCTTTGGTCTGAAAGAATAGCAAGATTTGCAGAGCCTTAACAGCTGGGAAATTCTACCCTTAACCACTGTAATGACAGGCTCACTTTGAAAATGATGCCTGGCCTCTTTGCTTGCTTTGGTGTTTGACTATTCTCAAGGCTCTGGGCTACCCGAGAGGATCTCTTTTGAGTTGGCACCAGCCAGCACTAAGATCTATGAATAGACACTATTAGATTGAGAAAAGTTTCCTTCATCCAGGTCAAATATAGTCCAGGCACTTTGTGATGTTTTCAGGGCTTCAGATTGACTTCCCAGCCAGAAGTAAATCCAGGTGTTGCTAGAATCCCTCTAGAAGTAGAGATCATTTCTCAATGATCAGTGAGAGCAGGTTCCTATAAACTTTGAAAAATACCTGATAGAGCAACTAGCAGTGCGCTGAATTTGACAAAAAGAATTCTTACTGTTCAAAATACATCACATATTATTGCTCAAAATAGGCCTTGTTTACATGTAGACAAATATACAAAATGTAAAAAACAGCTAAAAGTGAACATATTCGAAGGTTGATAGTTAAACTGTAGATTAATCAATACACACACATTCACCTCAGAGCTCGGTCCAGAGCCTGCTTCTTGGTTTTTCAGTGTAATGATCCTAGATGATAATAACGCACGTGTCCATAGATGTAAATAAATGAGCACTGGCTCCTCCAATTTACGGTTAACACTTATTACTCGAGTTACAGAAAGTTTCTTAATCTGCATTTCCTAGAGTACCGTGGAGAATTGTCGCTGGCATGCCGGCGGTATGTTCCCACACTAACAGGGAAAACTAAGCAGGAGTGTCAAGATAAAACACAATTATTGTGTTAGATTGGCCACATTTTTTAAAATAATGCTTTCACAGATTTATAGGCGTAGTTAAAGAGCCACAGATCTTATTAATGGTTTGGGAGATTGGAACCTCCAGCCCTGCAGAGCTCAACACCGCCCAACCCGTTCATTGGTGGGGGAACCCCTGGATTACCATCAGTGGAGCCTCAACTGGCTCTGGCCCAAGTCATTCTTGGTTGGTCCATCTGCCACAATTCCATAGTGCCGGTCACCACTCCCTCGTTAGGGCATAGCAACCATGACTGAATTTTCCTGCCCATGACTGTCATACAAGGCAGTGAAAATGCAGAATGGGCGGAACACTCATTGAGAACTCTCCCTGCACTAAAAAGGTCGAGAAGTGGAGGCAGATCATTTACCGACAATGTAGCTAAACTTTGGAATTCGCTGCCCCCCTTATTCGTTACGAATCCTCTCATCTTACATTCCGGAAACTGCTCAAAACATGGTTATTCAATCAATCTACTTAACAATTATACTGCTTTCTGGCTAGTCGCTAGCGCTGGGACGCCCTCGGGTAGCTACGCGCTATCCAAAAATCCAATAATAATAACTTTGGGCATGTTTTTTTTTAGTGTGGCGTTAGCCAAGATGTATTGTTCTTCCCCAAAAAATCTGAATAAAATATGCATACATATACATGATATATAGTGAGGCTTTCCTTCAGTTCTCTTCCACCACTGGTCTGGTTCAGTGCCATTCACATTTCACTCCACTCTCTATGGTATTTTCAGCATAGGACAACTGGTCAGCCTCCTTCAGCGACTGGCTCACCTCATGGGGAGTGACAGTGTTTGAGCCTGTGCACAATGTGGTCATCCCCACAATAAGTAGTGCACAGCAGTGCTAGAGCTGCTGGGTCCATTGCTTTTGCTAACATTTAATGCTGTCGCAGACTCAGAATAACTGCATCAGTGAAGCCTAAGTTGTGGAAGCAGCTAGGCTGACATTTTTTTCCCACCAGTGCGGTTTGTTTGTCAGAGTTTCTGAAACAGCGATGATTTCTTTTTCACTTATGTTCTTGGTAGAGTCCCTTAGGGCACCGAGCATATGCTTGCAGTGTAACCGGATTTGTAAGTCTAGTTCCCACTAAACCCCCCTTGGGTACTGAATTACTGATCTCTTACAATAATTCCATGCGTGTCCTTCTTTTGTCTTTTCCCCAATCCTGCCCATCTGTTATTCATATATCCCCCCCATAGCATCGGATGCTTTTGTTCATTGCACCACCAGGTAGAATATCCCTATGATCCTGTGTAATTATATTTACTTTGTTATATTTTAATTTGGTGTTCTTCATATTCATTTTAATGGCTTTAGCTCATGCTTTGCATTTTACATGATGCTTTATAGTTTGAGCACTGCAATCTTGACTCCGCAGATTCTCTGTGGCCAGGACCCTCTGACATCCTGCCTACCAACTATTCAGGAAGCATAAACCAGAAATTAAAGTTGATCTAAGACGTTTGTAGCCATGGGCAAAGTGGCCAACTACACAGGTCTCCCACCTTCCAAGAGCTCCTTGGGAAAATGAACTTTCTCTCTGTTTGACCACTCTCTATTCAATTCCTCTAACTAAAAGTCTTCCTCTCTCTACATGCCTCTACCTCTGACTCAATCTCTCTGTACCAAGTGCTATTATAAGGATGTTTAGGGTTCTGGGCAAGACATATTATAACTGTTTTTGTGTGACCCTGTTAAAGTTTACCATGTTATTTCAAGTTCAAGTTTAATCTTTATTTCGTTGCATTGCAACATAAAAGATACAATAGAATATAAACAAAACATAATAAAATTCATCACAATATAGAACTTGCAATTCATTATAATTGAGCACCCTGTTGTAAAATCTACATTTCATCATATTTGGACGCACAAGATTACAGATTTATATTTGACACAGAAATTGAATAAATATTAAAATGTTTAAAAAAATCAAATTAAAAAGACATTAAATTGATTATAACAGCCAGGAATTTGAGAAGAGACAAATAGCTAAACACAATCATGGTTTGAAAAAATTCAGGATAGGCAGTTTTTCCTTAATTAAAGTGAAAGGTTTAGTTTCCGTCTGATAAAGTAAACGGCCAATAAAAATGTACTGATTCTGAACACAATTACTTGGCTGGTGTCCGTGCTTAGGATCCTACCAGCTTCCCTGTGGGAGGTAGAGCCAATATTACGGCACAAGGGGACTATCCATCTTTTCCTTGCCTTAATGTAGCTAGGGCAGAAAAACAATATATGATAAATATCCTCCCTTTGATTATTGGTGCACAAACTGCAATAGTCGTTATCTGTCTTCCCCCATCTTTTCTCAATTACCTTGGACCTCAGCGTTAAATATCTGAATTTTATGTACAAGGATTTGGCCAATGGTGGCTGGATTTCATCAAGGAATTGTTCAAAGGATGCCTCATTTTTTATCATAAGGAATTTTTCTGTAAGAGGACCGTGTGTTCTTATATACACGGAATCGTGGCTCACATATGACCAAAAAGACAGTTTGACTATTTTCTTAGAGGCTGAGTTTAGAGATTCTGGCTCGTTCCAAAAGTGTGTTAATCCGAGCTTGATTAACCAGGTTCTTACATGCTTGAACCAAAGAAAAATTCTGTCGCTATCAAGCTCAAGGACTTCTTTCAAGCCGTTTTTATAGTCAGATAGTTCAAAAGTTGTCCATATTCTAACCCACAACAGTACTGGTCTCAATATTGCATGGTGATCTGTGTGTTTGATATTTAGATCAAGAAATAAGGGTATCAATGGGGTATTGGTGGGAACTTTTAAAAGTCCCCTAATGAATTTGTTCTCCAGTGCTTCAAAAGTTTTCTTACATACTGGCCCCCAGATTTCCGCCCCATACAGTGAGGCAGATTGAACCTTGTATCTAAAAAACTCTACTGCTGGGGTGACTGCCTTATTCACACTTTTGTTGTGTCTCTGTGATATTGGAAAACAGTTTTGTTTAAACACCAGTTTTGATTTCACTAGTTGTGGGCCCCATCCCATTAAAGAGTCTATCAGGACTCCCAGGTATGTAAAACTGTGCTCATAATCTAGTTTTTGACCGCTTAACATTAGATTCCTTTTAAAAGTTTTGTGCGGGTTTAGAGCCATGTATTTTGTTTTTTTTATATTGATTTCTAGTCCTTTTAAGGTGCAGTACTGTTGGAACCTATCTAAAAGGGTCTGTAGGCCGCGTGGCGTTTGCGAAATTAAAATTGTGTCATCCGCGAAGAGGAGGGACGCAACACGTTCCCCTCCCAATCGGGGCGAGTCATTGTCACAATTTTCCATAAAGGCTGCAATATCATTTACGTAAAGGGAGAAAAGTGTGGGGGCCAATACGCATCCCTGGCGTACTCCCCGTTTTATGGGGATTGGGTCTGTAAGTTCCCCATTTGGGCCCCACCTGACCTTGGCGTAATTCTCCTGGTGCAAGCCCATCACAAGTTTTAGCAATTCGCCTGGCAGCCCTTGCCTATTCAGAGTTTTCCAAAGTAAATCACGAGGAATTAGGTCAAATGCTGCTCGTAGGTCTACGAAGGTCACATACAAGTGACCTTTACGGATGATAACTTATTTCCAGTACAAGCAGCATAGCCTAAATACCTGGTCAATGGTACCTGTTTTATTCCTAAATCCCGCCTGATATTTGGATAAAACTGACTCGTCCTCCAACCATGAGTTAATTCGATTTAAAATATGCCTGGCATATATCTTCTGTGTTATGTCTAAAAGGCTAATGGGGCGGTAATTGGCTGGGTCGCCACGGTCCCCTTTTTTAAAAATAGTAATAATTTCTGCGCCATTCCATGTGTCCGGAATATGGTCGCTAGCCGCAGCTATATTAAATAGATCGTTCAAGTAGGGTGCCCAAACATCAACGTTGTACAGATAGAGATCGCCCGGAATTTTGTCAAGTCCAGGCGCCTTCCCTTTTTTTACCGTAGCAATTGCTGTCTCTGTTTCATGTATATCAAGCACTACCAGGTGGGTGTTAGCTGGTATTGTGACAGTGAATGCGTCTGTTGCGACATCAATTGGAGTTTTGGCTGCATACAGTGATGTAAAGTGTTTGACCCAAGTATCCTCGTCTAAGTAGACCTCCCTAGAGCCTTTCTCACGTTTGTTCTCCTTAGCTGCGAGTTCCCAAAATTGCCTCTGGTCCTTGTTTTTGGCGGCTGTTAACATACTGAGCCATATTTCCTCATCCCAGGAGGATTTCGCTCTTAATATTATTTTATTGTAAGCCTTCCTTTTGTCTCTAATTTCTAATGGACCTTCCCCTTTGACAGCGTTAATCAGTGCAGTTTTAGCAAGACGGCATTCCTTGTTATACCAAGGTTTACCTATAGATTTTGCATTAGTCATACCTGCACCTTTTTTAGGTTTTTTTGTAAGGAGTTCTAGTAGTTTGCTGAAAAGGGATTTATGCAATTTAATGAATTCTTTGGGGTCGCAGCTATAGGGACAATATGAGTTTAGGGTATCTGCAAAGGTGCAGTAAATGTTGGCCAATAGATCCTCTCTTTCCAATACATAGGCCCATTTAACCGCCCTGCGATTATTACTAAGGACGATATTGTCTATTATAGATGAGGATGCTAGGCTGTGGCCTCCCTCCGTGACTCCCAACCCCTTTAACATACTTTGTTGGAAACTCGTTTCCAGAGGGCAATGATCACTTTCATATCTCTTTTTGACTTTTAAATCTACTGTGAAGGGCCACAGGTCAAAGGAGACTATGACATAGTCTAGTTTGCTTTCATACTCACGTCTCTTAAAAGTAGGGGCTTTCGGGCTGTCAGATGGCATACGCCCGTTACATGCTCTCAGGCCATGTGAAGTCAACAACCTTGTGATCTGCAGAGCCAATGCAGTACCAACCACCATTCTATTTTCATTCAGGGCTGGTATTCCATTGGCAGTGTCCTCGTCTTCGAACAGTTGGACTATGTCTGTAATTGGTTCGAAGTTGCAGTTCAGATCCCCACATAAGATAACGCTTGCATCTATTTTTAATGAATCCATAAGTGACTCTAGTTTCCCTATGCATAGTGATTCCTTGTGGGAAGACTGGGGGCTGTTATACACATTAAAAAGGTGAATCACCCTATTGTCCGCTGTGGTTACTTCCAGACCAAGAATGTCTAGAGAATCAGTGTTAAGCATTTTTATACCTATTTTGATGGAAACACTGATCCATATTAGCAGGCCTCCAGATGCGCGACCTCTTATGGAAGGCACAGCCTCTATTTGATAAGTTTTATAGCCAACCCTATGCATCTGTACTGTGGCCCATGTTTCCTGTAACACACAAATATCAAAAGTGTTCATGTATTCGTTCCAATCAGGATCACATAGTTTCGCACGCACCCCTGCTATATTCCATGAAACAAGAGTAAGCAAGGGAGATCCCTCATTCGAACCATGAGGCGCTACAGGTAAGACAACGGACAAACTACTATTAACTTCATAATCGCCTATAACAACAGTACGTGAGCCCATCATAGGACCACTAGTCCCTTTTTCTTCATTATATCTCGTAATACATGAAGCATTTTCATTCCCCCTAACATCATATCTACTTTCTAGACTTAAAGCGGGTATACGCAATGGAGATCCATCATTTGTCCCAAGAGACACTGCAGGTGAAACAACAGGCAAACTGATATTCGCATCATCACATATTACAACAGTACATAACCCTATCTTTGAACAACTGGTTCCTTTTTCTTCATAAAACCCCGTGGTGCTTGAGACATTTTCAATCCCCCTAACATCCTCTATGCTCTTTAAACATCAATCACATTCCTCCATGCCACTAAATACCTCAAACCTGTTTGATAACTCTAAGGGAGTAAATGACATCAAATGAGCCATTTTTCCATTTTCTCCTGTATTGTGGCTAGTCGGTATAGTATTCCACCCATGCATCGCAGGAGTTGGAGCTAATTGATGCATGTATGCGGGATTCCTGGCAGTCTCCATGTTGGAAAAGTGGTTGGTGAAGGGGATATTGTTGGTTAAATATTGGGGGGGAAATACTGTAGATCTTGGGTAGAAATAGGTCAAAGGACGCGGTACAATACAGTTATTTTCATTGCCATAGGGCCAATTCAAAATGTATTGAACAGCTTTTCTGTCCCTGAAGTTTACAACAACAATATCACCCCCTATATCCTTTGTTCTTCCAAGACAAGCGACAAACATGGACTATTTCACCATTTACATGGTTAGCTTTGGGTCTATACAATGATAGCCAGTGCATTATCTTGTTTTTTAGTTGAAAATAGCCTTCCCGTTTACCACTTGACAGTTCAGGAACCCCAGTAAGTACGACCACGTACGGTAGGGCTTCCGGCGGGAGTTCCATAGGTGGTCTCCTGCCCTGTCCCCCTCTTACATGGCTAATCACATTCTCTTCTGTTCTTGGGGGTCTGTTTGGGGGGATACTTGGATCCCTTGCCTGGGTATTAACTAGAGTATCAGTGTTACTATTTGGTGTTGTATTTGGTCTACCCGTAGATGTTATTAACTGTTTTGGCTTGGGTTTGTTAAGAGGTTTGCTAACAGATGATGATACACCTGTAGGCAAGTGGTTGGAAGCAGCTGGAGTAGCTGCTGTCTGATTATTGTCAATAGTGGAGATAAAGGGTGTTGCGACCACTACATCTTTTAAGAGGGTATGCATTGGAGTTAAAGCTTTTTGAGGGTGTAACACTTTCAGAAGCCCTAGTGACCTGACAGAATTCCCAAGAGTTGTCAGATCCCCCTCTATTTTCCCCAACCTTAGTTTCACTCCCTTAAGTCTTTCAGCTAAGGCAAGCATATAACTTCGCACAATCAGTTCTATGTTGTCCAAGAGAGTCTTAGGGGAGGCTGATTGCGGTCCTTCTTCCATTGGAATATGGATGATATCAGGCTCTATCGCTGTTTGGGAGGATGGTATCACGAGTGTTGGGGGGGTTGAAACAGATACTATTACTTGCTTATTAGCAGGTTCTCCCATAGTCGTGGTGGTAACAGAGTTGACCTTCTTCCCAAATTCGGTGTGACTTAATCTAGGCTTGTTTGTGTCCGTTTTTTTCCGTCTCCTTTTGGAAGGTGGGGGCCCATGTATTTTATGTGGCAATGGCCTCAGATTTTTGCCTCTTACTACCTTGCCTGGCCTAATTGTAGGCGAAATCATGGTTTTAGAAGCTTTAGGTGTGCTAGGAAGATCGTGTGTCACAGTTAGTGTCTGTGGTTGAGTTTGCGTGGGTGAAACAGCAGGGGCTAGACATTCCTTAAGTATTAGGGGCACACTGGCAGTCGGTGATATATTATCTGTCAATATGGTGTTCAGATCATTATCCAAGCTGACAGAAATAATAGGTTCAGAGAAGGTCCTGTTTTTAATACGTTCGATTGAACGACGACGATCTGCCCGCCGCTCTGCCAACAGCAGGTCTTTATTGCCCTCAGAAGCTATTTTGGAAAAATAGTCATCCAGGGTTCGATTTAACGTGCCCCCATTTTTGTTCAAACCAGCAATAGCAGGGCTAACACCAGCTGTGGCCATCATGCAGGGATAACAATGGAGGGGCTATGGTAGTAGATGGATCACTACTTACTCAGAAAAAGGTCCAGGACTTCGGGCCCAGCCCAGTCTCTTCAGGCCTCTGAGGGCCTAAGAGGGCCCGCCCTTTGCCCGGGCTTAGCCCGCGTGCAGCCCGCGCGCGTCCCGCGACATGGAACCTCTCTCCCTGATTTAAAGCACATCCTGGCACGAAATCCTTTGGTGGGCGGGGTCAGGTGAGGTCAGCCGTGGGGAGTGGTGGGGCTTGTGGTCTCCCCCCTCGGTGGCCGCGCGCAGTGGTGGAAAATGCAGCGGCAGCAGGGGAGACCTGAAGGAGACAGCCAGCTGGTGAAAGCGTCCCCTGCCACCTCACAGCCCTCACGGAGACACCAGCAGGATCCTTGCACAAGCCTTGTCCCAGGTATGTCCAGCAACACAGCAACACAGAGCGGTCCTTCGGCATTTTCTACAAGGAGCACCCGCTCCTCAGCACCTCTCTCCCTGATTTAAGGCGCCTCCTAGCGCGAAATCCTTTGGTGGTCGGGGTCAGGTGAGGTCAGCCGCGGGGAGTGGTGGGGCTTGTGGTCTCCCCCCTCGGTGGCCGCGCGCAGTGGTGGAAAATGCAGCGGCAGCGGGGGAGACCTGAAGGAGACAGCCAGCTGGTGAAAGCGTCCCCTGCCACCTCACAGCCCTCACGGAGACACCAGCAGGATCCTTGCACAAGCCTTGTCCCAGGTATGTCCAGCAACACAGCAACACAGAGCGGTCCTTCGGCGTTTTCTACAAGGAGCACCCTTAGAATTGTTTGGCATCACGTGGGCTTGAACTAGAATGGAATAGGTAAAAAAATGCAAATTAGTTCCATACAGAGGCCACAAAAATATGTCTTGCCCGGAATCCCCCAGATCCTTACAATGATACTGAATCTGATTTGGATCTGTTCAAAGGAACACTCAATCAGATCTCTTGTAGGGATACAGCCCTGCTACATATGTTTTATTATAGCCTTATAGGCCACTGATGAGGGCTATACCAGTTGTTAATCAACATATCAATCAATCAGGAAATTGTAAGGGCACTATTCACCCGTGAGGGTCTCAAGGCTCTGGTGGGTGGTGTTTGGGGGGCGGGGGGGGGGGGGGGGGGGTCCAGCAGTCCGTTTGGTCGAAGAGCCAGGTCTTGAAAGCCTTCCTGATGGCTTTCAGGGAGGGGACGTGCCTAATGTCAATCGGGAGCTGTAATGTAATGTAATGTAATGTAATGTAATGTAATGTAATGTAAAAATTACTTATAAAGCGCGGCATTCACCGGACGGTTTCTTGGCGCTGATCACTTGTTTGGTAGAGGCAGAGGGCGGGAGGGGGAAGGCTTATGTGTAGATGCTACGGAAGAGATGAGTTTTTAGGAGAGACCTAAAGTGAAGGTAGGAAGGAGAGAGTCTCAGTTCCAGCGGGAGGGAGTTCCAGAATGAAGGTGCCAGAAAGGAGAATCTGAGGCCTCCGTGTTTTTTGCGTCTAAAACGGGGAGTCTGGAGGAGCGCAAGATGAGAAGAGCGGAGGAGCCTAGAGGGAGCATAAGGATGCAGGAGAGAGGAAATAAAGGAGGGACCAATGCCGGCCAAAGATTTATGAGTCAGGCAGCCCAGTTTGAACTTACAGCGCTCTGAGACTGGAAGCCAGTGTAGGGCTTTGAGGAGGGGACGGACGTGGTGGTGTTTTGGTTGGTGATAAATCAGGCGAGCTGCCTGATTCTGTATCAGTTGTAGTCTATTAATTTGATATTGTGGGATGCCAGCGTACAGGGCATTGGCGTAGTCGATCCGAGAGATGACTAATGCCAACAGTGCTAGGGTGAGGGCCTCAGTAGTCAGAAAGTGGGCGATTTTCCGGATCTTCCTAAGCTGGAAAAAACAGGAAGACACAGTGGCACTAACCTGGTGCTTCATTGATAGGTCCTGGGAGATGTAAACCCCCAGGCTTTTCACTTTGTCAGCAGGGAGGGGGGGGGGACCAAGGGAAAGGGGCCAAAAAGTGGAGTTCCAGGGATTGGATGGGCCTCCGACAAGAACGAGCTCCGTCTTGTCGGGATTAAGTTTAAGATGATGAACGCCCATCCAATTACTGATGTGGCAAAGCGTGGACTGGAAATCTTGGGCCGCTTCATCTGAGGAGTCGAGATTGAAAACGAGCTGAATGTCGTCTGCATAGTTGAATGCAGTGACATTCCTGCCGCGGAGGGAGCGGATCAGGGGGGAAAGGTACAGGTTAAAAAGAAGGGGTGACAGGGACGAACCCTGTGGGACACCACAGGTGACCCTCGTCCTGCCTGCCGTAAACTGGGAAAGACGGACTGATTGGTGGCGGTCCGCCAGGAAGGAGCTCGTTCCAGGTCTTCTGCATGATGTAGAGGAAGGCTCTTTCTCCTGTTCTGGCTCTGCAGATGCGCGGGTTCGGCGAGGGCAAGGTTGGTGGATCGGAGATTTCTTTTGGTTACGTGAAGGTGATTCTCTTGTTGAGGTATTTGGGTCCGGTGTTGTGGAGGCATTTGTAGGCTGGGTGAGTATCTTGAACGTGACTCTCTTATCAACGGGGGAGCCAGTGGAGGGTACGCAGGTGCATGTATCGAGGGATGCCGAGGGCGGTGTTCTGTGTTGTCTGGAGCTTGCAGAGTAGAGACTTTTGATACTGGCGTAGGGGGAGTTTCCGTAGTCCAGTCTTCTGGTTATGTGTGCTTGGGTGACTGTCTTCCTTGACTCATGGGGGATCCATTTGAAGGTCTTACGGAGGATGCGGAGGGTGTTAAAGCAGCTGGAGGCAGCAGCGTTGACCTGTCGGTTCATGGAGAGGGAGGAGTCGAATATGATGCTGAGGTTTCTTACGTGGTCCCTGGGGGTTGGGGGCTGCTGAGTGCGCTGAACCCAAGTTGTAACGAGGGAGAGGGCCTTTAAAAACTGGTATAGCCCGATGCAGAAGGGCTATAAGGCCATTATAACATTACACCCACTGAGGGTAGAATGTTGAGAGAGCGCAAAACTGTGTTAGAAATTGTAGGGGTGCATCATATTCACAAGTAATCCGCACCCGCATATATAGAGGCTTATAATCATGTTTAAGTGTGACACAAAAGCTATGAACTTGTGTATCAGAATTTTCCATAGCTGCAACATAACGTGCTTTTGAAATACTAATGCCATGTAACTTAGAAATGTATTTGTAAAAGTAATGCTAGTTCAGTTAAAGGATGCTTAAAGAGGCATCATGTATTCCAATGCATGTTTAGTGATTCATTATTATACTCATGTAACAACATATAAATGTTTCTTTCTTTTCGCTATAATGATGTAGGCCTAATGAGTAGAATTGTTTGCCAATGTTAGGGGGTGACATCTCGAAACGTGCAGAGGCCCAGGTGGGGATAGCGGATTGTGTAGGCCGAGCTAGGAATGTCTCTGCTAACGTTAAATCATGGAACTGCCTTTTTCCTAGAAGGTTGCCTTAAAGAATTAATTGCAAGTAGCTTGTTGTTGCAAATCGATTTATGTGCGTTCCTTTGCAGGTGCAAGGTTAACCAAAGATAGTAGAGAAGGGCCCATTGTGTATCAGAGTTAGGATGGTAGTTACAGACCCGGACGAGTGGCTGTGGAATTTTAGGGAAGCAACTTCAAGAGGAGACGACTGTGGGACCCAAGGCCGTTTTTCAACGAACAAGGATGAAGACATCAAGATGAAGACCCTTTGAAAACTAATACTCTGAAGGGGGGCGTCCCTTGGGGCGTGTCAACCGAATTGTGGGTTTCGTATTAGGGACAGCACCCCGGGAGGAGAGCAGAGTAGAAGCATACGAGGGCGAAGAAAGATGCTGGGTAGGCAGAGAGCTGCTGTGCGAGATGAACTCAAGAGGCTAAGTCCGAACTAAGTGAGTGTACTTCTTTGGAAGTCACCACGGCTGACACCTTTTGTTAGGAGAGATCCTGGTTGTAGGGATGACACTTAGTATAGTGTAGGGATAGACTTATTCTGATGTATTTCTTCTTTTCTTCCATGCCTGCCAAGACCCAAATTATAGCAATTCTTGCAAGCCTAGTGGTCTTGGAAATTATATTAGTGTTGTTTCTTAGTCGATGGAGACTTTTCCGTAGAATTATGTTTGTACTAGTACCTGTGTATTTGTTGAACCTTTTACTGAGGTGTTTATATACACAATTGCTTTTGGCTTTATAATAAATTTTCAAACTTGACCTTTTGTCAGTGGTTCTTTGGGGAAGGAGATGGAATTGATCCGAATTGATTTGTTGATAGGGATTGCCTTCTACACTCTTTACAATTCTTGATTGTCATTTTTGACAAGATTATATATTTGCATTGAATCAAGAACACAAACACATTTCATCATAGTAAATATGGAGTCACCTGAGCCTAATTTGAATAATTTGACTCCAACAGTTTACAGGAAAGAGATTAGTGCTCGTGTACAGATACCTGTGCAGTTGCAGAAGATACCGTCACCATCTCCTGCTCAGGGTGGGTGCACTATTACTTTAAGGGGCTGGCTTTATCAATTAGTTAATAATTCAGTCATTTATCTCTTAAAATAAATATGTTTGATGTATATAATCGGGCAGTCTTGGATCTAGAGATCTTGTTCCAGGGCCTTTGTGCTACAGTTCAGTTTCTAATTAAAATGTTTTATTGTCAGGTCAGCAACAAGAATAGGTACAAGGATCTCTATTAATTAAACCTATAATGTGCAAAAGAGCCTTGTGTACATTATTCCTCAGTACTGACATCCTTCTAATCCTTCCAGTGATCAGGTCTATTCTGGAGACAAGTTTAGCTATGTCATCAGCCTCATGTTTGCCAAATTTATTGTGGTAAAAATAAATACTTATACATATATGTACAGAGGCGTTCAGTTCGACCTCTCCTAATGGTCGTGCCAAGTTTCACTGATATTCAGCTTCCCTACACCACAGATTGGGCCAAACACTTCTGTCATTGGCCCTCAGGCAGCACAAGTGAAAGCGTTTTGCATGATCACATGTGCACACTTGCCTAAAAAGCAGTGTCCATCGGTGCCTGGCAGCTGGCCTGTTGATTCATTAATATTTTGTTTTCTTTTTTCATATTGCAGATGTTTGCAAAAAATAAATAATAAAAAAACGGGCTCCAGACAAAGTCAAACCAATTGGCCTTGCCAATGCTTTTTTTTCTTTAGCAAAAACAACCTCCCACTTTGATAGTTTGTTTCCTCTAAACAAAAAAGGTTTCCAATCAGGGGCTTTTAGCAATACATCCCTCGGCAAACTTGCTGTGTCGGGAGGAGTTCGTGGTAGCTCCCATCATGCCTTTTATCTGTATGAAGGTGCATTAATTGTATCCTGAATGCAATAGTCCACACAATATTTTTTCTCACCATTATAAAGGAGCATAGTTCATAAATCATCAAATGTTTGCAAAATGTCTGTGGATAACGTTTGTGCTTTGTTTTGTTGCAATCTGAGCCATTGATATCCATACATCAAATTGCAAATGCAAGGAGTGCATACTACAGAATACAAGTATGATAGTAGATCTTAAAGTCCTCTTTACTCTCTCTTCTGTAGTAAGATCAGAGCCAATGATACCAGAGAGTAAGCCAGGGACATCAGCTGCTACCCCTGGCTGCCCTCGATGGACGTTCATGGCCTGATGCTGTTGTCATGGTTCCCCTCAAACGAATTATTTGGATGAAACTTTTAGACTATAAAAGTTTGTGAAAGGCAGTGCTTAATTTGAGCCGGTGGTTTCCAGGGCCCAGCACCGGCACTGAATTGTCAACACAAGCGCTTGTGACAGTCTGGCACATGGGGCGCTGTCTGGCTAATTTTGAGATGTCTACAACAACAGCTAATTATTAACCACATATACATTAAAATACTATAATCTTCCCCCCAAATCATTCTTATAGCTTTGGGAGCCTGAAATAGACCGAATTGCCACACTTGTAGGTGTGCAATGGTTAGTAGTTGTGTTGTTTCTATAATTGGCAGCATGGCAGCACTGTGTGTTGCTAGCTGTAGTGGCCCCTGACAAGAGCACGTGCATTAATTTATTTTACAACCTAAGCACTGGAATGGGTATACTCGACTGGGATATTGTGTACTGGCTGACATTGCTTGATATGGGAAATAACATGCCCGAATGGAACAGCGTAGACACTTTAGAATTCACATGTATTCCTCCTACATTAGGGGCATTTTAAGTCACATTGTTCTGCATTTTTTACACACTCAGCAAAACGTTGCATAAATACTTTTTATCTGTAATTGGAGTTTATGCATTGTGCTCCATTGGCATTTGTATTTCCAATTGGTCCAAGTAGTTGATCCAAAACTGGATTAGCAATATATGGATTTATGTGTTTTAGGTCTCGTAGAGAGACCTATTGAGGTGAAACCAGAAAATTAAACCAAGCGGATTTCCACGAGTGCATGCGCTCTCGTGACCGCGCTTAAGCCATCTGTTGCTTCCCCAGCACACCCAGCCTCACTTCTCCTCTCCCTAATTACACTTCTTTCACGGCCGCCAGGCTGCTGTCACTTAATCTCCCCAGTGCACCACCCCCATCAGTGTCCTAACTACACTCCCAGTCCTCGCTGCCTCACCGCCTCCTCTCTATCCCTCTCTCTCCTTTCTTTTCCCATCTCTCCGTCCTCCACTCTCCTTTTCTCAATATTCTTGTTTTCATGCTTGTCTTCACCTTGTCTCCCTTTCCCCCTGCTTTCGCTCTGGCCATTATTTTTTCATGCTTGTTTTTTTCATTCTTGTCTTCTCTTCACCTTGTCTCCCTTTCCATCTGCATTCGCTCTGGCCATTACTGCTTGCCGCAGCGGGGTAGATTTGCTTTATCAGTATGTCTGGACGCTTTCCCACTGCTGTGCTTAATGTTTATTCAATTCCTAAAGTGTGTTAACAATGATACAAAAAAACATTTGCCTTTCTCATCTGATTCTGAAAATGTTGCTACAAACTGCTATGGTGCAAGTGCAATCTACGTAGTTCATCGCATACATTGTGTGACTGGTGCTGCTAATTTTCCACATTGTTGTCAACAAATGTGGAACTCGCATTGAGAAAGGGTCATTCATTGTGTATCAATGGAGCATGCGCGCATGCAAGCTGCGTGTTTCTTCAAGGGCCTCTTGCACGATGTGCGCATTATTAGAAAGCTTGAAATACCTGCTAAAAATGTGTTTACCCAAACTTAATTGCGACCATGTGTCCAAAGCGAAAAAATAAAATATATCTAAATAAAAAAATTTAAAAAACAGATCCCAAAACATCATGGGCACAAGCACAAAAACGAACACAGGTACTACACCGCAAACTCGTGCACTGGTGCAGGTTTTGATAATATAGCCCCTGATGTTTTGTGAATTGATTTTTATGTTAGTTTAGATTAATAGTAGTGCACATTTTATAGCCCATCCGCCTCTAGGCGCTCTTCGGCATAATCCTCAGGTTTCTATGTTTTGCTTTAAATAATCTTTTTTAGCGTTGCAGTGGAAATATTGTTCACAAAGTTCCATGGTGTTTGCGTTGGAATAATACATTAAAGGCTTAATATCCGAAAAATATGGAATTGCAAAGGTGTAAGGCCGAGTTTTCCTTGTTTTAAACATGGGCCGAATTAGAAAGGATGCTTTGTTTTAGAAAGCTGCTTTCGCCACTCACGAGTTTAATTAACGCACAAGCGGCAGCTGGGCAGATGTGGTCTTCAAGACATTCTCAAGCTGCAGAGATGTGGCTGATAAGAGTTTCCATTGCGTCTCACCCACAAACCCTTTACAGTATTTCCGTTAATTTGTTTAGTGGGGAACATCAAAAGGAAATGTCACCATGTAAAGGAAATGTCACCATGTAAAGGTAGGTAATGTTATTTAGCGCACTCCCCCGGAGAATGGGCAATGTGGTAGCCTTCCGTATTGCAAGCGTCCTGGTGAGCGCTTCTGCTGCCATTTCTCTGCCAGGCGCCTCCCTGCTGCTCTAACTTGCCCGCCCCTACCAGGACTGATGCGACGTGCAAGTGCCAGCACACCTCTTCCACAGCCGCCCTGGGGACCCCGAAAGATAGTAGCACGTGGGAAACCTTAGCAGGATGAACAGGCAGAGCACCGAGGTCTTCCATGGCCGCTGAAAATGACGAAAGGAGGCGTGGTCTCCTAGTTTAGACTTCACATTGTTATGCCATTCGCCCATTCTTTCTGATGCATCCATCAACTGTATCAGGATGACAATGCACTAAAGCCTTTCCTACTGCCCCGGATGCCACACCCACGTAACCAGTGGTCACACTTTTTCCGTTGTTTTTAGAATATTATGTTTATTTACACATTACTGCAGGCACCGCTTTTCCATCTTTCAATACGAAGTGTCTGTTCAGATTTCACTTTTTGAGACATCCCTTACGAGTGACAGCTTTCAGAGCAGGTTGCTTAGAACTCACGGTTGTTCCTCATATTGTAGATAATACTCGCTACATTCACCATTTGCTACGCATGGTATCTACCGCCTGGATTTTTTCTATCTCACCCTCACACCCACCTCTTCACCCTCACAATCCCCTTACCCCCACATCTCCTCACCCTGACACCCCCTCACACACCCTCACCCCCAGACACGTCCTCACCCTCACACCCCCGCACTCTCACACCCCCTCACCCTCACACCCCCTCATCCTCACACCCCCTCTCACCCTCACACCCCCTCACCCTCACATCCCCTCACACTCCCTCACAACCCCTCACCCTCACACACGCTCGCACCCTCACACCCCCTCGCACCCCTGACCCTCACCCACCCCCTCACCCTCACGTACCCCCTCACCCTCACACACCCTATCACCCTCACACACCCTCTCACCCTCACACACCCTCCTCACCCTCCTCACCCTCACACACCCTCACTCACCCACACACCCTCACTCACCCACACACCCTCACACACCCTCACCCTCACACCCCCTCAACCTCACACCCCCTCACCCTCACATACCCTCACACCCCACCCACCATCACACACCCTCACACACACCCTCACCCTCACACCCCTTCACCCTCACACCCCCTCACTCACTCTACCGCCCTCACTCCCTCTACCGCCCTCACTCACTCTACCGCCCTCCCTCTATCGCCCTCCCCCTATCTATCGCCCTCCCTCTATCTATCTATTGCCCTCACTCTATCTATCTATCGCCCTCACTCTATCTATCTATCGACCTCACTCTATCTATCTATCGCCCTCACTCTATCTATCTATCGCCCTCACTCTTTCTATCACCCTTACTCTATCTATCTATCGCCCTCACTCTATCTATCTATCGCCCTCACTCTATCTATCGCCCTCACTCTATCTATCTACCGTCCTCAGTATATCTATCTATCGCCCTCACGCTATCAATCTATCGCCCTCACACTATCAATCTATCGCCCTCACTCTATCTATCTATCGCCCTCACTCTATCTATCCATCGCCCTCCCTCGAGCTATCTATCACCCTCACTCTATCTATCTATCGCAGCACCACAGCATCACTCAGAGGCACCACAACATCACTATGCGCTACCACATCATCACTCAGCACCACCACAGCATCACTCAGCACCACCACAGCATCACTCAGCACTACCACAGCACCACTCAGCACCACCACATTATCACTCAGCACCAAAACATTATCACTCAGCACCACCACAGCACCACTCAGCACCACCACCACAGCACCACCACATCACTCAGCAGCACCACCACAGCACCACTCAGCAGCACCACCACAGCATCACTCAGCACCACCACAGCACCACCCAGCACCACCACAGCATCACTCAGCACCACTCAGCACCACCACAGCACCACTCAGCACCACCACAGCACCACTCAGCACCACCACAGCACCACTCAGCGCAACCACAGCATCACTCAGCGCAACCACAGCATCACTCAGCGCAACCACAGCATCACTCAGCGCAACCACAGCATCACTCAGCACAACCACAGCATCATTCAGCGCAACCACAGCATCACTCAGTGCAACCACAGCATCACTCAGTGCAACCACAGCATCACTCAGCACCACCACAGCATCACTGGTTCAAATATGTTCTCTCAATGTTTCAAGCTTTATTACAAATGTCTCAAAAAATGTTAATATTTCACTTCTGTTCTTGAATTTTCATCACAATAAAATACACAAAAGTTATTTTCAAAAGTTTAAGCTATTGCCATTATAAATTACAATCACTTTTATTTAAGTATTAATTATTTGAAAAAATTAAAAGCCATTGTTATTTGTAATATCAATACATCTAAGTCACGTAAATACAAAACATGTTGCATTACAAATGCTATAGGTGTTACATTCGCGAAAGTTATAACTATTGGCATTGTAAATGACAAAGCTATCAATTTAGCTATTATAAAAACCAACATATAATTAAAATAATTGTCACTTACAAGACCAATAGCTCCAACTTTTTTAATGCGAGACCTATTGCATTTCCAATGCTTGTTGTTGCATGCTACTGATGCAGTTTTACTCAGTGTGGGGCTGTGGTTCATGTACATGTGTAGCTGACTCAGACAATGTTTAAAATTCAGAAGTCTCAAGTTGCATAAAAGGCACTGAATCAGAACAGCAGCTTTTACCCTGGGGTCCACCAACACTCGTGGGTCCGCAGCACCTTCTCGGGGGATCTGCGACTGTTTAGAAAATTAAAAAATATTAGCAGATTAATAAAGGATATATACATAAAAAGTATAATGTAAAATAATATATTATAAAATGCTCTGTAAATGTTGTGGAATCTGATGTTGGATGCTAAAAATTAAGGGCCTGATTCAGATTTTTTGCGGATAAAACTCCGCCACCGAGCTCAGAAATGACAGGTCTTAGAAAGAAATCTAAATTTTGTCCCTCCGCAAGCAAGGTACCAAAAGAGGTCCTGGCCTTTGAAAAAACAATTCTCTCGGCAATTTCATCACAAGAGAAGAAAAAAGCAGGTTTTATCAAATCCAATCTATCAAGAGATCAAAGGGACGCTCTACAAACTCTTGCCAATGATAAAGAAGTTATAATCAAACAGGCCGATAAAGGTGGTTCCATAGTCATCTGGGGAGTGCAAGCATACACGGCAAAGATTATTAAACAATTATCGGATCAAGGCTGTTATAAAAAACTAGACAAGAACGCCACCCAAGAACTACAGAGAGAACTATTCACGATTATCAATCAGGGTTTTGAACAAGGTTTCCTCGGAAAAAACGAATTAGAGTATTTGCAGAATAAACACCCGCGTATTCCCTTGTTCTACGCATTACCAAAAATCCACAAGGATGAGAAACAACCACCTGGAAGACCAATAGTGTCTGGCTGCGACTCCCTCTTTGAACCTGTTTCAAAGTTCATTGACTTTTTTTTAAAACCTTTCATTATTAAAGTCAAGTCCTTTTTGCAAGATACGACTGACTTCATTAACAAACTGACTGACTTATCTTTTGAAGAGAACAAAGACTACTTAGTAAGTATGGACATTACATCTCTATACACCCAGATCCCCCAGGAAGAGGGGCTGGAAGTACTAAGGCTATTTTTGAACACAAGAGAAAGACCAATGAAGGTGCCAACTGAATTTATCGTAGACCTGGCAAGATTAGCCCTGAAACGCAATTTCATCAAATTCAAAGATGATTTCTTCTTCCAAACCCGTGGTGTAGCAATGGGGTGTCCATTTGCCCCAGAACTGGCAGTGCTGTTTATGGGTCAATTCGAGGACAAATTCATCTATGTGAATAACCCTTACTTACAATGGATCGGAGGGTGGCTCCGATACATAGATGATATTTTTTTCACTTGGTCAGGGACTGAGGAACAACTATTGTCTTTTCACCAGTGGTTAAATAATCGGACCGAACACATAAAATTCTGCATACAACATTCAAAGCATAGATTACCGTTCCGGGATGTAGAAGTATACTGTACGGATGGAAATTTGGTCACCACTTTGTTTAAAAAGGAGACAGATCCCAACAAAGCTTTACACTTTACAAGCTATCACCCAAGAAGTCTCCGAGAAAATTTACCGCTGGGCCAATTTTTACGCATTCGGAGAAATTGCACATTCAAAGACGAATATATGTTTCATGCTAATGCCCTAAAACAGCGACTACTACTTCGTGGATACCCAAGTAAACTTTTGAAGCGTGCGCTCAAAAGAGCTTGGTGGACACCAAGAGACATTCTCCTCACGAAAAAGACAGGAAATGACCAAAACAGAATAGTATGTGTATCAACTTTCTGAGTGTTAAACAAAGAAGGGGGACCAAGGAGCTATAAAGGTCCAGTGTCCATGCTCCTAATATAAATCTATTTATCAAAAAGAGGACAAAGTTCCTAGATCAGGGTGCAAAAGTCACCCATAGTTCAAGGTGCAAACAGTCACCAACAAGGGTGCAAAAGTCACCCATGTATCAAGGTGCAAAAAGTCACTAACAAAGGTGCAAAAGTCACCCTTGAATCGGTGCAAAAAAAGGTAAACTAAAGTAATCCTAGGTTTGGAAATGTCCTAATTGATTTACCATCCTTTTACCCAATCCCCACACACCCGCATGCAACATCCGGCAATCCTCAAAAAAGATCTCCGATAAAGTGACCCTTCGGGGGACCCGTAGGGAATTGCAGCGCCGGCC
Organism: Lissotriton vulgaris; assembly: GCF_964263255.1. Taxonomy (NCBI): domain Eukaryota; kingdom Metazoa; phylum Chordata; class Amphibia; order Caudata; family Salamandridae; genus Lissotriton; species Lissotriton vulgaris. Next base: position 1,029,946,005 of record NC_141698.1, read on the forward strand.
CTACGAGGAGCAAACGCCCGATGATGAAGCATGACACCCCCCGGGGTGTGTGAGGGCAGCAGAGGATGTAGCATTATTTTCCCTCTCACATTAGGACATTTCCAAACCTAGGATTACTTTAGTTTACCTTTTTTCTTAATCTCTCTGTGTTTTTAAATAAGGGTGACTGTTAGCACCCCGATTCAAGGGTGACTTTTGCACCCTTGTTAGTGACTTTTTGCACCTTGATACATGGGTGACTTTTGCACCCTTGTTGGTGACTGTTTGCACCTTGAACTATGGGTGACTTTTGCACCCTGATCTAGGAACTTTGTCCTCTTTTTGATAAATATCAACTTTCTGCCCCACGTCGAATTGGCTAAAAAGACAGATTTGTCAAAATTGGCACCTGGTTAATGATTTGGATGAACACCTAAATGAAACGCCACTTTTTGCGTTCAAGAAAGATAAGATTGTGGCAAACCACATAGTCAGAGCAGCCATGCAAATGAAAAAGCCCCCATAACTCAGGGAATACATGAATTTACCGCCTATCACAGGCCACCATCAATGTGGAACATGCGTTTGCTGTCCGCTGACAATGGAGGGAGACTTGTTCCAACATAATGGCATTTCATGGAGGCACTCAAAATTTACGAACTGCAAAACTAAGTTTGTGATTTATGGCATTGTATGCCCTTGTAACAGACTTTACATAGGGAAAACGAGTCAAGAGGTGAGACAGCGAATAAATCAGCATAAATCGCGAATTAAAAGGAATATCCTCACTGCACCACTCGTCCAACACTGGACTGAATACTCACACTCAGAAAATGATCTGAAATGGACCATGATCTCCAAGGTGGAACCCAACCCGAGAGGGGGTGACCTGGAAGCAAAATTGTATTCGCGAGAAGCGACTCCAATTTTAAAATATAACTCTGCAGTCACAGGACTAAATGAGATGTCAGAGTTATACCATCTCTAATGCACTGTTACGAATAAGTTCGGTGACTCAAAGGACATATATAAGGACATCTAAGCATTAAAACTCAAAACCATCAAACTTCATTGTCCAAGATGTCAGAGGTATATCATCTCTAATGCACCACCACATCCACCATTTGACAAAGTTTCGCTGTACATCTAAGTATGCACACCAAAAATCATCAAACTCCATTGTCCAAGATCCAACTCGATCAAGGCCACAAAACAATGAACCCCATTTGGGGAATCACGATGAATTGGTCCATTTAGGGCCATTGATACAACAATAATGTTATAAACTTCCTTGAAGAGTGGTCTATCATTAATAGAAATCGCGGAATATAAATTGAAATGAAAACCGAAGGTGTTTTGGTAAAAGCAGTTGCACCGTCTTTGAAAAAAACTACATTCCCCACAAGGCCAGGCGCCAGAAGAACGTAATCTAATGGTGCTGGGAAAGCGACAGACCCAGAGTGCAGCAGCGGACTGTGAGACGCTGTGCCGGTCGAGAGGAGATCAGTTCCACAAAACAAGGTATGTCCCCGAAATCTAAATGAGAACCACCATTCGAGAGGAAACTGATTGTGCAATATTCTAAATCGCATGAGCTGGGAAACTGCCTCGGCTTGATGTAACTTTAGACAAGCGGCGTTCTAAGCGGGAACTTTTAATCTTGCGCAACGATTTAACCCAGAGACATGGCATCAGGTCTCCATGGAAACGAGACAAGGACGGATGTCCATTGCGCTTAGGATGTAACTGTTTAAGATTACATTTTTGAAGGAAGATGTAATGTGGGTTAATCTTCAACATAAAACCGATTCCACTTTATTATAATTTTTTCACATCCCACATAGGAATTGGGTGATGAAATAAGAACTGCTTGAGTCAGAGCCTGTTTCACTTCAAGAAGATTCTCCTTCTTTGGGAAGGTAATTATCCGCGAGTTGCGAGTCATATGTTGTTCCTTACATTGTTTGTGTATCACACAACATCACATGGTTGTTCGCCTTGTTTTGTAGACGACGACGGTAACCTTTGACAATTGATTGTGCGTGTTGGATTTGGTCTTGAACTCCATTGGAAATTTTGACAAGTGACGTAGTGCATTGGAACTAAGAGTTACACATGATTGTTAAGAAGACAAGGTAATTCAGCTGAGGATGCTTGTCTGTTTTAAAGTTGAAGGTTTTACTCAGGAGTTAGGTTAGTAAGAACTGTTGTTTTATTCTTTTGCAGGACTGATCCCCCAAGGTCCTGAAGAGAACCCCCATGATTTAGGGGTTTCGAAACGCGTCGACCTTCTTTCTTTTTTCAGGCTAATCTTGTGACAATATTATTGTAAAATATCCAGATTGTAAAAAGTTTTGATGGCCTGACATGTTATTGTTAGAAACATAAAATTAAAAAATTAAAATATCACCCCACCGCATTTATTAATAAGCGGTTCGTTTGAACCCTGGTGAGGCTATTCACGTTTTTCTTCTTTATTTTTTCTTTTTATATTTTTGAAACACACTTCTTTTGATTGTGAAATGAATGCATAGGACGGTTGTATTGACTCAATGATAGATGATGAATGTGATGTGTGATTGTAGCCACAACACTTCTAAATCTATTTCTTTTCTTCAGGTGTTTAAAAAACACCCACATTTATACACCCAAATGAACTATAGATTTTAAATATTTCCTCTTCTCTATGAAATCTCTTTAGTATTTTTGAAATAATGCAGTTTTGGAATAATTGAAAATATTCAGAAAATAAAAAGATTAATACAGTTACAATTTGCTGTGTGGTAATGCTATAATTGTTTAAAAGTCATTGTGCATTGAAATGTGTCAAATCAGATAGCAGTACTGGCATCTTGTTTTGTTGAGAATGATTCAGATTTCAGCGGACAGGTTACTCTGTAACAACAGTGGCAGATATCCCGTCCGCCTATTTATAAATCCCATTCTATCCTATGGGATTTATATTTTGGCGGACGGGATATCCATCAGTGTTGTGATGGAGTAACCCACCTGTCGAAATCTAAATCAGTATCTTTGCTGGTATCCACAGCTTGATTTGTGTAAGCAGTGCATAAATGGCAAATAGTATGGATAACTGGTGGCCGAAGTTGATACACTGGGTTGATAAAAAGAGAGCATGCATTAGAAGTAAAAAAGACAAAGACATATGCTAAAATTAACATTTTGATTTTTGTATATTCTTTGCTTGTGAACTAAAATGTTTCATCATTTGTGTATTTGTTTATTACATACTTGTTTCTGTTTCTCTTTGTGTTGTTTTGAGGTTAAAATTGAACAAAACAAGGTGGGCCCTTTGAAGTCAAAAAGTTATCCTAGGCGCAAGTCTTGTATGCCAAGCTGCATGCACAAGTGGGTAAATGGAGCAGTGTCCCCTAGATTTCAAATCCAGCTCGGCATGAGACAGCACTGTCCCCTGTCCCCTCTTCCCTATGTGCTGGCAATTGAGCCCTTAGCGACTTGGATATACTGCGATGCCCAGGTCTGGGGCTTTTATTGGGGAATGGCCCTAGATGACAGGATAGCGTTATATGCGGACGATGTCCTCTTATTTATGGTCTGTCCAGTGAAAACTGGACCCCGCCTAATCTCTAGTTTGAACTCCTTTGAATCTGCATAAGAACTATAGGTGAATTGGTCTAAATCAATGCTGGTTCTCCTGTGAGGAGACAACATTTGGCACCCAGGCCTACCCATCAAACGCTTAAGCTTTCGATACCTAGCGATCCAAATAACCTGGGAGCCAGACCTTGTCTGCATTCTTAACCTCAGGCCTTTAGCTCGGGCAGTTCAGGAAGATCTTGACAGATGGACCAAACTGCCACTCAACCTGTTGGGAAGGGTAGCCCTATATAAAAGGACGATCCTTACAAACCTACCGTAAGCCATCCAGAACTATCCCTTTTGCATCCCAAACCACTAGTTTTACGCCATCAACACTAATACTCATAAGTTCATGTGGGCCAGTAAACCCCCTAGAATCTCCTTTGTCAAATGTGTAAGATCCACATTTGGTGACGCCCTGGTCATGACCAACATCTGTCTCTACTACTTGGCTGCACAAAACACTGGTAATGAATGACTGGGTGCATGGAGAGCAGGCAGACCCTGCCTACAGAATGGAGGTCTCACTGATTGGTCTGGACAACTTTGCGGGTATGTTATGTGGGACACAAATACCGCAGGCCTCCCCAGAAATGACCAGGGAGGAGTTCCAAGCCTTGAGGGCCACATTGCGGTGGGCAGGATGGGACCGCAGGGGCCATGAAAACCCCACTCTTTACAGATAGATGGATGACCCAAGTGTCACAACTTGGATGGATTCAAACACTGGGATAGAAAAAGCATGTCAAACTGGGCGATATGTGGGAAGGAGATCATATGAAATCCTTACTTACCCTTCAAACCAAATTCTCTCTTTACGAATCATAATCCTACAGCTACTTCTAGCTCAGACATGCCCTAGCTGGTCACCAAAAAGCCCTTGCGACAAAACCAGACTACAATCCTCTGAAAGCACGACTACTCATGGATTTGAAAGAGAAAGAAGGCATTTCACAGGTGTGCAGAGCCTTTGCCAAGCATTCGCCTTGTAACCTATCATATCTGAGAGCTCGCTGGGAGGGCTGGCTTGGTTCACTTGAGAATGCAGTGTGGAGAAAAGCATGTATGGCACCACGCACCCAGGCAATGTCAGCTAGATCATGCCTCATCCAAATGCATTGCTTACATTGTACATACTTTGCACCCAGATGGCTGTGGGAGGGGAGAAGACTCTCAGAAGCTATCTGTACAAGATGCCGGTAAGGCATGGGAGATTTCTTCCATATGGGGTGTAGGGCTCCTCCCCTATTTAACAATACCGGAATGGCTTCTTTTGAACTCTTTAGAAAAGGGGGTAGTGATGAACAGAGTGTCTGAATTAAGCAGACCACTCTTACCCAGTCCAAAGATTAGGGGTTGATCCATCACCGTTATTTAGCTCACTGCCCCATCCCAGCTCAGAACCTGGCTATATGCAAATTAGTCTGTCCCTGGCCCAGTGCATCATGGGAACAGGGCAGACCAAACTACCATGCCAATTCTTCACCAGAAAGGAGACAAGCTTCCGGAGACCGGTTTCTGGCATTTCAGCCATTGTCGACCCGGCTTGCTTGAATCCTGATGGAGCAGTGAGCAAGGGACTCATGTCTGAGTATACCCTGCCACACCTATAGTGGCCAAAAACGATTCAGAAAAGGGGGTGGTGATGAACAGAGTGTCTGAATTAAGCAGACCACTCTTACCCAGACCAAACTACCAAGCCAATTCTTCACCAGAAAGGAGACAAGCTTCCGGAGACCGGTTTCTGGCATTTCAGCCATCGTCGGTGTCAGGTCTTTCGTGGTTGCTCCTCAGGATTGGATCGATGCTATAAAGGGGCCCACCTCTAGATCATCCCAAGTCTGGCTGTCAAAGTCACAGACTATTAAGGAGATCAAGCGGGGGAAAATATAGGTCCGGAGGGGAACAGCTGGTCAACTGGAACCGAAAACCTGTAGATACAGAAAGCAAGGGATGAGTGAAATTATAACCCTCAGCTGGGAGACTTGCTATCCAATACACCACACGTTTACCTCACCTGCATATCCTACAGGTGTGCAGGAATGAAGGAATGATATAAAGGGCGGCTTCTAAATCCCCTGGTTTTTCTACTATAAGACACAACAAAGAAAGCATTAGAAAACCCCCAATTTCCCTCCCATTCTGTGACCTTAATCATATGAACGGAGAAGATGTAGGTACACCTACCCAGAATTGGGGATGAAGATAACCAAAATGCCCAGAACATAAACTAAGACAATAACACTCCTTTTCGGTATGTTCCTAACAAAAGGTTCCCCCTCCGAGGAAATGTATGAGTAGAAGGTTCACGGGGTAGTGCAGGAAGCTAAAGAGTCAACCCCAATATGTTGCATACATTCCCTAAATCGTTTGTTTTCCAAGTACTTTTCTTATATCAAAGTAACAAAACATATGCCCAGCGCAAAGCAAAACACAGCGTCTCTACAGATCCTTCTCTGTAAGCGCTAATAGTTAAGTACTGTGCATAGAATGGTCAAGCGGCACCTAAGCCTAGGTGTCCTGCAATGACAGGAGCAACGCGCTCCCCGTAGGTAGTTCTAGAACAGTTACTCGAACACCAGGCTCCACAGGAAATGCACTCAAGCACAAGCACACCACTCGATAATAGGAAGACCTGATACAGCGATCACAGCTCTCGATATGGGCGCTTCCTAAGCCCCACCACTGTAATCCATACTCCAAGTGCAGCGACCCCGGTGACCGTTCTTGTTGCAGGCGCTTCCGAAGCCCCACCAGAGTAATCAACGAACCAAGTGCAAAGAACGCCGGTAAACAGCGCTCATTGCGGGCGCTTCCTAAGCCCCACCACGATAATCCACAAATCCGGTATAGCGATCACACGCTTACCGCAGCCAACTTCCAATAAAACGCCAGCTAGATATCAGGAAACACGAGAAGAAACTCTACTCGCCAAGCAGGATAATCGGCAGCGCTTCCATCGGGAAAACGCCATAATATTCTTTCTGGTCGCACAGCGTCATACTAGCGCGCCGCGCGAAGGCTCATGGGAAATGTAGTTTTCCAACCCATTCAGACTCAAATAGCAGTCAGTGATTTACCAGCGGCCGGAGGAATCCTGACAGTACACCCCCTCTCACAACATTCACTGACTGCCACCAGGTTTACCAGGATGAGACAAATGGAACCTCCGCACCAGTCTAGGAGCATGAATAGCACCAACAGGCTCCCAAGAGTCCTCCTCCGGGCCATAACCCTTCCAAGATACCAAGTATTGGAGTTTCCCTCTTACTCTACGAGCGTCCAAGATGCACCGTACCTCGTACTCCACGTCCTGCTGCACCCTCACAGGCGCAGGGGCCAGGGCCGGACTGGGAACCAGAACCGGCCCTGGCAAAGTGCTCGGCCGGCCCCCCTCCCTCCCTCTGTGAGGAGAGGGGAGGGGGGAGAGGTGCGACCGCGCTCTGTGACAGGGTCGGTTTTCGGCCATTTTTGTTACAGGGCCGTTTTCGCAGCATAACGGCCCTGTAACAAAAATGGCCCCAGGGGCCCAAAACCGGCCCCCAACCATGCGGCCCACCGGGGGATTGCCCGGTGCCCTCAATGGCCAGTCCGGGCCTGGCAGGGGCCGTAGTACAAGGACCCCGAGCAGGTTTGAGCAGCGAGACATGGAACACCGGATGTATCCGGAAATGCGATGGAAGTTTCAATTTCACTGCCACAGGGTTGACGTGGCGAATCACTTGGTAAGGGCCAATGAACCGAGGGTTGAAAACACTGTACCGTCGGAAACGGATATTCCGAGTGGACAACCACACCCAATCCCCCTTCTTGTACACAGGGCAGCACCTACGGTGTTTATCAGCCTGAGTCTTGTACTTCTGTTTCGCCTTCTCAAGATTCCGTCTAGCTTGCAATACTGTTTTCCGCAACTGCACTAATCTGGACTGTAACTGCGGAATCTGAGCTTCAGCGACCGGCACACTCAAGGGGGCAAATCTGGAATGAAACCCATAAGTACAGAAAAATGGGGTGTACAAAGTAGAGGAATGGACTGCATCATTATAGGCCACCTCAGCAGACCACAACCATTCCACCCATGCCTCAGTAGTGGTATCTACAAAACACCGTAGGTATTGTTTGAGGGTCTGGTTTAACCTTTCGGTCTGCCCATCCGTTTGAGGATGAAAGCTGGTGGACAAGGAAGAGGCGATGCCTAACCGGTCACACCAGACCTTCCAAAATTTTGCGATGAATTGTGCTCCCCTATCTGAAACAATAACCTTGGGAAGTCCATGCAGCCTAATTACATGAAGGAGCAGGAAATGGGCGAGCTGGCTAGCTGTGGGAACCCCTTTACAGGCAATGAAGTGACCCATCTTGGTTAAGTAATCCACAACTACTACTATAGCTGTCATCCCGTGATCTTTAGGGAGACCCACCACGAAATCCACCGAAAAGCTCTCCCAAGGACTCACAGGAGTGGGCATAGTTTGCAACAGCCCTTGTGCAGGTCGATGATCGCTCTTAGCCTGTGAACAGATGTCACATCGTTGAACCCAAGCAAACACATCAGGCCGGATGGTTGGCCACCAATAGGTGCGTAGCAGTTTCTCCAAGGTTTTCTTCCCTCCAGTGTGTCCAGCACACGGTAGATCGTGACACCATTTGAAGGCTTGTTGTCTCAATGCGAGTGTGGGGAGAAGCAACTGAGACCCTTTTCTTGGCAACCCCTGACGGACTCTCCATTCCGGGTATAGACGGATCCATGTTTTCCAAGCGAAGGTTTGAATACCTCTCTTGACTTTGTGGAGAAACTCCTCTGTGTGTATCACCCCTACCACTTTTCGGGGTTCGATGATGCTGGTCTCTGGTGACGCCATCAATGCTGGGTGACTTTCTTGACGCGTGAGAGCATCAGCTTTCCGGTTGTCACATCCCGGAAGAAAGGTAACCACGAAACGAAATTCGGAAAAGAAAAGCATCCATCTTAGTTGTCTGGGGGTGAGATGGCGAGCTGCTCGCATAAACTGCAAGTTTCGGTGGTCTGTATATACCGTGATTTGATGAGAGGCGCCCATCAGCCAATGCCTCCATTCAGTGAAGGCGTCTTTGATTGCTAACAGTTCCTTCTCAGCAATGGTATAGTTGCGTTCTGCAGTATTTAGCTTGCGAGACATGAACGCGATGGGATGGAGATGACCAGTACTCTCACTCCTTTGCGAGAGAACGGCCCCCACTGCTAGTTCTGATGCATCAGCCTCTACCATGAAGGGGAGTTTCGGATCAGCATGGACTAATATCGGTGCCGACGTGAAAGCGGTTTTCAACCGATCAAAGGCAGTTTGCTCGTCGACGCCCCACACAAAGGGGGTGTTCTTCCGGGTCAATTTTGTGAGTGGGGTTACCATGTCCGAAAAGTGCGAGATGAACCTCCGATAGAAGTTTGCAAATCCAAGGAGTTTTTGGATGTCTTTAACACTGTTGGGTCTAGGCCACTCCACAATGGCACGTACCTTCCTTTCTGCCATTATTTGCCCTGATGGTGTGAGCATGACTCCTAAGAATTCAACAGTAGTAACATGAAACTCACATTTTGTTAGCTTGCAGTACAGTTGGTTTTGCTTTAAGGCCTCAAGCACCTGACTCACGTGTTTTTGATGTTCTGGTTCATCATTGGAATATATTAAAATGTCATCTATGTAGACTACTACAAAGATATCTAGGAAGTCTCTCAGCACCTCATTGAGGAAAAATTGGAAGGAGGCAGGGGCGTTGCAGAGCCCAAAGGGCATCACCAGGTACTCAAAGAGCCCATACCTCGTCTTAAACGCGGTCTTCCATTCATCGCCGGATCGTATGCGCACTAAATGGTATGCTCCCCTTAGGTCTAATTTCGTATAGATCTTGGCCGATCTCACTTGCTCCAATAATACCGGTATCAATGGGAGTGGGTATTGATTCTTTGTTGTTATGGCATTTAATGCCCTGTAGTCAATACAGAAGCGTAATTCCCCATTGGCCTTTGGAATGAAGAAAAGTGGGGAAGCTGCTGGAGACCTCAAAGGTCTGATGAATCCCAAGGCAAGGAGGTTATCCAAGTATTCCCGGAGATGTTTAGTTTCGGGTTGTGACAAAGCATATATTCGGCCACAAGGAACGACAGACCCTGGTGTTAAATCTATACGGCAGTTGTATTCCCTATGCGGAGGGAGTACTTCAGCTTTCACCTTACTGAAAACCTCCTCATATTCCTGGTAACAACTAGGTAAGACCACCTCCTTTTCAGCAGCTGTAGAGACCATGTGAGTAACAGCCAGCACCCTAGAGGGTCGGGGATTCTCTTTGATGCAGTGGTCTTGGCAATAAGGGGAGGAGAATTCCAAAGTCTGCTCCTTCCATTTTATGGAGGGTTCATGTTTCTTCAGCCAAGGGAGTCCCAATATCACTCCATATGTAGGGGCCTGGATGAGGTTGAACGAAAGACGTTCCATGTGATAACCCCCATACCACAACTCATACTCCGGTGTATGTTGGGTGATAGGACCGGATTCCAACACATGACCGTCTACGGCAACACATCTTCAGGGACGGTTTTAGCGACAGGAGTTACCCCTAATTTCCGGGCTTCTGCCAAATCCATAAAGCAACCTGTCGCTCCTGAGTCTACCATGGCACGGATATACTTGGGGTTTTGGTCAATCCATAATTCTATGTCCACAAAGAACAGCTGGTTTCCCACTAAGTCCTCCTCTGTTACTGAAGGGATGAAGTGTGCGCTCGAGTTCCTCCCTTCCTTTGAACTCAAGCGGTGGAGTTTTCCGATCCCTTGTCAACTGTGGATACTACTCCTTGTCCTGCACGATAGCGTCCTCCCTTCGGCTTCACAGGACATTCACGCAGGAAATGTCCTTTTTTCCCACAGTAAAGACAAAGCCCGAATTTGCGGCGATGTTCTCTTTCACTCGATGTGAGGGACGCTCGTACTACTCCAATGTCCATGGGTTCTGATTTTCCCTCGGACTTATCCCCACTAGTTGGTTTGTCCCCTAACAACAATGGTCTGTCTTTTCTTCCCAGCTCTCCTTTTCTCTCTCTTAACCTGTGGTCCAAACGCAAGGCCAAATCAATAAAGGCAGCACACGTGGTAGGCTGGGGTTCAACTTGGGCTATGACATCTTTTAAGTTGTCTGTGAGTCCTTGGTAGAACAGAACCATCTGTTTGGCCTCAGGCCAATCAGTTTCCGCAATTAATCCCCTAAAATGGTTCAGATATGTAACTAAATCGGAATTGCCTTGCTTGAGAACAAGCAACTCCTTATCAGCGGAAAAGGTTTCTGCTCTCCTATCAAAAGTTTTTTCGAATTCGGTACGAAACAAGTCCCAATCATAAAGGATCCCATCGTTATTCTTGACAATAGGGACCGCCCACTGAGCTGCCTCACCACCCAAATAGGAAATCAGAAAGGAAGCCCTGGATTGATTGGTAAGAAAACATTTGGGCTTACAGGTGAAGTGCAACATCACCTGGGTCATGAATACCTGCACCTTTTTTCTATCTCCCAGAAATCTTTCCGGGGGAGCTAAGGGAACGGGAGAGGGCATTTCTACCACTACCGAGGCAGGCGGAGGGGCAGGGTTCCCTGCATCAAAAGGGTTCCGTTGCAAGGCATCCATCCGTGCCTGCAACGCAGCAGTTTCCTGGCGGGAGGCGGCTAGTTCCACCTGCACTAAGCCTAGTGCGGCCAGTACCTCATCTAAGGTTGCCATCCCTTGGATCAACCCAACCGGGAGGAGCAAAAACTCTTGGGCCGATTATTCTGTCAGGTCTTTCGTGGTTGCTCCTCAGGATTGGATCGATGCTATAAAGGGGCCCACCTCTAGATCATCCCAAGTCTGGCTGTCAAAGTCACAGACTATTAAGGAGATCAAGCGGGGGAAAATATAGGTCCGGAGGGGAACAGCTGGGCAACTGGAACCGAAAACCTGTAGATACAGAAAGCAAGGGATGAGTAAAATTATAACCCTCAGCTGGGAGACGTGCTATCCAATACACGACATGTTTACCTCACCTGCATATCCTACAGGTGTGCAGGAATGAAGGAATGATATAAAGGGCGGCTTCTAAATCCCCTGGTTTTTCTACTATAAGACACAACAAAGAAAGCATTAGAAAACCCCCAATTTCCCTCCCATTCTGTGACCTTAATCATATGGATGGAGAAGATGTAGGTACACCTACCCAGAATTGGGGATGAAGATAACCAAAATGCCCAGAACATAAACTAAGACAATAACACTCCTTTTCGGTATGTTCCTAACAAAAGGTTCCCCCTCCGAGGAAATGTATGAGTAGAAGGTTCACGGGGTAGTGCAGGAAGCTAAAGAGTCAACCCCAATATGTTGCATACATTCCCTAAATCGTTTGTTTTCCAAGTACTTTTCTTATATCAAAGTAACAAAACATATGCCCAGCGCAAAGCAAAACACAGCATCTCTACAGATCCTTCTCTGTAAGCGCTAATAGTTAAGTACTGTGCATAGAATGGTCAAGCGGCACCTAAGCCTAGGTGTCCTGCAATGACAGGAGCAACGCACTTCCCGTAGGTAGTTCTAGAACAGTTACTCGAACACCAGGCTCCACAGGAAATGCACTCAAGCACAAGCACACCACTCGATAATAGGAAGACCTGATACAGCGATCACAGCTCTCGATATGGGCGCTTCCTAAGCCCCACCACTGTAATCCATACTCCAAGTGCAGCGACCCCGGTGACCGTTCTTGTTGCAGGCGCTTCCGAAGCCCCACCACAGTAATCCACGAACCAAGTGCAAAGAACGCCGGTAAACAGCGCTCGTTGCGGGCGCTTCCTAAGCCCCACCACGATAATCCACAAATCCGGTATAGCGATCACACGCTTACCGCAGCCAACTTCCAATGAAACGCCAGCTAGATATCAGGAAACACGAGAAGAAACTCTACTCGCCAAGCAGGATAATCGGCAGCGCTTCCATCTGGAAAACGCCATAATATTCTTTCTGGTCGCACAGCGTCATAATAGCGCGCCGCGCGAAGGCTCATGGGAAATGTAGTTTTCCAACCCATTCAGACTCAAATAGCAGTCAGTGATTTACCAGCGGCCGGGGGAATCCTGACAGTCGGCCCGGCTTGCTTGAATCCTGATGGAGCAGTGAGCAAGGGACTCATGTCTGAGTATACCCTGCCACATCTATAGTGGCCAAAAACGATTCAGAAAAGGGGGTGGTGATGAACAGAGTGTCTGAATTAAGCAGACCACTCCTACCCAGTCCAAAGATTAGGGGTTGATCCATCACCGTTATTTAGCTCACTGCCCCATCCCAGCTCAGAACCTGGCTATATGCAAATTAGTCTGTCCCTGGCCCAGTGCATCATGGGAACAGGGCAGACCAAACTACCAAGCCAATTCTTCACCAGAAAGGAGACAAGCTTCCGGAGACCGGTTTCTGGCATTTCAGCCATCGTCGGCCCGGCTTGCTTGAATCCTGATGGAGCAGTGAGCAAGGGACTCATGTCTGAGTATACCCTGCCACACCTATAGTGGCCAAAAAAGATTCAGAAAAGGGGGTGGTGATGAATAGAGTGTCTGAATTAAGCAGACCACTCTTACCCAGTCCAAAGATTAGGGGTTGATCCATCACCGTTATTTAGCTCACTGCCCCATCCCAGCTCAGAACCTGGCTATATGCAAATTAGTCTGTCCCTGGCCCAGTGCATCATGGGAACAGGGCAGACCAAACTACCAAGCCAATTCTTCACCAGAAAGGAGACAAGCTTCCGGAGACCGGTTTCTGGCATTTCAGCCATCGTCGGCCCGGTTTGCTTGAATCCTGATGGAGCAGTGAGCAAGGGACTCATGTCTGAGTATACCCTGCCACACCTATAGTGGCCAAAAACGATTCAGAAAAGGGGGTGGTGATGAACAGAGTGTCTGAATTAAGCAGACCACTCTTACCCAGTCCAAAGATTAGGGGTTGATCCATCACCGTTATTTAGCTCACTGCCCCATCCCAGCTCAGAACCTGGCTATATGCAAATTAGTCTGTCCCTGGCCCAGTGCATCATGGGAACAGGGCAGACCAAACTACCAAGCCAATTCTTCACCAGAAAGGAGACAAGCTTCTTTTGAACTCTTTCAAAGCTTCTGGGCCAGCACATTGAAGTAACACCTAAAATCACCTTACTAGGGATACTGGAAGATTTGGGTAGCCCAAGGGGCAAACAAATCCAATCAGGATTGGGGATGTTACTTATTACTGAAAAGTGAAAAGAAACATAGCAAAATATTGTAAGAGACCTGTGGCTCCCCACTGAGAGAATGAAGGGCAGGCATGGACTAATGTTCAAAGTTGGAGGAACCAATTTATATACTACCAAACAAACATGCCAAGGTGTGGGAAAATGGTGGTCCCACTAAGGACAAGGTAGGGCTTGTACTTAAAATGAGGCAGAACGAAAAGGGTACAACTGCGCATGGAGATTTGTATGGTTCTTTGTTAAGGGTTCCCTGCGAGCACCAGCAAACGGTGTGCATTCATTCTAATTTTGCTAACAAACCAATGAAAAGCGTTTGTATTTTAAAAAAAAGAAGTCAAAAAGTTAAAGGTCCATGCAGAGGACGGTGGCAATGGTTATGCTGCCACAAAAGGTAGAAACTATGTCCTCCACTGGGCCTACCAAAGACCTGTTGCAGCTGCAGCAGGAATGGTGACAAAATACTCAAACAGTTTAGGGTACTGCTACCGACTTCACAATGTGCAGCATTTTTACCACACAAGATGTGGTCGCATACTCCCATTTCCCTATGGAAGCCTGTGCCGCTGCCGTAAAATGGCCATAGCACAAGCTCCCATAGAGAAATGGGAGATTGTGTTCATCCCTGCACCGCGTGGCAGGCACCTCATGGTGCCTGCCACGCGGTGCAAGGATGAATAGGGGAGCACCATAAATGCCTGCTCGGCTCCCAACTGGAAGCCACATGGAGAAGGGGGCCCTGCTAGGGGCCCCAAACTCACTTTCTGACAGGCTTTCCATGTCAGAAAGCCAGGCATGGAAAGCCTTATGAAAACCGAGCATCATAATCCCAACAGCGGAAAAGCCATCCATTGGGATTACGGGCCGGAATCCGACTGGCCGGCGGGCTCCTTGAGCCCGTCGGAATTCAGCCTGAATGACCAGCCAGTTTCAATTCCGACCGTCTAGAAAGTAAGTTAGGAGGTCAGAATTGAAACTGTTGATGTCGGTCAAAAAGGCTCCAACATTAGGTTGGAGGCTTTCCAACCGACATCGAAATAGGCCCCAGTATGTACAATTTGCCTCACTGGCAAACCAAAATTCTGCAAGCAAACCTCATAAACTCAGAACTAGACAATGCCAAAAACAGACTCTTTGAAATGCTCAAACAACAATCTAACAAATTGGCCAAAACCACAGTCCTGAATTCGAAATCACAGCTTAGTAGTGAAGAATTGTCCTCATTCTTCACAGCTAAAACCAACTCCCTTCAACTTGAGCTTAGGACAGCAGCAATTAACTCAGCCTCCCCAAAGAACACTCAAGCTGAAAACCCCAAAAAACCTGATCTACCTTTGCCCAAAAATAACTCTCACTGGTCTACCTTCAAACTTTACGATCACAATGACATCACTAAAACATTAGCAACTATCAAACCCAACAACCACTTCAATTACCCTGTCCCCTCAAACTGCCTACCCCACATCTACCATATCATCTCCCCTCTCTTGACCAAAATCATCAATGTCTCGCTAGCGCATGGTCACATCCCAGATTGCCTCAAAACGGGTCAAGTTACCCCTATCCTAAAAAACATACAGCAAACACCTCAGACCCTAATAACTTCCGACCTATAACCAACATCCCTATGCTAGCCAAGGTCCTGGAAAAATGTGTTCAGCAACAACTGAACTAACACATCATGGATTTCAATCTACTGAATGTCCACCAATCAGGCTTTAGACCTGGCCACAGCACAGAAACAGCCATTCTGCATATAGTAGACAATGCACTCCTCGAATGTTGACCATAATGAAACCAGCCTACTAGTCCTGCTTGACCTTTCTTCAGCCTTCAATACGGTCAAAAACGATAAAATTCTAAGTAGACTGGAAAACAGGATTGGTTAATCTGGCAGAGTCCTCCAATGGTTCAAATCTTTTCTGGAAAACAGAACGCAATCATTTAGGGTGAACAAAAATCTCTCTCCCTCCTCACCCAACCTACTAGAAGTACCTCAAGGCTCAACCCTATCATCCACGCTATTTAACCTATATGTCGAACCACTTACTGAACTACTACATCAGGCAAACATCTCCCACCACATGTATGCGGACAACACTCAACTTTACATCAAAATCTCCACCATTGAAGAGATAAAGATGATGAATCAAGCTCTCGAAAAGACTGTTCACTTGTTAACAACCAACTTCCTCAAGCTAACCTCGTAAAAAACTTAATTTCTCTTAATCTACCCCCTAAAAACTCACTGGAGATGAAGGAATGGACCAAGATAATCACTGCACTGAATTGCGCCCGTCGACTTTGGTGGACCACCAAATCGCTTGACATTACACTGGATAAAAACCTTAACATTCGAATACACATTAACCTGTTGGCTAAGAATGCCCGCTTTCACCTCGGCTATCTCAGAAAAATTAAACCATTCACCTAGAACCCTGACCTCAAAACCGCGGTTCAGGCTTTAGTCATCTCGAGGGTGGAGTACAGATGTATTACCCTCTCGGGCTTCCCAAAATCTCAACAGCCTTTTAAAAGCTTGTCTCAATGCAGCAGAAAGACTCCTAACAGGATCTAGAGAATTTGATCACATATCGCCACACCTGAAGGCGATCAACTGACTACCCTATGAAGCTAGAATCCACCTAAAGATGACTTGCATCACTCATACAGCGCTTCACAACAATACCCCCCAATACCTATCCCAAAAAACGTAACTTATCTGGAAGAAACAGACACTCTAGGAGCTCCGACAATCTACTCCTGAAACCCTCACCTTTCAGCAAGAAAAAAACCTCTGACAGAGCATTCTCCGGAGCAGCACCAAGAATATGGAACTCACTACCTCCATATATCAGAAAAATCTCCTCTACATCTCTATTCAAAAGGGAAGCAAAATCATTCCTGATGAGCAAATTCCTCCCGTAATTGTGCACAGGCCTCATCATATGGGGCCAGTCTCTTTTTCCCTGTCTTGAAAGGCAATAAACCAGGCTACAACTTCAAACTTGCCTCTACTCTCCCCTTAAAGACACCTTAGCCTCAATGACTTCCGCGTACTCGAACTTGATCCTTCTTTTTTCTTTTTTTTTCCTCATATGACCTCCGTAGCTACTGCCACCTCTCGACCTGTCCCGCCACTGGCGCAAATAGCTTTTGGTGGATACTTAGTCTCAGCTGATTTATTTAAAACGGGGATTACCCGTTTATACTCAACTTGAGCTTACCCAGAGGTATTAATCATTGGAAGTATGTTAGGTTTAAGTCTAACCAATTTAAGGCATGATCTATAAACTAATCTCCCATCCGGGGATCGTCAAGCCAATTCCAGAATAACCCTGACTCAGGCCTACCCCTTGAGATAGTAACCCTCTGGTCTAGGACTCGATAATGTTTAACAGACTTCCACCAATCATTCCAGCTGGGGGATGTTTCTTGTCGCCACGACAGACAGCTCACCCTTCTTGCCATCAAAATCAAATAGAACACCAGTTTACATTGAGACCCAAACTGAATTTGTGTCCCAGCCATCATGTCTACCACACCAAAGAAAATAAAGATTGGGCTTACCTCAATTTCTAGACCCATAACCCTGGAGATGGTCTTACCGACGTCCAGCCAGAATGTATGTATTCTAGGGCAGGAAGTAAAAATATGGACGTCATCCGGGCTCTGAAAGCCACACCTCCAGCAAGTTGCAGTACCACCGCCCTTCAGTTTAGAGATCTTTAGCGGGGTCCAGTAAATCCTATGTATTGTGAAAAAATTATTTCTTCTGAGAGCAGTAGATTTAATCACGGAATAAAGCATGTCAATAGATACTTGCCATAACTCCTTCCAGTCTTCGCCTGGCAAGTAGCTCTCCCAGACACGATACGGATTTCCCTTCTTTTTTCTGCAGCAGCCAACAAGATGGGAGTACCATAGGGTGACTTCTTTCTTCCTTGACGTTCGATTTTGCAGATCATTTTCCATATCATCTTCCAGACTACAGGACCATCTTTGAGACTTACACCATGACGCGAGCTGGTAATACTTAAATCTAGAGAGGGTTCCCGCAGTAGTTTGGTTCCAGAATTCCCAAGGAAGACATTTACTGTCCTGTACCAGGTCCCCCCATACCAGAACTCCCGCCGCTTTTAATGGGTAAGATAGGGCGTCTAACAGACAGTCCGGCGTTCCGGGAGAGCCCCACACAGGGGCCCACTTACTATAATAGGAAAGCCCGAGACAGGAACGACAGTCCGACCATAATTTGGCCGCCATCCCCAATGTTTTCAGCCACACCTTTGTGTAGAATTTGGGGGACCCAAATTTATACATGAAACCAGATTCCCCCAACCCGTCCAACATGACTTTAAACATGCTACCAATGAGGGACTCATCCGGGGAATGTAATAACATCCAAGCGTTTTTTAGGTGGTAGGCCCAGCAATAAAATTGAAAATCCAGTAAACCCAAACCACCCTGTGAAAGTTTGTAGCTACGTTTTTTCCATGATAATCTAATCCCCCTTCCTGCCAAAATAAAGGAAGAAATCCTGCCCTGTATTTTCAGAATCTCGGTTTTTGTGAACTCCAAAGGTATGTTGTTAAAAAGATAGGTGTATTTAGGGAGAACACACATTTTAATTAGATTGACACGACCATAAAGTGATATTGGTATGTTCTGCCATCTCTTTAAAAGAATCTCCACTTCCCTTTAGAGTCTAGCTAAATTCACTGTTGGCATTTTCCTAATATCTTGGGTTATTGTGATTCCTAGGTATCTTAATTCTGTCTCAAAGATTTCGCCCTGATTAGCTATATTCAAAGCCATTACCTTTGTTTTATCTTTATTGATCTCATACCCCGAGAACTTCCCGAAGGTTTCAGATTGATTTATAAGCTCATAGAGGGTAGTATCCACATACGAGGAGAACAGGACTAGATCATCAGCATAAATTGCAAGTTTCCTGACAAACCCGCCCACTTTAAATGGGGTGATCTTTTCATTTAACCGTAAACTCTGAGCAAACAGTTCCAAATATATATCAAATAGAATGGGGGACAGCGGGCAACCCTGCCTCATTCCGCGTTCTATGTTCACAATCGGGGGATAAATTACTGTTAACTAAAATGCGTGCATGAGGTGAGCTGTAGATTTTTTTAATTGCTTCTCTTAAGGCTCCTGTAAAGCCCATAACATTCAGGGTTCTGTTCAGAAAATGCCAGTTGACGCGGTCAAAAGCTTTGGCCGCGTCGACTGTAATAATTGACAAGGGGCCAGATCCACAGAACCAATCAGCGTATACACCAGCTCTGACATTTGCCTGCCCGGAAGAAAACCCTTCTGGTCTTCATGTATTATCTGGGGTATAATCTTGCAAAGCTGTTTGTTCAAAATCCCTGCAAATACTTTTATAGTCCACATTTAATAAAGATATCGGACGATACAATTGACACTCCAGTGGGTCCTTATCCGGCTTCAGAATCAATGTAATAACCGCTTCAGACCATGACTTGGGTAGAGGCAAAGTGCCCTTTAATATTTCATTAAACAGAACCAGCCAGACCGGAATGATTTCATGTTGAAGCATATTATAGACCTCAATCGGGATTGAGTCTGGGCCTGCAGCTTTTCCCTTTTTAGCCAGGTTTAACACATCCAGTATCTCACTCCCTGATATATCTTAAGAGAGAAATTCTTGACTAGCCTTTGTTAACCGCTGGAGTTGCTTTGCCTTAAGCCAGGTGTCTGTAAGCTCATCCGCCCCTTGGAGATCTTCATGGTAAAAATCCTGAAAGAACCCTGTGAAAACCTGGGCTATTTCATGTTTTCCTCCATTATTTGGGTGCCCCTCTTAATCTTGCTTATATATGTGCTAGCTCTATCAAACGTAGACTTCATAGCAAGAAGCTTGCAGCAGTTTTTCCCTTGATCAAACTCCCTAATTTTGCTTAACTCCCATTTTTGGAGCAAAATTTCTTCTGATTTTACTTTAAATTTTAATTGGAAGTCCTCCGCCTTCTTTACCCAGTGCTCCTACTCCGGATCTTCAGGAGGTCCAACCCTAAGCTCGGCTTCAGCCCTTGCTATCTGCAGTTCTAACTCGGCCCCTTCTTCCTTCTCTGACCAGGCCCAGCCAGATACCGCCCCTTTTAGTGTCTCTCTAAGCCACGCTTTAAAAGTATCCCTGACATCCCACGAACCAGCCACATCTCCGGACATCTCAGAGACCTGCATTGGCTCCCCGTCAACAAAAGAATCACCTTCCGCCTCCTCACCCACGCACACAAAGCCCTACACAACCAAGGCCCGAGCTACCTCAACAACCGAATCAACTTCTACGCTCCCAAACGCCACCTCCGCTCAGCCAACCACGCCCTCGCCGCCGTCCCCCGCATCCGAAGAGCGACAACAGGAGGAAGGTCCTTCTCCTACCTGGCCGCCAAGACCTGGAACTCCCTCCCGACCGACCTGCGCCTGACCCAAGACCACCTCTCCTTCAGGAAGAAGCTGAAGACCTGGCTGTTCGAGCAGTAACGGCACCCCCCCACCCCCCAGCGCCTTGAGACCCTACGGGTAGGTAGTGCGCCGTATAAATGTCTTTGATTGATTGATTGATTGATCCCAAACGATATAGAGTGGGGCAGATCCAAGATTGTTCTGGAAGAACATATCGGTTTCTAATTTCAAGAAGCCAGGCGTGGTGGTTAATAAGAGAAACCGCCTATTCAGTGTCCACCTCCTGATTGAGAAATCTGGAGGGAAGTCTAAGTTGAGGGCCAATACACCATGATCCGATAGATGAATAGGCATATATTTAATTAAAAGGACCCTATGGATATCAGCCTGTTCCATAAATATGTAGTCTAGTCTAGAATAATGGGAGTTCTTCTTACTATAGAAAGAGTACTCTTTAGCCTCGCCATGTTTTTTACTCCATACATCACATAAGTTAACATTTTTCAGGATGTTCAGAAGATGCGCTTTTACCCGAGGAACAGCTATCTGAATACGAGGGGAGGACCTATCTAACCTATTATCTAGCAGTACATTGAAATCTCCAGCCAAGATGAGCGGAGCCTCAAAATCTGCGAGTGCCAAACATAGAGTATTCAGAGGGGAGATATCATCTTCATTAGGCCCGTAAAAACTCACAAAAGTCTGTTTTACCCCCCTAAACTTAATCTCTGCAACATCCTCTAGAATCTACTTGGGACTTGGTTACTTCCAGACCAGAATTTCTTTTCAGTATTATAGCAGTCCCCTTTGAACAGCATTGCTGATCTGATGCAATAATTGTGTCCACCCATTTATATTTGCCATATAGAGCTTTACACTCTGCTTTCATGAGATGAGTCTCCTGAAGCAAAAGGATTTTTGCTGGACTGTTCCTTAAATACTGAAAAATAAGCTGTTGTCTTCTAGTTACCCTCAATCCATTGACCTTCCAGCTGAGACATTCAAGTTGTTGAGCCCCCACCCGGGTAGTACTATCCCTCCAACATTAAACTGGCTCCACCTTCTACCGTAGCTACTAGAGGTTGTAATGTCACATGACTTTATAAAAATGTATTTTTTATTTTTTCCCAATGCACCCCGTCAACCAACGTGAAAACTCCCCATTCTCCCCAACCCACCCCCCACCCCTTGAGACCCCTCCCATACTACCTACTGGCAATAAGTATTGCCTATTTGAGCCTAGAGCCCATCGCCTATATATATGTACATAATGTTAAAGAAAGCAGATAATGGATGCCAGATCCCTGACCCCCTCATCAGACACCTACAATATGTTGTGCCAAGAAACTGTCTACCTCCTCCGGAAACCCAAAGTTATACATCTTATTTGCAAGGACTACTTTCAGAAAAGCTGGAAAACGCAACTGCACCTGGGCCCCTAAATCTTGTAAAGCATCCATCCTTTTTCCCAGCTCCCATCTCCCGGGAGATATCTGAACGAACTCTAAAGGAGGCACCTTGCACCTGAATAGACTTAAGTTTAAGAGTCGCCCCCAAAAGCTGCTCTTTAAGAGTGTAGGACTGTATGTATACCAGAATCTTTCTGGGTTTTTTCCGGGCAGGATTCAGCCTGAAGGGGTCTCTGTGTATTCCCTGTATTTCTACATCCCAGACAGAGGCAGATGCAATCTGCAGGAAGGCATTGGTCAGAATATTGACAACATAAGATTTTAACTTGTCTCCTTCCAACCCCTCCTTTAGGTCTAGGATCCTAATGTTATTCATCCTAGACATATTTTCCAATCTCTCGAGTATTTCTGCCATATCCCGCTCCCTCTCCTTTAAATTGGATATCTCATAAATGTTATTCTTAGTCTCTTGCCCGAGGCTCCCTACTTTTTGTTCTATATTGTCCATCCTTTGTGTCAGGGCCAAAAAGTTTTCTTCCAGGCTGGTGCAAGTGTCTTGTATTTTTTTTTGGTTTGTTTCCGAGATGGCAAAACGCGACCCCATTTCCAATGTTAATCGTTTTAGTAGCCCCTGTACTGTTTCCACATTTTGTGGCCCCTCTTCCACTGGAGCAGATCTTGCCTCATCGGGTGCATTCTGTCTTTCTTCCCCACTCAATACTGGCAGTGCACTTAGATGTGCAAAACGATTGGAAAGTGTGATAGAGGGGTCCACAACCGCCCCAATCTGCTCTAACATGACACTGTGGCCGCCCCGAGAGTCAGGGTCCAGGTTGCCCTGGGTGTTAGCCATAAAGAAGGTCCTGAGTGAGGGGGCTACTTTTATGGGGACTACACTTTTTGACTTCTTTTGACTTTTTGCGGGCGTAGACTTGCCTGATTTACTGGCCAGTTTATTGGCTTTATTTACTACCTGCCTCTGTTTTACCGTTTGCCTGGCTTGTCCCTGCTCATTCCCTGTAGCTTGGTGAAGCTGTGTTGTCTGGTCCCCCCCTAGGAAGTTGCATGACCTTAATTTATAGTGTTTCCCCCGAGGCGGTTCAGTATAAGAGGTGGAAGGGGGAATAGACACACTAGGGGTACTGGTGGTAGGGGTATGACCTACACTGTCTGTACTGCACTGCGCTGAAGTGTCAGATTTTAATGCATGTACCTGTACCTGTACCTGTCCTTCACTCCCTAAAACTTTGCGTGAGCTTAACTGGTGAGAGAGATTGGGGCTGACTACCTCCATTGGACAAATATGTGATACATATCCCGCTTTTAAAGATTGATTGCGGAGCCCGGAGAGATAAGTAGGGGGCTCAGGAAGCAGCTGAGGGGACTGTGTATTCCCTGTATTTCTACATCCCAGACAGAGGCAGATGCAATCTGCAGGAAGGCATTGGTCAGAATATTGACAACATAAGATTTTAACTTGTCTCCTTCCAACCCCTCCTTTAGGTCTAGGATCCTAATGTTATTCATCCTAGACATATTTTCCAATCTCTCGAGTCTTTCTGCCATATCCCGCTCCCTCTCCTTTAAATTGGATATCTCATAAATGTTATTCTTCGTCTCTTGCCCGAGGCTCCCTACTTTTTGTTCTATATTGTCCATCCTTTGTGTCAGGGCCAAAAAGTTTTCTTCCAGGCTGGTGCAAGTGTCTTGTATTTTTTTTTGGTTTGTTTCCGAGATGGCAAAACGCGACCCCATTTCCAATGTTAATCGTTTTAGTAGCCCCTGTACTGTTTCCACATTTTGTGGCCCCTCTTCCACTGGAGCAGATCTTGCCTCATCGGGTGCATTCTGTCTTTCTTCCCCACTCAATACTGGCAGTGCACTTAGATGTGCAAAACGATTGGAAAGTGTGATAGAGGGGTCCACAACCGCCCCAATCTGCTCTAACATGACACTGTGGCCGCCCCGAGAGTCAGGGTCCAGGTTGCCCTGGGTGTTAGCCATAAAGAAGGTCCTGAGTGAGGGGGCTACTTTTATGGGGACTACACTTTTTGACTTCTTTTGACTTTTTGCGGGCGTAGACTTGCCTGATTTACTGGCCAGTTTATTGGCTTTATTTACTACCTGCCTCTGTTTTACCGTTTGCCTGGCTTGTCCCTGCTCATTCCCTGTAGCTTGGTGAAGCTGTGTTGTCTGGTCCCCCCCTAGGAAGTTGCATGACCCTAATTTATAGTGTTTCCCCCGAGGCGGTTCAGTATAAGAGGTGGAAGGGGGAATAGAGACACTAGGGGTACTGGTGGTAGGGGTATGACCTACACTGTCTGTACTGCACTGCGCTGAAGTGTCAGATTTTAATGCATGTACCTGTACCTGTACCTGTCCTTCACTCCCTAAAACTTTGCGTGAGCTTAACTGGTGAGAGAGATTGGGGCTGACTACCTCCATTGGACAAATATGTGATACATATCCCGCTTTTAAAGATTGATTGCGGAGCCCGGAGAGATAAGTAGGGGCTCAGGAAGCAGCTGAGGGGACTGAAACAATCCTAACAATCCAAAAGGTTCTGCTCCTATGTGGGAACAAAAATCCTGGCTTAAACTGAGCTTACCCTTACCCTTACCAATAGCATAAGTACTGTGGACAATGACCCTGAGCTGACCCAGGCCTAAAGTATTAGAGCGAGCGCGACAAAGTTCTACTAGGGCCCCAGCGGCTCTGTTGAATGTTACCACCGGTTTTTCAAGCATCAGGCTAGATTGAAACGAGGGTGATACCGTGAGTAATGAGACAGTACCAAAGTTCAGGAAACCTTCCCCTGATTGTGCACTTGCGTACTGAGGATTGCTAAAGATTTAAATACAGAAAAAAAACACAGTGCAGCAAGTTCTTCCCTTCCCCCTTTTTTTTGCGTTATTTATTTATTTTTTTCACACTGTGAGTTATTTTTTCTTTTCCCTTTTACCAATGTCAGATTTGCATCTTCACTGTCCACAGTCCAACCCGGATGGTACCCCCCACCCCTCCACCAACCTCACAATCCTCGAGGGGCAAACGTCCACCGTCCTAGAGTTTTCCCGGCCAGCAGCGAGAGAAAGAAAGAAAGAAAAAAAAAAGCTGCGAATTGTCATTTGTGCCTGGTACCGTGATCGGGACCGCATACGCCACGCACGCCACTGGCCGCATACCATCATTGAGGCTTCCCTGCATCGGCCGACAGCGCTTCTGCTGCAGCCTTCTGGACTTCCTCAGAGCGGGTCTCCCAGCGGCAGTATTCCTTTGGTCTTTTTTTTTTTTTCTTTCTTTCTTTCTCTCGCTGCTGGCCGGGAACTTGGGGGCATATTACCAACGATTAGCGATATTTATCGCTAACTAGGCTTTGCAACGATTTTTTTATCGCTAAGCATCGCCGGAAATTATCGCTGAAATAACTTGCTATTAGCAACGTTTATCTCAGAAGTGATAAAAATCCTCACGCTAACTGCCAAATGAGAGATTATCGCTGGAAAACCAACGATAATCTCTTGAAGTTTGGCGTTAGCTTGATGATAGGGACTCACAAACTTAGCCATGATATCCACCTTCCATAGGATATCATGGCTTAGTCAGGAAAATACCAGGTGTAAAAAAAGCAGCGCTAACCGCGGTTAGCGCTGCTTTTTTTTATCACTAACAGGGTTAGCGATATCCTTGATAATAGGAGAAATGTCGCTTAACAACATTTCTCCTATTATTTTTCTCTGGAACACCCCCTTTGCATCTCATTAGAGATGCAAGGGGAAGCGTAGAGAAAAAGGGTGCTAACATGCGAATTTGCGTGTTAGCACCCTGTTGCTGATAGGGAGATAATTTTATCTCCGCTTTCTTGGCTTTTAAAGCCACAAAAGTAGAGATAAATCCCTTGATAATATGCCCCTTGATCCTTCTAACATTTCTTGTTTCGGTTACCGGCCAATCCTTGTTAAAAATATGTTGATACCACAATGGAGGAACTGCGGGGTGCAAGGGTAGATTTTAATCTTGATTTGAGCCAGGGTCATTAAGAAAATGTGTTTAACTCGAGTTACCGTACCTGATTACTATGGGGTCAAT
Source organism: Lissotriton vulgaris (assembly GCF_964263255.1). Taxonomy (NCBI): domain Eukaryota; kingdom Metazoa; phylum Chordata; class Amphibia; order Caudata; family Salamandridae; genus Lissotriton; species Lissotriton vulgaris. The sequence continues at coordinate 1,029,971,823 of NC_141698.1, forward strand.
AATATTTTCGAATGTAATATGACCTTGAAATGTACTTTGCTATGCCGTCACAACTACTCAATAAAAAGAATTTATACAAAAATATATGTATGTCTGCTCTGCTCTGGTAAATGTTTGTATTCTTACTATGCTTTCTCTGTAAAGCACTCTGATACCCTACTCTGGGTCGCGCTATAGAAAACTCTAAAAATAAAAAAATAAAATAAGCAGCCTCAAGGACTCTCTTCGGGAAGGTAGTAAGGATTCTTGGAGTGGAATAGGGACATGTACAGTGAGCATGAGTAAAAACCTGGTGCTATGTAATGTCTGCATTTCTTAGACTGCATAGCTGTAAACTACCCACTGTCATGCGTGACACTTTCCGCTAGTCCTGGCATATTAGCCAACATTGCATTAGAAAAAAGCCCCAAACTTGACATAATACCAACCCGTGTGCAAAGCCCCTTTGTCTGAAGTCCATCGGGTTTTGTGCAGCTAGAGGACCTCACATACATAAACAGCAGCAGGTATGGGTGCAGGTCCACGACATCACCATATTTGAGAGGTTTTTCCCAATAAAAGCACAAAGATGACGTTTTGCAAGAAAGAAATCGAACTTAATAAGTAGGATTTCTTTCTTGAAAAACCTCATCTTCGTAACTATATGCTTTTTTATTTTTTGCTAAAAATAAAAAATACAAAGGTCCTCAATTACAATATTTTGATGCAGGGCAGTGCAACAAACCTTCCTGCTGCACTGCCGTGCATCAGAATAAACGGGCAGGAATGCGCTGTATGTACAAGATACGTTGCATTCCTGTCTTTCTCCCCTGTGCCGGGGCACAAAGAGCAGCCTTGCGCCAGCTCAGACAACCTTGCTTCATTTTGCAAGGGTGCCTGCACTGAGGCAGGAAGGACACCTTCATTCACAAAAACAATAATTAAAGGCATTTTCCTCTTTCTATGTGTGCTGCTGAACTCAGCAAGCGTACAAAGAGGAAAAAATATTAGAAATACAAGTATTTCTCATTTGTGTGCTCTCCCCTGAGGAAGTTGTAGGATTCTGACGCATTCCCATTTTTGCAAAATATAGTGGGGCAGATTTACAAGCAGCGGCGTAAAGCTAGTGCCATGTTGCGACATATTTACAACGTGACGCATCTAGGGAGATGTGTCACATTGTAAAGCCCTGTGCCACAGTAAACCTGCGACAGGTTTAATGTTTGTAGGGTGGGCGTTCCGTCGGGAAAAGCCTTGGAAAAGTGACGCAGTGAAATCTACAAGATTTCACTGAGTCACTTTTCCGACGCTGCTGCATCAAAACCCTGCGCCTGCTTGAGGCAGGTGTAAGGCATGATGCAGCAGCATCATGGGCAGCCCCTAAGCATTGCTGGAGTTGCGTCACGCTTGCGACACAACTCCAGCAATGCGCCGCCCTTATGCCAGCAGATGCGTCACGCATCTGTTTATCCTTGCGCCACGAAGCGCTGCATTGTAAATGCGGCGCTTCTTTTGGGGAGCAAGGGTAAACTTGGGTGGCGCATTTTACCTGCCACGTCCCTGCTGATAAGCAGAGATGTGCCAGTCCTTGTAAATCTGCCCCAGTAGATCTGGGATTGCATCAAGTTCCATGGATGTTGCATGGGAACACCCACATCAACAGCCATGAAACGCCCCTTTCACGCAGAGTAATGCGTGAAAGGGACCTTTATTTCCAAGGCCATGAAAATCACGTAAGGTGGCTTTACGTGGCCTTGTAAAATATGGGCAGGCACACTGCGCCCCCGGTTCATCAATAAAAGTGACGTACCGGTGGTGCAATGGGCTTACCAATAAGCCCCAATTTGTTTTTGGGAATTGGATTTACCAGCTAAACATTTTTTGAATAAAAACTAAACTAGAACCATAACTGGACATCAAGTAAAAACTTTGTAATTGCATGAAGAGCACAATTGATGGATTGCGCCTAGATCAGCCAGTGGGATCAAAGTGTTGCCTGTCCGTAGTCATTTGCCTTCCTTCCTTTGCCTTGACCAGTCTGTAGTGAGAGACCTCCGAATGCAAGAATAGATAGACCTGGCAGTCCCTATACAAGCCAGACCCTGCAGCTGCGCTGCTAACTTTAATGGGATTTTGTTCTCCGAGGGGATAAAAACAAGAGTTTAATTTCGCTGCCAGTGATTCTTGTCGACAACCGGAGAGTCACAGGTGTTTGGAATTGACTCAGAGTGGTGCACAGATTGCTTATCTCACAGGAAAGGACACAGAGTTTGGTAGCAGACCTGGCCTAGTGGTCATCACAATGCCTCTCATAGACATACCCACCTGGCAGGTCGATTCACAAAATATCCCTGGTACATGTCCTTGGTGGTAAGTAAGGCTGTATTTGTGATGCAAACACCTTTTTACCACAGTTTCTGCAGAGCTGGTTTGTGGCGGGGGCAGTGTGTGACAAGAATATGAGAGCATATTTAAGCAGACAGACTGCAAGTGACTTCCACCTGCAGCAAATACAGACCAACAACAGCTATGCTCACATCAATCCAACACAAAATAACAACAGACTGAAACAATGGCAAGCAAACAAATACCCACCAAAACAGCAAAACACATAGCACCTTTAAAATGCAACAAAACAACACGATGACAGCACAAACACAATGTAATAACACAACGTGATGTTATGCAAACATAAAGCAACTCAACAGAACAAATGTGCAACTATGCTGTTAATTTGTGTTGTGTTTTGTGTTGTAGTGCGGTGTTAGTGTCTTGTGCAGTGGTTTTGCTTTTGTTCTGTTAATTGGGTTTTGTAGTTTGTATCGTGCGTTTGTGTTTTCTGTCATTGTGTTGTGCTGTGGCTTTGCTTTTCTTCTGTTTTTCTGAATTGTGTTTCTTTGTGTCACTTTGTTGCACAGTTATAAAAGTCTGCTTTTGTGTTTGTATATTCTAATGGTGTAGTTTTTGTTTGTTGCGCTGTGTTTCTGTGCTGCCCTACTGTGTTCTGTTTTTAAGTTGTTTTTCTACTTTGTTTGTGACGTTTTGTTCTGTGGTGTTCTGTTATTGTGTTGCAGTTTGTAGTGGTGGTGTGCTTTTGTGTTAGCGATTATATGTGTTTGTGTTGTAATAATGAATTGTGTTATTTTGTTTACTTTGATTGTTGTGCTGCATTCAGTTCTGTGTTGTTGTGTTGTGACTGGTTATGCTTTTGATGTGTTACTTTGTTTTATGTTATGTCATTGTGCTATGTTGGGTTGTACTATGGTCTTACTTTAAGACATCCATAAATGCTGCTACGTTTCCAGCCAAAACAACAAATGAACGTAAAGTTCAAGTGACACGCACCTACTTACCACTGTCTACTGTGGTAAACGTTTGCTGCTCCTGTTCTTCCACTATTTAAGTCACCAGTCTGCCATCATCGTCGGCAAAGTACAATGTTTGCTTTAACTTCCTTTCTCTGTACCTTTGGTCCTGCCTCTCATACTCAGATTGCTTGAACATATTGGGCCCGATTCACAGAACTAACTTAAGACAAAATCCTAAACTTACTACTTTTGGTATTCACAGAAGTTAGGATTTTGTCTTAAGACAGACTTAAGACAAACTTAAGTTAGGATTTTGTCTTAAGTCTGTCTTAAGTTTGTCTTAAGACAAACTTAGGACAAAATCCTAACTTCTGTGAATACCAAAAGTAGTAAGTTTAGGATGTTGTCTTAAGTTAGTTCTGTGAATTGGGCCCTATTTGTGCTTGTGTAATGCAACTCTTCTGTGCAGTATGAAAGGAATGTTGGTAGCCCTGGCTCCAAAGCTGTATTTCAGCCTAGACGACTCAGTGAGTTAACACTCACTGCTGACATCAGAAGTGGTGTACAGGTCACAAATTGGAATCCTGACAAGGCCAATTCATCATTCCATCCTTTTTTCGAGGTTGCTAAATTAAGTGCTGTTACATTGTACATTTAAAGTGCTCGGGGACAACAGATGAGCCATGTGAAATGCTGTATGAAAAACAAGTTAATACTAATGTGGAAAAAGGGTAGGGCTATGACCTTTTTCAAGATTTGCCCGGCGCTAACCGCCTTTGTACCATTCAAAATACCAAGCAATGAGGCAGGCGCCGGAGACCAGAAGGCAGGAAACAGAAGTTTTATTCCGACGGAGCAGAACACATCAGATCAGACAACAAGGTATCGTCTCGAGGTGCTCTAACAGCCTCTCTGAGGCCTGGCCTCTTATACCCTGGTTTATGACATGTGAGCATTCTTTATTGCATAAAAGACTCTTTAAACTTGAAATGACATCCCCATAATCCTTGTGTCAAACCCACCCCCACATACATCCACAATAGAGGTCCTCACCCTGCTGATAACAAGAGGGGGCTGTCACGCGGTTGAGTGTTCCGCCGATTCTTAGGATGTGTGCGCCTGATCGTATCCCATGGGGTGGGGGGGCCATAATCAATAGTGGGTCCTTTGAAGAGGGGCGACTCCATACAATAAGGGGCAGTAAACGGTATCTCCCGGCTTAGGCGATGGCCTCGGACCTGTGTGCTCAGTCGGACTCGGGGGAAGGGGTCATCAAAGGAGGGGTATTCATGCCGCGTGGACAATCAAGCGCGGAGGGATGGTTTATCAACAGAGGGGTATTCATGGAAGGAGAGGAGGTGCTGGTCAGGCGCGGGCGTGACTCCCAAGGACAGGGTCATGCAGGAGGAGAAGGGTTATGCTCATGTGAGGGAGGGAGGGGGAGCCAGGGTGCGCGGAGGATGCTTGCAGGGTCAGAGGAGCGCGCTGGCGATCGATCGTGGACAGGGAGACCATGATACCTAAAATGGCTGTTGTGCACGTTGTTCGTGGGTGACAAGCTGGCGCAGATGATGTTCAGCTCGTAAACTAAAATTCCACAGTCCTCCCTTTCAACATGTCTCGCCAACTTGTCAGTTCGGATTTATCCCCATAAGGCCACGTATTTCTACTTCATAGAGGGGACTCATGTGCTCATTTCGGAAGTCCGAAGTCTTTGGGCACATACAGTTGGAAACAAGGCCGAATAAAGATGGCAGACATTGGATACCCAAACAACACCCACATAATATCACAACTGGTATCAGTATGAAGGAAAACAACCTCCAACCCCAGTCCTTCAAAGTGTCCCAAAACCAGCTCCCAAGCGACCATCCTTCTTGTTCTTGGTGAACCTCCGAGGAAAGTCTGTGGAGGTGTTCAATTGCTTTGTAGACTGAAGGCGAGTTATCTGGCACGTAGGTGCAACAGCTAGATCCGATGATGCGGCATGCTCCTCCTCGATCGGCTAGAACCACATCTAGAACAAGGTGGTTTTGAAGGGCCAAAAGGCGGACCGCCTGGAGCTCAGCCGTGTTGTTAGCGAGGATGCCAGCCGTGATGTTGATCGTCGTTTCTACTGCCTGGGTCAGGTGTCGGATAGCGCGGCTGTTCGCCATTGGGCCCCATTGGGGAACGAGTCCCTTTGCTGCATCCAGGAACTGTGCTCCAGTGGAGTCGGCTTGTCCAATGTCATCTGCATGCCTCTGCCGGTGATGGTTAGCAGGGGCTACATACGTGGGGGGGAGAACGAAGGCAATGTAGCAGATACCCTTCCAACCTTTCGGGAGCCAGGTGTAAGCTTTGGTGCCACACACAAAGTACATATTTGGAGAAGCAACAAAGGAAGGGGGGTCAACTGAGTCCAATGTTCTGATGATTCGGCAGGAACTGTGACCCACCAGCTGTGTTCCCTGGCCTTCGAGACACACAAGACCTGTGACATTGATAACAGACAGAGCCAGAGTCAGAGTGGCGGTAGTTTGTTTTTGCAGATGAGAGAAGGTGGATCTAGCTGGGTTGTGGAGCACCTGTACTTCGACACGTTCTTTGGCTGGAATGTCTTTAAGGAAGGTGGCGCCCGTGAGCGCAGGACACAGGGGAGCAGAGGTCTTTCCGGTTTTGTTCAGCCAAAACCCAGAGTAGAAGCGCGACACTGTCTGACCGGAAGTGGCGTTATCCTTGTGGCTCTCTTGCATGAGGATCAACCAGGCAAGGCAGGAGCCGTGAACTGAGAAAGGAGAAGGGATGAATGGGATGGAGTGTCCAGTGGCATGCGGGAGCAACCCGCAGATCCAGCAGTTCGTAGCATTTGCGGCAAGGTTGTGTTGGTGCAACAGTTGCATGAAGGAATTGTTCCAGAATTCCCTGCGCCTTTCTCGGAGCTGAGGCGACAGGGAGATCAGGTGATGCTCTTTCATGGGGGTCGGTTGTGCAGTGGGCAGCAATGCCTGATGAGCCGGTGTGCTCTCCTCCAGGATCCAGAAGGAGGTCATGAGGAGGAGGCAAAAGAGGAAGACAATAAAGAGGGCGATTGTCTTCGATTTGTGCAAATTGTCAGTCTTTGGGTTCCTATAGTGGGTATTTCCTGTTGCTTCCATCATCTTCTTATCTGGCGCTTCCATCATCTTCTTATCTGGCGCTTACATCATCTTCTTATCTGGCGCTTACATCATCTTCAAGGTGCTCGGTAGCGGGCAGAACCACAGACTTCGTTTAGCTTCTCTCCCGGAAACCCTTGGTTGTGTTTTAGGTCACCGTTCTGAGATTCAACTTAGTCCGTGGCCTACTTAGCCGAAGCTCCCTCCTTTCGACGCAGGAAATACCCTTCTCTGGTTGGCACAGTGGGATCAGAGAATTTTGCAAGTTCAAGTGCCTCAGTATCGGGATAACAGTTCAATGTTGGTCGATCTTTGTTCAGGAGCTCTTCTTGGGTGTTGTCGTTTTCTGTCGTGGCCAGGGTCGCGGAGACCTTCCGGCAGTGGTGTGCGTGCAGCCAGTGCCTCTTCCCCTCCACTCGAAGCGCCGTCCGTGTGGTGATAAGCACTTGCCAGGGGCCCGTCCACCGGGTTCCAGGCTCTTGGTCCGTTGGAAATTTCGGATTAGAACGAAGTCCCCCGGTTGGATGTCGTGGCCTGGGCCCCTGGAAGCATCGGGGATGGCCTGCTGCACCTGTTGATGAATGACAGACAACGTTTTAGTTAACTTGCACAAATAATCAGACAGCAGGACGTCCGGGACATCATGGATGGAGGTCGGTTTGGGGGCAGTCCAGAGGTTCATCGGTCGCCCGAATACAACCTCGTAGGGAGTCAAATGGTGTTTGGTGGGAGTGGAGCGCATCGATAGCAAAGCCAGTGGGAGGGCATCCGGCCATTTAAGTCCGGTGGTGGCCACTATTTTTGACAATTTCAACTTCAGTGTGGCATTATGGCGCTCCACCAGGCCGGCGGATTGGGGGTGGAAGACCGCATGAAATCTCTGTTTCACCCCCAACCCCTTTAGGATTAGTTGGATAACCTCAGCTATGAAGTGGGGGCCATTGTCGCTCCACAAAATTCGACAAAGGCCGTAGCGAGGAAAGAATTCTTTCAGTAGTACTTTAGCAGTAGTCATGGCAGTGTTGTCACGGGTTGGGTAGGCCTCTACCCATTTGCTGAAGGCACATACAATGACTAGTACATACTTCAAGCCTTGGCATCTCTCCAGCTGGATGTAGTCCATCTGAAGGACCTCAAAGGGGTGATTGGGGGTCCCAAACCCTCCCCGGGGTACCACAGTTCCTTTCCCGGGGTTGTGTTGTAGACAGATAAGGCACTGCTGGACTAGGCGTCTGGCTGAGTCGGGGATTTTGTCGTTGTGCCAGACTTTGGAAATGAGTTCGATCATGGGTGCAGATCCTATGTGTGCGGGGGAATGAGCCATTGTCAGTATGGGGATCAGGTATGAGTCAGGCAGCAACCATTTGTTTGCATCTTTTGTTCGCCAGCAGCCCTCATCATCCTTCAAACCCACCCCTGCCCACTTAGTCAGTTCGTGAGGGGTGCTGGCCGACTGGATGTCTCTGATCATTTCCCTTGCGTCAGTCCATTTCTCTGCTTGTGACCTGGTCACATACATGCGTGTCACCGTCCTATTCTCAGCTGTGGTTCGTGCAGTGATGTCGGCCAGTGCATTCCCTTGTCCGACCAAGTCTGTCACCTTCTTGTGTGCCTGGCATTTGATCACTGCTAGTCGTTTGGGGAGGAGAACCGCTTCAATCAGGGCAGAAACCAGATCTCCGTGAAGGATGGGGGTGCCGTGGGACGTCAGGAATCCCCTTTCCCTCCACAGGAGCCCAAAATGGTGAACCACCCCGAAGGCATACTGGCTGTCTGTTTATACGTTCGCGGTGGTCCCTGTGGCTATGATGCATGCTCGTGTGAGGGCTATCAGCTCTGCTGCCCGGGCAGATCGTTGTGTGATGCGGGCTGTCTCAACTACTGTTCGGGCTGTCGTTACTGCATAGGCAGCTGAGGTGGTGCCATCTGGGAGTTTGATGCATGAGCCGTCTACCCATAGCTCTCCATCGGGGTCGGTGAAAGCAGTGTCTCGGAGGTCAACTCTACTCCTAGTTTGTTCGTCCGTGAGGGTCGCACAGTCGTGTATGGGAGGAACGTCGGGGTCATTTTCAGGCAGGGGCAACAATGTGGCAGGATTCAAAGTCGTGCATCTCTTTAGTGTGATGTGGGGTGCAAGTAGCGTCAATTTGTACCCAGTCAGTCGTGCGCTAGTCAAATGTTGAGTCTTGGTTTGGTTCAGAAGGGTGTCGACAGCATGGGGTACTAACACGGTGAGAGAGTTTGAAAGTACGATTCCTTCGCTCTGACGGATAGAGACAGCAGCGGCAGCTACTGCTCGAAGGCAGGCAGGCAAAGCTCTGGCTACAGGATCAAGAGTGGCGGAGAAGTAGGCACAAGGGCGCTGCTTTGGACCTATAGACTGAGTCAGGACAGACAATGCACACCCCTCCCTTTCGTGGGTGAAGAGGGAGAAGGGTTTGGAGTAATCCGGGGTTCCCAGGACGGGCGCTGAACAGAGGGCATCTCGTAATTCCTTAAAGGATGCTTGACACTCAGGGGTCCAAGGGAGCGGGAAGGGGGCATCTTTGGTCAACAGGGCAAGTAGGGGTTTCACAATGAGGCTGAAATTAGGTAACCACTGTCTGCAAAAAGAGGTTAGGCCAACCAAAGAGCGGACTTGCTTTTGTGTTTTTGGGACGGGGGTGTCTAGGATGGTTTGGATTCAGTCAGGTGTGAGTTTCCTCCCTTCTTTGGACAGGAGATGGCCTAGGTATGTCACTTGTGGCTGGCAGAACTGTAATTTCTTTTTGGAAACTTTATGGCCATTTTCTGCAAGAAAGCGTAGGAGTTGGACAGTGGCTGTGATTGCAAGTGGGGTGGTGTCGGCCGCCAAAAGGATATCATCGACATATTGGATCAACACCACTCCATCCGGTAGCTGGACGGCGTCCAGCTGTCTTTTGAGGGCCTGGCTGTAAATACTGGGACTTTCAGTGTACCCCTGGGGAGCTCTACAAAATCGGTACGAGCGGGATTTCAGGGTGAAGCCGAAGAGATAACGGCTGTCTGGATGGATGGGGATAGAGAAAAACGCATTCTTGAGGTCGATAACAGTGAAGGTGGTGGCAGTGGACGGGATGAGGGTCAGGATGGTGGTGATATCTGAGACTACGGGGTATTGGGGTACAACCACTTTGTTAATTTCTCGCAGGTCGATGATGAAGCGGTACGCTTTCTCATCTCCCTCGCCTTGCTTCTTGACAATGGGTACAATAGGGCTGTTGCAGACATTGCTAACCACTTCTTCGACCACTCCTGCATCCACCAGAGACTGAATGATCGCTACCAGTGCCTTCTCACCCTCGGGCGATATCCGATACTGCGGGAGTTTCGGGAGCATAACGTCCTGTCTCACAGTTATATGAATAGGGTCAATCATCATTCGTCCCACATCAGAGTCATTTTTGGCCCATAGGTACGGAGGCAGGGTATCAAGCAAGGACAGGTCAGCATCAGTTATGGAGCACATGTGTCGTGCAGGGCAAGATTTGGGTATGTCTGGGTTATCGTACAGGATGACTCGGACTCCATCCGGGGAACACCTAATGGTAGCTCGAAAATGCTTCAGTAAGTCAATGCCCATAATTACGTCAGGGGAGTTGGAGGACAGCAGAAATGTTGTGTCAGTGGTGTTGCTTTCTAGGTCAAAGGTGACAGGTACGGACAGGGGGTTAGTGGAGGGGGTCCCATCGAAACCTATCGATGTAATGTGTGAGCCAGACAAGGGTGCCCTTGGAATCAGTCGTTTCGATAACACACTACGTGTCGCCCCAGTGTCTACCAAAAATGGAGACTCTGTACCCAGGACCTTAGCAGTGACATAAGGACCTTGCTGGTCAACACAGAGCTCGACTGGATCCCTCCCTTGCCCCTGTCAGTCCTATGCAAAATCAGGGGCATTCTCACCGTCGGATAGTTGATACTGGTTCTGTCGGGGGCGGTCAAATGTGTTCGATCTCCCTGATCTGTCATTGTTGGTGTCGTTTGTGTGCCCTCGTCCTTGTCCCCTATTTCTCGGTCCACCCGCTACATCCTTGGGGTCCCTATTTCTGTTCATCTCTAGCAGGACCGGACACTGGGATTTCCAATGGCCGAATCCTTTGCAGAAGGCACATTGGTCATCGCTAATGTCTCTACGTCCAGCGTGGGGTGTTGGGGTGTGATCTTTAGGAGGTGGATTTCTAGGGATGGTCGATTGGTAGTTCCCCCTTTGGGGTTCCATTCCGACCGCTATACCTTGTATCTGGGCTATCATCACCCTTTCTTTCAAATCTTTCTTCTTTTTCTCGGACGCCCTGTCATTCTCATTTTTCTGGTGCTCGTAATACTGAGCCATCTGAAGGATAGCTGCGGGTTTGGAGGCCCCCCAACTACTCTCACTCGTCTGCAGTTTTTGGGAGACCTCTTGTGATAGGCCCTTCACATAATTTTGCACAAACAGGTGTTGTCCGGTTGCGGTGGTCATATCTTGGCCACTGTAGTCGGAGAACACCGTCTCGAATCGGGAGAAGTATTCTGATACATCTTCCTGGGGTTTCTGACGACAGGCCGTGACTATCGACCAATCTACCTTTTTCTCTGGGATCAGTGTCTTTAATTTCTGAACTAATTTGTCTGGGAGTTCTAATATGTCCTTTACTGGTTTCCTTCCAGGCTTTCGCTGTCTATCTAGTTCACTGAGTTGGTTCCAGGTATGCCCAAACAGATCTGTGTGGTCAGCCTTCCGGATTTGCTTCCACACGTCAGCTGGCAGGCATAACCCGAAAAACAAGTCAATGTCCGCTAAAGTCATTATCGTCGAACCCAAGGCTGTGGCCAATTCGGTATAGAATGCTGTCGGGTTCTTTCTTAAATCGGGCAGAGTTTGTCTAAAAGTTAGGATATCCTGTCGGTCCCATGGTTGGTAAACCCAATTGTACACAACCCTCCCTTTTGCATCTGCGTGATTAATATCATCGTTTGTTCCCAGACCACGTGGCGGAATCCAGTAAGGGGCCGCTTCTCTGATGGGCATCATAGTATTGGCTACTTCTACTGAGGTCGTTTCAGGGACTGTAACCTTGGCTTCTGGTTTTTGTTCCGTGAGGTGGCGGAAGACCTCAAGCATCTGCATGAAGAGCTCCGTCGCTTCACATTCAGTCCCATCTCCAACATCAACCTTCCTATATAGCGTTGTCAGGTTAGCGGGGCCCTTACTTTGATACCTATCCTCATATGCGTTCAGGGTGTGGTAGCTGAATCGCAAAATGAAATGCCGTCTATGGCTGTCGGCATGCGAGTTATACATGTTCATTGTGTATTCTTCGCTCTCCCTTCGTTCTACTAGTGTCTTTGCTATTTTGTCAATCCCATCCCGCTCATCTTTGCTCAACCTATTTGGTCTGGCTGGTGGGTGCTTGCTAACCTCGAGGTCATCAGGTGGTGCTGCTAATGTGGCTGGTGCGGAGGCCGTGAGGGCTGGTGCACTAGCGCTAAGGTCGCTCTCGTTCGCGCTCAGGGCCTGCAGGTGCTGTTGGCAGGGGGCATACGGAGGGGGCATGTAGATGATTGGGGGACCGCTGTTTGGAGGGCAATTCAGGGTAGAGCGCAGAGGGGGTCCTAACGGGACATTGACCTGTCGATCCTGATTCTTGGTTTGGTGTAGCTTCCTTTCTTGCTTTTATTTCTTCTTCTAGTTGCTTAGCGGCTAGGTGGGCTGCCTTTCGTAATTCTTTCCCTATTTTTGCTTCTTCTCTTTTTCTTCGCTGTTCCGTTTCTTTGCGCCACATGCCGATACTGTCGAGCATAGTGGGCGTAGTCTTATTTTTCTGGAGCGCTATTTCTAATGCTTTTATTTTATGATCATCAAAGGAACCTATCAGTGGCCACTGACTTTTGAGGTCCGTTTTTGTGTATTTATGCCATAACCTAGTATAGGCAATAGCGACTAGTCCATGCTTAGTGAACATGTCCTTATTAGGGGTGCCTTCCAGTGGAGCTGGATGGTTCATCTCTAATAAGCGGTCCGGGCTGAACAGGCTACCAATCAGTGGGGAGAAGATAGGCATGACGGGTTACAACGGGGACAAAGGTCTGCACTACCTATCTTATCACGGCGGGCAAAGACTAGACAGAATATTTCTATTCTCCGTTGTTTGCCGACGGTGAATACCTCAAAAGAACCAACATCGAACAATCAGTGTTCGGTCAATCAAACAATCAGTGGGGAGAATAAGTGGGTACGACGTGTTAAAGGTTTGCGTTACCCACTCTTTCTCTACCTGCAAAGAGAGACCTTGTTCTTCCCTGTTTGCAGACAGAGAATCTCCAGACAACAATCCACGAACGGCAGTTCGGGAAAACAGTGGGGGAGGAAGATAGGCACGACGGATTACAATGGGGACAAAAGTCTGCGTTACCTATCCTTCACTGCTTGCAAAGAGAGAGCCTGTTGTTTCTCCGTTTGCAGACGGTGAATCTCCAGAGGGATCAACAAAAGAGTAATACTAGTATTATCCAAATCAAACAATCATTTCTTAATTTGTCGTGTTTACACGACCTTACCCGGACCGCATGGACGGTTTCCTGTCTTCCGAATCCAGCGCCCGATCGTCCTCTATTCTTCGTGATGTTCGTGGCACTCCTGATGGTTCCCAGTCAGGACCGTAGATCACTCGAGAGAGGTCTGTTCGGAACTAGTGAAGGTCGGATGATCGGCTGTCAGACGAGGGTCTATCGGACACGAGCTCTCCCGATCGTTGCAGTCGTTCACTCTGTCGTCGGGACCTCTCCCACTGGATCCACGTGTCGCTGATGGGCCCCATGCTTTGGGACGCCAATTGTGGAAAAAGGGTAGGGCTATGACCTTTTTCAAGAATTGCCCGGCGCTAACCGCCTTTGTACCATTCAAATTACCAAGCAATGAGGCAGGCGCCGGAGACCAGAAGGCAGGAAACAGAAGTTTTATTCCGACGGAGCAGAACACATCAGATCAGACAACAAGGTATCGTCTCGAGGTGCTCTAAATGCCTCTCTGAGGCCTGGCCTCTTATACCCTGGTTTATGACATGTGAGCATTCTTTATTGCATAAAAGACTCTTTAAACTTATGAAATGACATCCCCATAATCCTTGTGTCAAACCCACCCCCACATGCATCCACAATAGAGGTCCTCACCCTGCTGATAACAAGAGGGGGCTGTCACGCGGTTGAGTGTTCCGCCGATTCTTAGGATGTGTGCGCCTGATCGTATCCCATGGGGTGGGGAGGCCATAATCAATAGTGGGTCCTTTGAAGAGGGGCGACTCCATACAATAAGGGGCAGTAAACGGTATCTCCCGGCTTAGGCGATGGCCTCGGACCTGTGTGCTCAGTCGGACTCGGGGGAAGGGGTCATCAAAGGAGGGGTATTCATGCTGCGTGGACAATCAAGCGCGGAGGGATGGTTTATCAACAGAGGGGTATTCATGGAAGGAGAGGAGGTGCTGGTCAGGCGCGGGCGTGACTCCCAAGGACAGGGTCATGCAGGAGGAGAAGGGTTATGCTCATGTGAGGGAGGGAGGGGGAGCCAGGGTGCGCGGAGGATGCTTGCAGGGTCAGAGGAGCGCGCTGGCGATCGATCGTGGACAGGGAGACCATGATACCTAAAATGGCTGTTGTGCACGTTGTCCGTGGGTGACAAGCTGGCGCAGATGATGTTCAGCTCGTAAACTAAAATTCCACACTAATGCACCCAGGCCAACAAAAATACAAAAAGAACAATATGCATGTAGTCAGATATGCCTCCAGAAACACCCATTAGTCAACAAATAATTCATGTTCAGGCATTCACACACACGCAGACAGCAAATACCGCCACCCAAACAATACATATGCACCAAACATATAGGACATTGGTATTCCTCTTTCATCAGAGAAATCCCATGATCCCTGGAGGATGAGCTCATATTTGAGAATTGAGATTGATTCTGAGAAAATGGAGGCCAGGCTTCCTGAGGAGAAGCAAGGCGTTTTGTTGCAGATTCTAGACTAGATGTTGCAGAGGAAGAAGGCAACAGGGCATGCATTTCCGTTTTTTTTGCAGGTGATAGACAAGATATTTCAGAAGGAGAAGGCAGCGGGGTATGGAATTCAGGTTTTGTTGGGTCACTTGAAATTTGTCTGTCCTGTGGTGAGAGCAGGGTGCACATTTTGTAGGAGATGGGGAGGGGCACAATCTGCCACACCATATGGTACAGCTGGTTGAGGTCAAACTGGACCTTGAGGTGGGGATAAAGGTTTTGGGGAGATTTATTGGCATATCCTTGGAGGGAATTGAAGAGGAAACAGAGTGGTCCATACAGATTTTCTTGGATGCTGCAGGAGTTGATGTCTTGGTTTGTTTTGGCAAAATAAATGGTGCGCTGTGGAATGGTCTGAGGCCTGGAAACCCAGGGGAAGGAGTATAATATATCTGGATATATTTACATTGGTGGTGGCATTGCCGTTATGTGGAGCAATTTCAGGAAGAAGTCCTTTAATGTTGACAGTATGGCAGTGGTAAATACTTTAGACAGGCAAACTGAGTGGGATTTAAAAGTACAACACCTGTTGGGATTTTTTGTGCTGGGCTTCTTGACTTACAATGTTACTCATCCCCCAAGGCACTCACCAGGGCTCGAAAATGATATTGCTGATGCTCTGTTTCATATTCAGTTGAAGAGATTCCCTGGTTTAGAACCAGGAGCAGATTGGTCAAAAGCACCCATACATTTGGAGCTATGGCATGTAGGTTGCAGAGAGTGATGAGGCTCATTGAGGTGTCATTGGTGCTGCCAACCTGGAAGGTCGACTTTAAAGCCTGGTAAGAATGCGTGCGATCTGGAATTAAGAGGAGGACATGGAACGGAATTGTTTTGGTAGACTGCTGACATAATTTCATTAATTTTATTATGAGTTTGATTGCAAAAAAATGTTTTTTTAACAGTATTGATTGCAGGAAGCTTTGTGGGATTGCACTCTATAGTAAACTGTTTTGGGGGTATGAACCTTCAACGTGGCGAATGGGAATGAAGATTATGGAAGGTTAGGAGAGAGAAAGAGTTCTGTCAAGGAGGATACGGAGACCGATTACATTGGATGTGATGGCGAAGGTGTTGCAAATTTTGAACAGGGTGTCTGTCTCTGGGGAAGAGGTATTTTTGTTTTTAGTGACAATGGTTTGGTTATTCTTTGGCGGTTTTCATATTTCAGAGGCCCTGGGGGCAGGTGCAGATGATGGGGTGTCAGACGAAGTGCTTGTGCATGACAATGAGATGAAATGCGGGTCAGGAAAGGTAAGATGGATCAGAGGGGACATGGTAAGAAGATCATATTGAGGAAATGCCTGGTGGTGGAGGTTTGTCAAGTTTCTTTGTAGTAGAATTATGGAAGGTTGGGGGTGAGGGAGAGGGAGTGGTTCAGTCTTCTTTCATGCTGCTGTAGCAAAATGTTGGGTTTTCAGGTGCAAGCAGTGTTGAGAAAACCTTTGTTGAGAAAACCTTTAAGACAGATGGGTTACCGACTGTGGACTATGGGACATACTTGTTTTTTACAATTGAGGTGGCTACGGAAGATGGCTTGATGGGATACGATGAAGGGATGGTTAAGAGTTTTAGGGGTGTAAGTTGGACTGCTTCAGGAGGTGCGTATGCCCTGAGTGGGTTCCTTGTAGTAATTGCTCTTCTTGCTGGTTTCTTTCAGGGTATGTGGAAGGGCCTCATAGGGTTTCATTTTAACTTGGATTTGCGGACATTCCTCCTTCAAGTTGGTGGCACTACAGGATACACAGAGACACTTAGGGCATCAGTTGGGCATTGATGATTTTAAAGCGCAATTGAAATTGTTTGAGAAATGGGAAATGCATTGAAGTTAACTGCTGTCAACATAGTTTACAATCAGAAAAAAAACTAATGCCTCAGGACAGGATCAAAAGATATGCTAAATAGTAAGATAAATAGAAAATAAATGTAACTCTTCCTATCTGTATTAATCTCTAGAGTAATTCTCACTGGTAGCAAAGGGTTTATAGAGTTCAAAGTTGTTTACAGGTTATCATGTAAAGTGGGGCATCAGATGTTGGTTCCAGGAGGACAAAAGGCTTGGTTACCAATAAAGTTGTTGGAATGAGAGTTGTATTTAAGAGAGAGAAGATGGACAGGTTGATCGTCAGGTAAAAATTATGTATTGGTGAGGGTTCTACTTATAGAATGGTTGGCGTTTGTCAAGGCGTTCCATGATGCGATGGGCACCTGTCTCATTAAATTAGCCTTTTGCAACAGCCATGTTTCAGTAGTTAATGGAATCCACTATCTCGCCCAATGAGCTGTTTCCAAACTGGCATCCAGTGCAGACTGCGCAATGATGCTGGAATATATTCACCTTTTTGCAGATCCACAGTTAGGAGTGTGGACGCATTGTAGACAAGTTGGAATTTGCTCATGACCATTTCAGATGCCACAAAGTTAGTACCAAGGAGCTTCACGCGCGTCTAAAATGGCCACGTGAGCTTAGGGCTCCCGAGACCCCCGCTGCCCCTGGACACATCCTGTAATCTATCCTGCTGCCTGAAGACGGAATGACGCTGCGGAATCGGAGAGGTGCCTGGCGCTGAACCTTGCCTCCCGCTCGTGCTGGGAAGTTTGCGGCCTGATTGCCTGGAAGCCAGGGACTCGAGTGGACTTCAGACTCCGGCCGGAGTGTGTCAACAACGGGGCAGGAAATCGGACGTTGCCGGGCCGGCCCCACACTGGCCTTAGTTTCCCCCCCCTAACTCAGTGGGAGCCTCCCCCCCCATCGCCTCGCCGAATGGATCTCTGCGGTGATTAAACTGCTACCCCGGCCCCCATTAGCATTACCTGCGGGGTATAAGCAGCGGAGAGCGGGCAGGGTGCCCCCGGTTGCCAGTAAGGGCGCCTCTGGTGGTCAGGAGCGCACAGGAGTATTGTGCACAGATCGGGTGTGGTGGATGTGGCGCAAAGGACTGATAGCTGAAGCAGCTGGGGCCCGGGCCGGACAGCTGTACAGCTGGGGAATCTGAAGAGGACTGGTGATCTCTTGAGGGCTCGGACTGCGGAATTTAGTCCTGAGGTTTGGATATCGCACCTGGGATTGGGAGAGTGTGCCGATACTCAAGTGGAGCAATTTCGGGACCAGCCGTCCCTCCGGTGCACCAGGTCACGTGGTTGTTGGCGGTATACCCTGGCAGATCGAGAGTGAAGAAAGTACAACTCGCCCAGCTGTAATTACCGTCTAGCAACACTACCGCAACAATTCAGACATTGAGTGTCTCGCTCATAAATCGACCCTAAAATGGCGACCAAGCCTGTCGCAGAGAAACAGCAATCAAAGGCTGCTAGAGGGGCCAGATACACCCAATCTAATAAGTTAGACCGATACACTCAACCCAGAGGGTCGCCTACTGGGTTAGGGAAATCGCATGATGGGAGTGGAGAGGCCTCGGCTGCTGTAGTGGAGCCTACGTTACAGGACGTGATTGCCGCTATCGACGGGGTGAAATCCTCCCTTGCTCAGAAGATGGAGTCCTTAGATCATAAGCTGGACACAGTCACTATTGAGGTTAACTTAACTTGAGCGCACCGCACCAAAACTAGTGAAAGGGTAAAGTCGCTAGATAACAAAACAGCCAGCCTTAACGATGACGTGGCACAGCTGCAACAGGCAGTTCGGAATCTTAAGGCCTCCGGTGAAATCGCAGATCGCAAGTTGGACGAATATGAAGTAAGGGCCCATAGAAACAATGTGCGCATTATTGGAGTACCGGAGAAGGCCAAAGGTCAGGCTGTGGACCTTTTTGTGGAGGATATCATTCTCAATCACTTGAAACCTAAAGGCCTGGGAAATTTCTTTAGAGTGGAAAGAGCGCACAGGATTCCAGGAGGAAGGTCACTAATCGGGGCTCCACCCCGGCCGATGATTGCAAGGGTACTCAACTTTAGGGACAGAGACGCTATCCTGCAGGCCTCCAGATCTGGGGGTCCCCTGAAGTACGAAAACTCCACCCTCAGCTTCTTCACGGATTTTACACAGGCGGTTCAGAAACAGCGGCAGAGCTTCATGGGGATCAAAAGGAAGCTTTGTGATAAAGGCCTAAAATATGCCATGATGTACCCTGCCAAGTTGGAACATGAAGAAAGGGCTTACTTCTTTGACAATCCTGAAATTGCCTCGGACTGGTTGGAAAATCTTTCCCCGGGGTGAGCCTCGGAGACAGAGCAAGGAGGATGAAGAGGGCTCGTTAGAACAAGAATGACAAGTGACGCTGTTGCTGGTGGTATTGGTCCAGGTCGGGGAGAGGACTATGGATGAAATGTTTCCGCAAACATGTTTATTGTAGATGTGGGTTAATCAGGAATAATAATGTCCTTGGGGTCAGGCGGGGAATCGGAGGGTCGTTCTCCTCCTCGTATTTACTTTTCGATAGTTGATTAGTTAGATTATGGGGCGACAGGCACACTGCGAGTTGGGGTTGAGCGAAAGCCGTGAGCAGGGGTGCAGGGTGGGGAGTGGTTAGAAAAGATTGTTTGTGGGGTGGGTTTTTTGTTGCTTTTTTTGTTTTATTTGTTGTGTTTTTTGTTATTGTTTAACAGGGCATCGAGTTTCAAGGCTTTGTGTTGAATTGTAGCGTGTTTATGTCGCAGAAGTCGGAGGATAGTCACGTCCTTTTCATATTTGATGATGGGGGAGGGAACTGAAGGTGTTGAGTTGGAATATGAATGGGTTAGGGGATAAAATCAAACGTAGTGTGGTTCTCCAGTTTCTTAAACGTCATGCCCTGAAAGTGGTCTTACTTCAGGAAACGCATTTAGTAAGGAATTCATGTAAGGCGATGCATTAAATGGGATACCGGTTGGTTGCGCATGCGGGATTCACTTCGGGATCCAGGGGAGTGGGAATCCTGACCCGGAAGACGCTCCAGTGGGTGATTGACTCCATTTCTGAGGATGATAGAGGCAGATATGTTGGGGTGACGGGTCGTTGGGAGGGGCACACCCTCTCCTTGTTGTCGGTTTACGTCCCCCCAGGTATGCAAGCTGACCCTTTCGCTGACTTGGAGAGGATCCTTCTGGACCTCCCGAGGGGACTACTGATTTTGGGGGGTGATTTTAATGCAGTGGTCTCTGGGGTTATGGAAAGACATCCTCCGAGGGATACGGGGCGGGCTCAGAGATGGCTGCCTGATTTCCTGGATGCATTGGGTTTGGTGGATGGTTGGAGACTGCTCCATCCGGACCAGAAACAATACACCTTTCACTACGGTGCCCATGGTAGCCTTTCCCGTATAGACTACTGCCTAGTGCCTGCGGCCCAAGCATCTTACATTATGGAGGCGACACACCTTGCTAGGGGCATATCTGACCTTTCCCCGCTCTGGTTCCGATTCTGTTTTGCTTTGGGGTCGGGGGTAGGGTAGCCCCCATTAATCCTTGGTACATGCGTAATCCTAAAATCCGGAAGGACCTGCTTAAGACTCTAGATCATTATTTCCTGGAGAATGAGGGGTCGGTGTCCTCTTCGGTTTTACTTTGGCAAGCCTTTAAGGCAGTTATTAGGGGCCAGGCTCTATCATTGATAGCGGGAGTGAAGCAAGACAGGTACACAGAAATTGTAAAAGTAGAATCTGAGATAACTCGCTTGGAGGGGGGACTGGAGCAGGAGGTGGCTCATGCTAAACTGCACGTCCTGCATCTTAGGCAGCTTGAGTACAGATCATTGGTCACTGATAGCGCCAGAGCCCTGAGTAGAGAGCAGCAGGGTTGATTATATGATGTTGGGGATAAAGCCGGGAAACTTATCGCTTGGTTGGACAAGAAGGATAGGGCAAACCGTGTTGTCCCAGAACTTGTGACGGCGGAGGGAGCACGACTAACAGACCCCTAAAGTATAGTTGAAAGGTTTGCGGATTATTTTCAAACTGTGTACACCTCGGTCTTGGGTCTGCCGGAGGATGACTCCCACTAGCTACTGCGAGATTTACAACTTCCGTGCTTGAGCAAGCAGGACCGTGATTTCATGGATAGTGCCCTCACCGCAGATGAAGTGGCCCTGGCGGTGCGTTCTTTGAATGCTGGTAAGGCATATGGCCCTAACGGGCCCCCAATTGAGCTGTATAAGCTTAGGCCCGACAGGATTGCTCCCTACCTTAGAGGTATGTTTGTTGAGGCCCGGGAGAAAGGGATACTACCCTATGATCAGAGAGTGGCTTCTGTTGTAGTTATTCATAAGGAAGGATAGCCAAAATCAAACTGTGCTTCGTATAGGCCTATTTTGTTATTGAATGCGGAGCCCAAGATACTTGCCAAGCTTCTGTCTAACAGACTGATCAAAGTGATCAGCGGGCTGATACATCCT
This sequence comes from Lissotriton vulgaris, assembly GCF_964263255.1. Taxonomy (NCBI): domain Eukaryota; kingdom Metazoa; phylum Chordata; class Amphibia; order Caudata; family Salamandridae; genus Lissotriton; species Lissotriton vulgaris. The sequence continues at coordinate 1,029,992,635 of NC_141698.1, forward strand.
GATCAATCGGGCTTTATCCCCCATAGAAACACGGCCCTAAACTTGCGCAGGTTGCATGGGGTGATAGCCAGGGCTCATACCCCGAAGGAGCCGGCTATAATAGCTTCGCTCAACGCAACGATGGCCTTTGACACTGTAGAATGGCCGTATATGTGGGCAGTCCTGGCTAAATTTGGCTTTGGACCCGATTTCATCGTTGGGTCCGTCTGTTGAATACTGAACCTCTCGCTCAGGTGGTGGTGAATAACCGGGTCTCAGCGCCATTTTCTCTCGGATGGGGCACTCGACAGGGCAGTCTGCTCTCTCCCCTTCTGTTTTCACTGGTTCATGAACCTTTAGCAGCCTGGATCCGCTGGGAACCCTCTATTCGGGGTATTCGACGGTCCCCGCAGTTGGAGGACCGGATCTATCTGTATGCGGACGACATTCTACTTTACTTGACCTCGCCGAGAAAGTCCCTAATTGTCGTTTGTGATGTGTTGGCCTCCTATAGTAGGAACTCGGGCTGTCTATCAACTGGGGGAAATCTTTTTTGTTCGTTCTTAGTGGTGAGACTCTGGTTCTCCCGCGAAACTGCCCGATTCAGATCGCTACAGACGGGTTTAAGTATCTGGGGATTTTTATTTCATTGGACCCTAGAGTCCGGTATGCGGAGAATCTCCTTCCCCCTTTTGTCAGATTAAGGAATGACACAGCCAGCTGGAAGAAGCTTCCTCTCTCCCTGCTGGGGCGCGCAGCTCTTTTTAAAATGATGTCCCTGCCTCATTTTCTTTATGCCCTTCAGAATACATTAGATATGGTGCCGGCTAGTTATTTTCGAGAGGTGGAAGGGTTGCAGCGTAGTCTGTTATGGGAAGGTAGACCACGTATTGCTTTAGCCAAATTGACGCTTCATGGTATGACGTGGTGTGGCCGTACCTAATATCAGGAGATACTATTGAGCTTCTCAGCTGGCAGCTATTAACCAGGGTACTTATGGGCCCGTCACGGATTCCTGGATACGCGATAGATAGGTGGCTTCTCCCTGGAGGCAATTATAATAGGGCTTTATATGCTAAGGCAGCAGGGGTGCTTGACAGGGTGACTAGACATGCGGTGCGGATCTGGCACGACGCCACTAACTCCCTGGGATGGAGAGATCGATTTACGCTGGCCACCCCACTGTTTGGCTCGGACAAGATGGGCAAGCTTTGGAACACAAGGGGCTTCGATAAGTGGGACTTGATGGGGATTTCAACCATTGGCGACATCTGTGTCAAGGGGAGGATTAAAACATTTGAGGAACTGCAAACCAAATTTGAGTTTAGGAGAACTGAGTATTTCCGTTATGTACAAGTCAGACATGCATTGAAGGTGGCGCTGCCGGCAGTGGCAGACCTACCCGAGGCCTCACCCCTAGAGGATAGAATCTTAAATGGTCATTTGCCCGAGAGGACTATTTCCCTGATCTATAAGAAGTTGATTAATCATAGAGCAGACCTCCTTGTAGAGCTGAGGGATAAATGGGCACAAGATGGTATTGAATTAGATGACGAGGACTGGCAATTGGCTGTGTCCTCTCAGAAGGAAGTCGCGATCCCAGCACGGTTGAGGCTTGTTCAGTTGAAAATACTACACAGGGTGTATGTCACAGGGCCCGTCTGGTTCAGATGGGGCTATCTGAAGATGGTTTGTGCAGAAGGGGGTGTGGTCTTGTGGGTACGTTCCTCCATATCCTCTGGGAATGTCAGTATATAGTTGAGTATTGGTGTAAGATACATGCAACTATGCGAGAGGTTCTGGGGGTAACAGTGTTGCCAGAGGCGAGAAGGTGCCTCCTTAATATCTGGGAGCCTACAGATCTTAATACAGCGCAAACTAGGTGGGTGACTTTGGGTGCAATGATAGCGAAAAGAAACATAGCTCAACAGTGGGGATCCGAGCAGCCACCCACACTTGAGGGATGGAAAGGGAATATGGATTGGTGTATGTTCCGTGAAAAAACTGTTTACCTGGTGAGGGACCGAACTCGTAAGTGGGCATCGGTGCGGGGGTTGTGGAACCGATACAGGGGGGAGATTTGTGTACCACCTGTGGACTCTATCTTTGATATACCTGCCTCACCGTGATCTTTAAATATATAAGTATTTTGATTCTTGTTCCCCTCCCCCCCACTTTCTTCGGTATGATGTAATGTTATGTGGGAGAGTGTTTCCTCTGTACTAATCAATTATTTTGATGCCTTGCTTTAATAAAAAGAAATATTTTTTAAAAAAACAAAGCTGGTACCACTGCCACAGTTAAATTGTGATTGCGCCAGGATGCTGAGTGCCATCAATTATAAATAGGGCCAAGAAAAGGCAGACTGTGCCTCAAGAATTGTAATCATAGATGCAAGAAAATGTATTATTCAATGCCGGGACACAGACTGAGACCTGGTAGGTAATGGTGATCCCAGGAATCTTTGCAGCCTATCCTGGCTTTAAAACTAACAGCGTACTTGAGGGAGCACTGAATGAGGACACGAGGTGTACATGCAACCGCAAAAGTTTTTCTGAATATCAAACGATAATTTGGAAACAGTGACTCAAGTGTTTTCCTGCGAAAGTTACCCTCAACCTCTCTATATATTTGGTCTTGGGGGACAAGCAGGGCCGGACTGGCCATAGCGGGCACCGGGCAATTCCCTGAGCGCCGCAAGGGTGGGGGACGGTTTTGGGCCCCTAGGGGCCGTTTTTGTTACAGGGTCGTTTTTGCAGTATAGCTGCAAAATCGGCCCTGTACCAAAATCGTCCAAAAACCGGCCCCGGCAAAGAGCTCGGCGGCACCTCCAATCCCTGTCCCCCCCCGCCCCCGAGGAGGGAGGGGAGGGGGGCCGGCAGAGCACTTTGCCAGGGCCGGTTGTGGTTCCCAGTCCGGCCCTGGGGACAAGGGAGATTTTGGCACGGTAGTAATCAGACAGTGACAGACTACGGGTTGGACTCATCCCAATAAGCGAAGTAAAATACCGGAATTTAAGAACCCTGAAGAAGTCATGAGATTTGATACCTGATTAACGACTAAAAACTTGTTTGCTAAAATTGGTGTTTTCACAAGAGAAGAAGAATAAACAAATTGATAATTTTGTCGACACTGACTTGTGACTTACGAAATGCAAGATACTTAGGGGCCCATTAGGATGGCGGGCGGACTATATCCGCCCGCCATCCCGATGTAAAACGGGACCTCCCGCCATAAGGGCAGTGGTCCCGTGGGGGCCATTAGGATGCGCCCGCCACACTGGCGGGCACATCCAGCATTTTTAACATTGAGGCGGGCGGTGCTCGCCGCAATGCTAAAAATGCACATTGTGCACTTCAATGCACAACGTGACAGGCACCGTGTGGTGCCTGCCACGTTGTACAGTGAAGTGCAGGGGGGTACCATAGGTACCCCCCATGTACACCCCCAAACCCCTGGAATCCCTGGGGGCCCACAACGGGCCCCCACAAGACATACCTGCATGCCTTTCCATGGCGGCGTTGCCGCCACGGAAAAGCATGTCCCCGCACACACCCTAATATGGATGTCGGTGTCTAATAGACACCGCCACCATATGAAAACCTTTTCCGCCCGGTCAACTCCTTGATGGGCGGAAAAGCGGCGGACAGTCTTTCCGTCCGCCGCGTTCCCCCCCGCCAGAGTAATATGGCAGGGGGAAATGGGTGGCGGGCGGGGAAGGATGTCGGGCGGATCGCCATGGCCTGCATGGCGGTGGCGATCTGCCCGACATCCTAATGGGGCCCTTAGTGTGTGCCTGGGAATGTGAATTATCCTGGAATATGTTTGGATCCCATTGCAGTTTGTCTAGAAAATGGACATGTTAGAATGACTTGAATGATTTGTGTGGCCATTGGCTAGCAGGCAGCCGTCTGATGGACACATGCATAATCTGCCCCTCCCCACATGTTGGTTTGCAAAGTCCCACCCTATTGCCATTAAATGACCCCTGCAGGAAATTAGGTTACTGGTTGAGGGGGGTAAAACCGTACTCAATTAGCAACCACAATTCTTCAGAGTGATACACAAGCAAACCCCAAATTATCTGTGCTTAACCCTCTGGTCGCTTGGCACAAAAGCAGTGAGGCTTATTTTAGCATTAATGTGTAAAGTATTTCTGCAGCACAAAAACAGTAATAAAGTCAAAACATGACACAGGAAAACTACCACAACAATTTAGAAAAATAGAGTATATTTTGCTAAATTATTTGACACCAAAATGACAAAAACCTAATTAGTGAAATATGCAATTATAAAGTTTTAAGTAAAAACAGTGCTTAGAAGCATAAAGCACCAACTGCGGTTACTTTGTCACACCGGATAAGGGCAAAGTCACAAGTCCAGGCCGACTGCAATGGTGCGTGGGCCAGATACGGGGACTAAGTTAGGCCCGCTGAAAAAAGTACTTTCAATCTTGCAAGATCCCGCATTGAGGATTTGTCGCCCAGCGGTGGTTCCAATGAGCTGCAGGCTGCGGTACGAGGTCCTGCATTGAGGATGCATTGCGTACCAGTGATTCCAGGGAGCTGCGGTGCTGTGATGCGAGGTCCTGCTTTGAGGATGGATCATGCAACAGCAGTTTCAAGGAATTGTAGGGCTGCAATAAAAGGTCCTGCTTGGAGGAGGTGTCCTGCAGCAGCAATTCCGAAGAGCTGCGGAGTCCTGCGTCAGGTGCACCCTTCAGCTGCAGTTCCAATGCGGAGGTGCAAGGAGATGGCTAGCGCTGAGTCAGTTCTGACCAAAAGATCACAGTTGGGCTGACAGAATACATTCAGACCCACTTCTAATGGACCAGAACTGGGGTTGCACCACTTGGTGGAAATGAATCACAGCAGGCAGAGTCCTAGTGCAGGGCTCAAGGTGGTTGGCACATTTTCTGTCCCTGAGACTGATCAGGAGGCCAGCCAACTAGCCCTTGGAGTCACTTTATTTATTTATTTATTTGTTTATTTATTTATGTATTTATTTATTTATTGAATTTGTAGGGCGCAGCAGCTACCCAAAAAGGGTTTCCCGGCGCCGGACGGAGTAAGTGCAGGATATAGCGTATATGTACGGAAACAGGGTTACTGGTTGAATAGCCAGGTCTTAAGGGATCTGCGGAACCGTGTGTAAATGGATTCTTTGCGGATGTCGGGGGGAAGAGAGTTCCAGAGTGATGGGCCGAGGTAGGAAAAAGATCTACCTCCCATCCTGGCAAGTTTGAACCTGGGTACAGTGAAATTTCCCTGGGCTGCAGACCGTAGATGGCGAGTGGGAGCATAGGGACAAACAGGGGATTGTAAGTATTGTGGTGCCGTGCCCATTTTGATTTTGAACATATAGCTCAGGGTTTTGAATTTGATACGGCTCTCTACCCTTAGCCATTGTAGGTCACGGAGGTAGCCAGTGATGGGGGTGGCTTTGGGGATCCTACACAGTAGTCTTGCTGCAGAGTTCTGAACCAGTTGAAGTCTTCTGATCCCTGTCTTGTTGGAACCCAGATAAAGTACTTTGGTGGTCCTGGTTTTAAAATGCAAGGCCAGTCCTTGTCACTGAGTGAGCATGGCAGTAGGGCAGCAAAGTAGCTGTTCTTCTTACAGAAGAGCAGCAAAGAAGTCATTTTTCTAAGTCTTCAACAGGTCCAGATGTGTAATGAAGAGTTGAGTCTGGGGGTCCACTATTTATCTTTAGTGCCAGCTTTGAAGTAGGAGATGTGCCTAGAGGGTTCCAACCTCAGAGATGTTTCGAATTTCCTTTCTCCCTGTCCCGGCACAACAGACTAATGTGAAACCCTTTGTGAGTGTGCTGAGACGTAGCCTTTGTGAATTGCAATTATGGTAGGTGACAGCGCCTCCCCTATCAAGTCAGAGATGGCCCATCCTGCGGACACCTATTCCCCCTTTGTCTCACTACCTGGAAGCAATACACAGAGACCAGCTGCCAGCTACACCTACTCATGTGACACTAGATACAGGCTGCAGCACCAAGTCGTTTAAACAAAAAAATGCCACCTTCCTAAAAGTGGCATTTTCAGGATTGTGGCTTAAAATCCGACTTTACCATTAAAGAGGGGTTTCTATTACAATTATTTTAACATCAAACATGACATTCATAAATGTTATAAGGTAACCCAATGTTATCCTATAGAAGAGGTGGGTCTTGCAGTTGTGAAAAACGAATTTAAGTGTTTTTTCACTACCAGTACATATTCAACCTTTGAAATACACTACACACTGTCCTACAGGCTGTGTAGGGCCTACCCTAGGGGTGACTTATATGTAATAAAAGCCAATAGAAATGGCAGTCAAAAACTGCACACATAGGCTGCAATGGCAGTTCTGAGACATGTTTTAAAATAACCTTAAGTGGATGGCACATTAAGTGCTGCAGGTCCACTAGTAACATCAATGTACAGCCCCTGGGTACAGGTAGTACCACTTTAACCCCTCCGCCGCGGCCGGAATTCCCCGCCTGTGCAAGACATTCCGATCGCGGGCATGGTCATGACGGTCCCCAGCCGTCATCAGCACACGCCCACCGTGACGCATGACGGCTGGGGGCCGTCATCAGCAGTTAAGAGGGACTTACAATTAATTAAATGTGCCAATTGTGTGGAAGCCAATGTTAACATGTTTTTAGGGAGAAGGCAAAAGCCATTTAGCATTGGTTAGCAGTGGTAACATGTGCAGAATCCAAAGGTTAGCAAAAATGAAGTCAACAAAAAAAGTGGGATTAGAATCAAAAGGTTGGGGGAAAAACATGCTTAAGATGTCGATCCAACAATCCCCTATACTTGCACTTTCTGAATGCAAATGTAGAGCTGGATTCATGGTGTCAGCTCCATCTCAGCATTCATGACGTGGTTACAAAGATCCACAGTAGGAATTCTGCCTCTTGAATAAGCAGAATCACTGCAAATCTTTGCAACACACCTCTTTGTGCTGTGCAGCAATATAACTAAGGTATTGCACAAAGAAGTTTGCTAGGTTACATACACACACAGGTTGTGTTGCAATTAGGACCACATTACATCTGACCCAGTGGCACAAATTCACAGAACCTTTTTGTACACTGTTGTATACCTTAAATTGGAGCGCTGATTGAAAATAGAGACAGTGAGCCCTATTACTGATAATGCATGCCTCCAATGCAGATGCAAAGTTGTGGCGGCCGTTGCAGCAGCAGATTAGTGAACGACTGAGCAGCTGCTCCAAGCAGCTGCTCAGTCTTACACTGTGCAGGCAGAACACAACTTCTCTGTCAGGGGGACTGAGATCCCCCTGCAGTATGATACAGTGAGCGGCTGCACCTGCCTGTAAGAGAAGGTCTGTGTGAGCCACAGAATCCCTTTCCCCATCCAGAGGGCTGCCCGCATGGGGCGCACTAAGTGTGCGCCACCTTTTTATGGTGCACAGTCTCTGTACATCATGATGGCATCTTTGCCTCTGCATCTCCATCCAAGATACGGCACTCTTTTACCCCTTCCATGCTCATGATGAGCTGAGCTCGTCATGAGCCACGGTGCTCCGGTGCTCATGACTTGCTCAGCTCGTCATGGCCCGTGGATCGCTGAGGTGCGGGTAGAATTCCCCCGCTGTGCTGAACGTTCCACGGAGCCAATGCACCTGTGACGAGCTGAGCTAGTCATGAGCACAGGAGCACTGTAGCTCATGACGAGCTCAGCTCGTCATGAGCATGCGGGCGCTGTGCGCGCCCCCCTCCCCCCAGGCACAGCGGGGGAATAACCCCTGCAGCGAAGGGGTTAACTGCTTAACCGCGGCTGCAATTCCGCCGCGGTGTAGCGGTTTAGCGGAGTGGGCGGGCCGCGTCGCCCAACGGACGTGCGCTGCACTTAAGCATGAGCGAATTTTGCGGATCTCGCGTTCGCGAATTTTGCGGATTTGCGGATTCGCAATCCGCAAAATCCGCGAATTCCCGCGAATTTGCGGATTTTTTTTTTTTTGTGTTCGCCCGTGTTTCTGCCAGTTCGCGAGGGTTTTGTACACTTTCGCAAATTGCGAACTTACCTGTCGGGTCGCAAGTTTCGCGAACTTGTTGTTTCTACGTGTCCAGCCTGTTTGGGACACTCTTCTTCATCACTGCCACTCTCTGTCACCACTGCCACTCTCTGACTACTCATGCCACCCTCTGGCCCACCCATGCCACCCTCTGTTTCATCACCACACCCTCTGGTTGTCCAGTGTACATTATTTTCAGCAAAGCACACCTTCCCTGCCTCAAGTGACCTGAATTAATTTGGGGCTGATTCATGTGTCACAGAATATTTTTTTAGCTGGCACCTGCTTCCTTAGTGCGCCCTGATTAGTGATCTTTTGCACTTGCTAAGTGCTTTCATTGTTGCAAAATTAGTTACAACACCTGCCCTGCCCCAACTGACAATAATGAATTAGGGGCTGATTAATGGATTTTAACTTCCAGCCTGGCTCCTGCTTGTCTCCCTTAGCTGTAATTCAGGACCTTTGTGGCATATGTGTAACTATTCTGAGGTTCAGAGCAGGGTCACATACTAGTTTCAACTGGCAACTGAACTCTGGAGGGGCCCCTCAGGAAGCACTCCAGGAAATGGCTACTAATGATGAGCCTGAACTTTTGAACCTGGTAAGTAGTTACTTTCAGTTTTGCTAAAATCGTATTTCTGCAATTTTGCACTTATTCGCGGGGCGCGAACTCACGCGAACAGTGCGAGCAGTGCGAGCAAAATCCGCTGCTCGCGGATTTGCGGATTTTGCGGGAAATTCGCAAATCTCGCGGATTGCGGATTTCCCGAAAATCCGCAAAATCCGCGAGCGGAACGGATTTTCCGCCCACGCCTAGCTGCACTATGGAGGTAGTGCTCGCAACGGCCATAGGCCGACGAACGCATGGAAAGGGTTAAGATAGCCATGGCGCTATCTATATTACAGAAAGTTGCACATGCATCTGTGGTCACTTCAGTAAAACTACAATGCCCCAAGAGTGCAGAAGCAAAACATGGATGCACATGCCCGTTGTCCCCAATGGCACAGTACGTAATGTGGCACCAGATTGGCAAAGATACAAAGAACATTGCAATACAATCCCTACCCAGATGAGTTCCAAAAATGTTTCCTGGAGGATACTAGGAAGCTATAACAGTTGAAGGATACTAGGAGAACTTCTGAAAGCTTTTTTTCAAATCCCATGTGAAACCATTTATATAGAAGAAAATGCTGCACAATTTGTACATTAGGGCAACTGCACAGGAAATCTATATTCTTTTCTCCATGTGGAAATAATTGTTCCCTCTGGTGAAACTCTGTTTCCTAAACCCCACCAATTTCCGGGGTATTCCATCCCCATTCCCACTATTTACATGTATTTCCAAGTCATTCCTGCCCGCGCATTACCATGCACCGATCTTAGAAGATTTACTGGTAGGAACAAAGTATGTGTGCAAAAGGACGAAACGCTCTTGGTGGCTTTACACTCCTAAAAAAATTGTGCTTGTAAGTTGCACTTACTGGCACAATGCAGAGACGTTTTAAGGCATGGGCATTGTGGGATTTGGCCCTCAGCCCCAACATTTCAGGGGGGGGGGAGATTGATAGAACCAGCTCTGTTTTGCAGAGACTCTTGCCCTCATGACCTTGAATAATCATTAAACAGACTGTTTTCAATACCATTTTCTGTTCATTTATTTTTAACCTGGGTGATGGGTGAGAATCTATTACAGAATGCAGCAATGCCATGTGAAATGCAGCACACATAGAAAGAGGAACAAAAAATAATGTTATTTCTCAGATTTAAGAGATTTGCGTCAAAAGCCTACATGGGTGGCATAGGGGAGGCTTAAGAAGGAGAAATAGCATTCTTTTGTGTTCCTCTCTCTGTGTGTGCTGCATTTTACAGCATAAATAGAAAGAGGAAATCGCCTCAATTGACTGTTTTGTGCAGGAAGGTGTCCCCCCTAAAACGCAGACACCCTTGCACCATGGCGCATGCTTGCCTGCGTTCGTGCACGGCAGCCATTTGCGCGGCAGCGCAAAAGGAAACGAAAAGTATGCGCCCTATCTGACGTAGGGCGCATTTCCTGCCCTTTTCTTCTGACGTAGGGCAGCGGAGCTTGTAAATGAAGCCCACACTCTGGCAGGAAGGAGTGGGAGGGGGGCCTTGAACTCTGAATAATGATGATTAGAAGTAGGCAAGCGGGTCAATTCGACACCCTCGCGCGCAAATTGCAATGGAACCCAGTGTAAAATATCTTTTTAGCGCTGATGAGTCACCGCAAATGTTATTTTAGCACGTGTCAGGCAGTACAAAGGAACATCAACACCAACGCAATCTGCAAAATGCAGAAATAAACTACAAAAGCACTGTTGCAATCCGTACAATCTGTTACTTGACAGCTTCGATTTCCCAAAAGAAACCAGAACTCCTTCTGTATCAATGAAATATGACATCACATTTAAGCACTTAAGTGCTTAGTGAATGACGATGAAACATTTGAATGAAAACAACAAATCAGAACGAAAACACAATCAGTGAAAGATAATCTTACAAATAAAAATCAGATTGCATGGATCCTTTTGTAAAACACCATCTATCTGGAATAAAGTGTTTGTTTACAGCACCCTGTGCCAAGAACCAATAATGGCTGTTTTCCCCAGGGGATGGGCCATTTTTATTGGCCAGACCCAGAGTTCTGCTATCTATGCGCATAAATGGAGGTTGTGCGGAAAATATCATTCCGATGCAGAGTGATGGCGGCGGCGCTCGCGGATGAACTCGCACGGAAACAGCAGCAGCTGCGAATATTGTATCAATAAACGGAGCCCAAGGGCAGCCAAGGGCAATGAGGACTGAGTAATCAGCAGGGGGTGGGAGGGGGTGCTTCCTTCAGCAGCAAGACTACCTGCATGGACGCGGCTCCAGCTGGCACAGCCAGCATCTGGGCCTAGAAAACGTGCATCACCGCCGTTCGTGCATCACCGCCGTTCATTTCGCTTAGTCAAATAGAACCATGGCCTCGAGAATCGATTCAACGAAACGGAAAGCTTGTTTACTCTGAAAATAAACCAATTAATTATAGTAACACATAAAACCCAGATTAAAAGATTGCACCGATAACATACCTGTAAAATCAGTAGAGGAAATTACACTGTGATATATTTAGGGGCGTAGCTTCGGGGTATGGGCCCCCCTAATAAATGTATTTTCGGTTAATAGTTGGGTACAGGTGCTTTCAGTCGGGTATGGTGCGGTCTCTGTTGGATTTCACGAGTAATTTTTACACAAAAAAACACACACACACTCTCCCACCCTGTTTTGAAAGTCTTCAAAAATGTTGGTTATTTTACAGAATAATGTGTTTTCTCTCACTTACTACCCGTGCCGACCCGCAGTCCTCGCCCTTTCGTCTGCACCTCAGCCCCTTTCATGGATCCTGCTTGTCGTACAATGCAATGTATTTTAGCATTAAATGCCTGCATGATTGTTGGAAAATCTGAAGCGTACACCCCCGATCTTACTAACCAAACTACACCCCAGGATATGTTTTTTAATATCACAATCTATACCAATGTGCAATGCACCAAGCGGCACCGGCTCCTCCACTAGGGCGGAGGAGCGTTGCCCCACTGCTTTTAAGAAATGTAACGAAAGGAAAAATAAAAAGAGAATAAATAGTTGGTATTATAATTTTATTGTTTCTCCGCTGCTTTGCGGGCTGGAGGGCGGGTTTGCCCACTACAAGTCGTCTCTCTGGGGCCGGACAAACATTCTTGTTATGATTATTATTGAGTGCCATTTGTACAGCGCACAGGTACCCATCGGGTTTCCCAGGGCTGAGCAACTGCAAGGACATCCTGAAGACACCTTATTTAGAAGAGCCATGTTTTTAAAAGTTTGTAAAACTGCATTAACGAAGTGCAGTTTCTTATACACTGAGGCAGTGTTTCACAATTTCGTCCCTAAATAGAACATCCGCCCGATCGAGCGCGGTGGATTCTGCGCACGCAGTATCCGACCTGGCTGGCAGATCTCAAATCTCAGAAGGGGATATAACGGGAAACCAGCTCTTGTACATGTTTCGGGCCAAGTCCTGCTTTAGCTTTAAACATAAATCAGAGACCTTTAAATTGTCCTCTTTTTCCGATAGGTAGCCAATGCAGTTCTCAGAGAATGGGGGAGGCTGTAGTACTGCTCAGAAGTTGAGTTAGAAGCTTAGCCGCAAAATTCTGCACCACCTGAAGACGACGGGTAGCTGCCTTGTCAGCACCCAGATAGAGAATATTCCCATAATACAGTCTTGTGAGGATTCTCAGTTCTGAGTGAAAAATAATTAAAATAATGTTCCTAACCCTTTTTATGACTGCAAATCAGGTAGATGCAGCTTGAGGGCGGATAGACAAAGCATCATCTAAACAGAAACCCATGCTTTTCACTTTGGTAGAAGGGGTAGGGACAATTTATAAAGATGGTGGCCAGGACACCGAGCCCCACGATTGAGGGTTTCTCCCCACCATCAAAACCTCGGTTTTGTCATCATTCAATTTAAGCAAATTGCCTTCCATCCAGTGCTTCTGAGGAGATGACAGCGAGAAAATAATTTGGGCGTCGTCTGCATACGAAAATAGTGTCAGACCACAGCTTATCACCACATCATCTGCTAATGGGCACACATAAAGATTAAACAACAGGGGACTCAGTGCAGAACCCTGAGGTACTCCTGAGGACATGGTGCCGGACTCAGATCGCGAATCAGCTGAAAATACTTGGAATGATCTCGCTTTCAAAAATGATATCATCCACACAAGGCCGGTACCCTCTAAGCCAAATGTTCTCAGTCTGTCCATCAGGATAGAGTGGGACACAGTGCCAAAGGCCGCACTCACATCCAACAGTATCAAGACAGCAGTGTTGCCCTCATCCGGAAAATATCTGTGGCCCCTAAGAAGGGGGTCTCAGTGCTGTCACCCCTTCTGAAACCCGACTGAGAAGGGCAAAAGTGTTGGGGAGCTTCAGTGTAGGTAGTGAGACATGCATTTATATGTTTTTCTACAATTTTGACAAAAAGGGGCAGCAGAGAGATGGGTCTATAGTTTGCCCATGTGGTAGTTTTTTTTTTTAAAGCAGGAGGACCATTACATGTTTACATGCCTGTGGAATTTGGCAATCTTTGAGCGAGCAATTGAGTAGATCTGCTATCATTTGTAGCAGGTCCATGTCAAAGAGCTCCAGCTTGGCTGGAAGAAGCAGAACTAGAGGAGAGCCTGATTTAATAGAACGTAGAATGGACCGAAAGCCATCCCAATCCAGCAACAGCCAAGTGTCCATTCTTTGAGCCACACTATGCACACCAGGGGAAGAAGGTGGATTCTGAGTGGAAGTTGGTTGGAGAGTACCATCCATATCCTCTCTAAATACACCAGTGTTCAATCGAGCCTCTAATTCCGTTTGAATGGTTGTCACCTTATTTATGAAATATTGTGTTAATTTTGAGCATTGGGACTGAGACAAAAGAAAGGCAAGGGACCGTTTACTAGGGTCAGACAATGTTTAAACAACATCAAACAGAGTTTTAGAACAGTTATGTGCCTTTCTTTTATCTGAGTATTAGGAAGCTTTTGCTACTCTACAAAGGGTATGATATTTCTTATTGACGGTTTTATAATTAGATTTAGCTTCCAGCTCATAGCTTTTCTACCAAAGTCTTTCCAGGCCTTTAAATGTTTTCCTCTCTATATGAAGCGTATCATTAAACCAGGAAGCCGGTGAACGGAATCTACTTGCGGTTTTGACAGTCAACGGGAGAGAAGACTCTAAGGCCTCCCTAATCAAGCTGTCAACTAAGAGGTGATCGACGCCAATGTTCTGTGTTGGATTAGGTTTGGAGTTACAAAGTAAGGTGTTAAAAGTTAGAGCATCTAGATTTTACCAGTTTCTAAACTTGGCCTTAAGTTTTGAGGGGCCAGTTGAGAATTGATACGGTTTCCCAATAAGAAAAGGAACGGCCAGATGGTCAGACCAAGTGAGTGGAAGCGGTGCTGTTGTAAAAAGACCATCCACCTTGGAGAAGATGGGACCCATCACATGCCCCGCCTCATGCAGTTATATTGAGAGCATTCAAATCTTCAATAAGAGTGGTGCCTAGCACACAGGAGGGGTCTCCTAGATGAATATTCGAATCACCCAGCAAGGTAAAATTAGCACATCTAAGAATAAAAGGGAAGAAATGATCCATAATATTGGCACACCAGGTACCAGAATGTCCTGTAGAGCCGTAGACCAATGCTCATGAAATCGTAAAGTGGTATGACAGACATAACGAGTAAAAGGAAGCTTCATAGTCTTCGATGGAAAGATTTAAAATTTTGCATTTAAACCTGTTTTTAAAAATAATCGTAATGCCACCAGCTCTCTTATGTTGTCTGTCCCTTCTTACCATCAGATAACTAGGGGTAAAGGCCGCAAATATATCTGGTATCGAAGACTCATTTAACAAGGTCTCTGAGAGAAACAGAGCATCAGGGGACTTTTCTTCCAGGAAATTAAGCAGATCCTGTTGATGTCTGGGTAGAGAGCGACAGTTAATACTGGAAAAATGAAAGGAGTCCCTGCTGTTCTCCTTAAGCCTATTGTCCATGTGACTAGGGGAAGAGTGAGCACATGTTCCTTTTATGACATGAGGGTCTTGTAATTAAAGTGCAAATAAACATTTAGTGCAGTGCAGAGATTCTGTCATTGGGTCCATGTCAGTTAGGCAGCCATCCAAACTGTCCGGGTGGAGTGACAATAATTGCTGAGAGCCATACCTTAAAACATCCCGCTAAAGAGAGGCAGAGTTCCTGGGCCCTGGGCACGTCTTCGGCACGGTTGTATGTCAACACAACGCGGGATTTTACCCTGTGTGCCATTACAACGCGGGCTTTACAACACAAGTTGTTACCACGACTTGCGCTGTAGGGTGCTGGACTTAGGAATAGTAAGATTTACTATTCCAACACCAGCCTACGTACAGTAGGGAAGGTGTTGGAATAGTAAATCTACTATTCCTTAGCCTAGAGGTCCCTCCATCACAATTTTTGGTAACGACTTGCGTTGTAAAGCCCGCGTTGTAATGGTAGTGCGGTGTAAAAAACTTGTGGTAATGGATGTTCCCCCTTCGGCATGCCACGGCCATGTTAAGTAGGGCTGGGCGTGCAATGGCTAGACTACTAACCCCTGCAGACTAACATCACAACAAAATAGCTGTGAGTGGGGGTAACTGGCATTTAACTCGTGCTCACACTTCCTAAGTAACAAGAAAACAGAATTCTTTAAAAACATTCATGCGCACTTTGCTTGTTCTCCACGCTGGCTGCATTACAGCCTGTGTGGAGAACATGCCCAGGTTCCCAGTCTCTGTCTGAGTGCCGAAACACGGCGCTCAGACTAATCATAACGCTGCATTGCAGCTTTGTGATTGGTCAGGAGAGCCTGGGTAATAACCAATCACAATGCTATATTGCAGCATTGTGATTGGTCAGGGGACCCTGGGAATGTTTCCTGGCTACTGTTACAGTCCGTTGGAGGAGAGACGAGCAAAGACGCGGACGCAGCAATAAGTTAGGTGCTTTTTTCATTTTTTTAATATTCCCTTTTGCCCCTGGCCCGAACCCCCCACTACAGCCATCCCTGATCGGAGCCTGCAAATACTGACACCATGTATCCTTGATTCTGTTATAATCTTAAATCGAAAAAAATGGCAATACAAAATAGCATAAAAAGATGCAAGAATATTACCTAGGAATAACCTTTTTAAATTCAGGATCAACAGATGCATAAGCTGTAATGGCCCATCTAAATACATTAAAGGTAAATACTTAACATTGAAATTTCCCCCAACTTTCTATAAAGTTATTTTCCATGATAAATAATACACGCATATATCCAGAAAACCATATTCACCTACATAAATCAACTTGGTATACAAATGAAATAAAAAAATGAACTACTGTGCATGCATCTATCGATAAGATTTGTACCTCTACTAAGAAACTGCCAGGTAGTCATAAATAACAGATTAACAAAGAGCATATGCATGGCCTAAAATCACAAAACGGCTTATCTAAGAATATTGTGCCATTCCTCCCCTTCATTTAGACCTTTAGTATATGTCTGAAATGTATGCATATAATATTATTCTCTCATTTTTCATCTACCAACAATAATTTCTCGCCAGTGACGTAGTTTTATCTTTTGTTAAATAAACCACTTCAAATCCTTCTCTGTTGGACCAACTTTAATGAAATATTTCACTAATGACGCATTCATTTTTTCACTATAATTGCTGATTCATGTTGAGCGAGGCAACGCTTGCAACACAATTCAACAAGCAATAGTGCGAATGGTGATGAAAGATGGCGGACGGCAGCAGGGCCAGAGCCAGGGACAGCAACACCCAGGAGGGTGTGAAACATAAAAATACACTCCAAAAAGGATTTTTGTGTTCATAAAACACTGCCCTAGGGAGTCTAATTAAAGCTTCATCCTAGGAGAAAAGCGAATATAGCCTTATAGCCCGCCGACCGGCTATTAAAGGCCCGCTGAATCGTTAAAGGCCCGAGCCGAAGGCGAGGGACTTTAACGAGACAGTGGGACTTTAATTGCAGGTATAGCCCTGCTACGAAGGGCTATAAGGCTATTAGAACATTCTGCCACTAGAGGGCAGAATGTTCTTACAAATTAAACATAGGGTTCTCGAAGCTCGAGGGGATATAAATCCCCTCGAGCTTCGAGAAGCCTTTGTAGAACATTCGAATGTTGCTCTGCGGGCCTTTACCGGCCCGTAGAAGCAGGGAGCACTCCATAGTCTACAATGGAGCTCCCAACATTCCAATGTTCTAATGATAAGTAGCACAGGGAGGCATGTAACCTTCCATAAAATGCCATGTCTTTGAAGGGCAATTCAACCAAAAAATGGCAATTTGTTAAAAACAGCATTGCCCGTCTTAGTTCGAGGTTGAAGGGGTCCGCGAGAAAGCCCACTCTCTGTACTGCATAATATGTGGTATGTATGAGGTATGTACACTCGGTAGCAAAAGATCTCTTGACAGTCACACTGTCTGTAGGCTCGACCTAAAAAGGTGTTAGATTGAGCTTCGTTCAATCTAAGCTATTGATAATTATGCAGGGCAATATCTTTTTTCATCTTTTTTTGGTCATAGTGCCACTACAGAAAGGGACCAATCATGCACAAATCGGTCTTGGCGCCACCCCAATGGGGAAGGCCATGCCAAACTGCTAGGCCATTTCCCTTCTTCTGGGAACACAACATACCAGTGGGCTTGAATGAACCTAGTGTAATTATCAATAGGTAAACATAATTCAGTACTTCATTACATGGTGTCTTTTTCTTTCATAGGTATCCTCTAAGTACATCCATCCTTAAAACTGGCCGGTGGGCGTTGGAAAGTGTGAAGTTCCCCATCTGTGAATCCCAGCAGAGTCATGCCACTATTTTTCTTCCATACATAAAGTTATTCCTGTAGTTTGCATTATAAGCTCTGTATGGGGGAGGGGCACTAATCTAAGCTATCCTTCAAACTATTCTTCTAGTGCTTCTCCGGGGTTGAAGGCTCTTTCATTTGTTCTTCTCAGCTTATAAGTCTAGAGGCTTCTCAGCTCCCCACTCCCTTAACCTCCTCACATGTGTTTTGACTGGTGATAGTTTTTTTATAGCTTTGGGGCACAGTAGCTGCACTCAGAAAATACGCCTTTAGCCCCTATGGTAATTAATTCCATTGACCTAAGGTGATAGGGAAAACATATGTTTATTTGTGTATGAATGGCAGCATTAGTATGATTGTGATCAGAATTATTATAATTGTGATGATCTGAAAAAGTAAAGATGGAAAAGTCATGGTAATTATTGTAACTGTTCTACACCTACTGCAACAAATGAAAAAGTTTATATTTAGGGGAGAAATGAGCAAAACAGAAGTAAATTACAAAATCTAGAACATTTTAACTCCATTCCAAATATAGCTAAATAATTGTTTTTGTTAGAACACAATTGATTCACTTGAAAAACAAATAGTAAAAAATAGAAATGTGAACCAATAAAAAAACTAAAAAAGTGCTTATATTAAGAATCAATGAAAAAGATTTACTACAGAAATAAGAAAAAAGCTTCCAGTAAAAACCAGAAGAAACCAAATGTGGTGGGAATTGATCACGTGTGGCAGGCCCTGTGCAGAAGGGTTTGTTGCCTGTGAAGGGTGAGGTGCAGAGCCTAGAGAAAAGACAGGCGCTGTGTGTAAGGCTCCATCATGTATTTATTATGACCTCACATGACATTATGTGTGACATTTTAAAGTACATTATTAATTATATCACGGATGATATTTCAAATGACAGCATTCATTACATCACTGATTACATGATCTGTGATACCACTATTGACATTTGGTTTGATGTTTCTAATGATGTGAGTGATAAATTTAGATACTGAACATTTTTAGAAGCACATTCAAATGTTTTTGTTTGGCTAGAGTCCCGTAGAAAATCTTGAAGTTCATGCATGCCTGCAGCGGTCCCGCATTTGCAATTTAAATGCGCCCTCCAAAATGGCAGGCGCATCCTGCATTTTTAACATTGCGGCGGGTGGTGCTGCCAGCAGCACCCACCGCAAGGTTAAAAATGCAAGTTGTGGATTTGAATGCACAACGTAACAGGCACCACGCGGTGCCTCTCACGTTGTGCATTCAAATGTCATGGACTGCATGCCTTTCGGTGGCAGCAACACCGCCATGGAAAGGCAAATCCCTGCATGTATCCTAATATGGATGGGGGTGTCTACCAGACACCGCCATCATGTTAAAACCTTTTCCACCCGGTCGACTCATCGACTGGGCGGAAAACCGGCGGACGGTCTGTCTGTCTGCCGGGGTCTCCCCCGCCATAGTAATATGGCGGGGGGAATTGGGTGGCGGACAGTAGATTATGGTGGGCGGATTGCCACCGCAATGCGGTCGGTGGCGACCGCCCGCCATTGTAATCGACCCCATAATGTCAGAACCCCTCCCCTGCCTTTGACTAGGCCTAATGCTAATTCCCTGAATGCTATTGAATGATTAACCATATTTTACCTTCTGCAATGAACTATAATTATGTAATAAAGCTTCATAGTTTCTAACTTTTATTTGTCTCAAGAAGGTTTATTTATTAACTATGCTATTGGATTTACAACAATTTAAGGGCACATTTACTCATCTATTTTTGAGGACACCACCACCTCCAATCCTGTGAAGGTGCTTTATCGATCAGATAAGAAAGCATCAACAATCTTGGTGGAGAATGCGGGCAACCTCATAAGGGATATAAGATATTATGAGATATTTTTTTCCTTCCTTGGATTTTGTCTCTTGATTCCAATGGACTGGACAAATTGTTATTAGCAGTGTTTCATTGTTCCAGAGCTGTCCCCAAAGAAATGAGTGTGAATATCAATAGGGCAATTGTATTGCTATGGATTTTGGTTTTCACTGAGTTCATTATGGTAGATGTAGTCTGGTGCAGATTATTTTGGTGACATGAATTATAGTCTATGCTATCTTTTAGTTATGGGATTTTGATTTAAGGGTCAATAGGAGTCCTAGGTATTGTGATTTTGATGATTTTCTTATCGTTTTCAGATTAGATTGCTGAAGCTCATTAATTTGTCTGTTTAGATGTCATCATCAAATGTGTGGGAATAACAGGATTGAGTGTGTCGAAAAATGTTGAACTATTGTGATTGATGTTGAGTTTTCTTTGGTTTTAGTAAACAGGTTTGTCGAAATCTAAGATGTCATGATATATTCATGTTGAATTTCTCTGCAGAGTGTAGATGGGTATTCGAAAGATGCCGCATTCACAACAAGGGGAAGTTTTCGAGATTATCAAATATATAGTTGAATGCGTTCTAACTCGATTGGTGATTGTGCATGTTTTTATTTATAATTTGGAGCACATGAGTAAATGAACTAATCAAGGATGGGTTATCGCTGGTGGAGAACTGCCCTTAGTGTGATTGATAGTGCCCTAAAGAACTATTCATTTCCCAAGAGAAATTTATTAATCTTTGTCTTCTTTTCTTCATTTTAGGAAAAATAAAAAATACATTTTGTAAATTCTTGGTTGTTTGTTCGCAGTTCACATTACATTATATTGAGCCACTCTGCAATTGGTTTATTGTCAAAGTGAGCCACAGTGCTATTGGCCAGTTGTTGTTGTAAGTCTCACTGTGATTGATTAGTTCTTAATGTAGCCATGCTATGATTGACTGGTTACTATTGTTAATATCACATTGTATAGGACCAGATTAAGTGAGATTGAGTAAGAATGGGTGCTGTATTGAAAAACTCTAAGGTTTCTACTATAGAAGGAGAAAAGAGTCCTCTGGAAGATTCTCCTGCTTAAGAAAATATGTTAAATTTAGGGCTGCACACGTGTATGTGGTTGAAATAATGGGCCGAGATCACATCTGATTATAAGAAAAGGCAATTTCCTTTTGAGGGTTCCTTAGTGTAAGAAAGCGTGAAAATCTGAGACGTTTGATGTATGAAAGAAACCCAGAACTTAGATCTGTACAGTTCGAAGCACTGAATGAGTGTGACCATGTAGCAATTAAGAAGGATCTAGGTTAAAAAGGCTGTGATTCTTTGGCTCCAGCACTGGAATTATGCGGTAGAAGAGGGGCAACTCATGCGGCAGGGATGAGTAAATTATGCGGCAAGAAAAGGCAAATTATGCCGCATAACGAAGCACATTTTGCAATAATATTACTTAATCATTTTGTCAATGTGTAACCTGGTAATACTGTCTTGGCATTGGTTACACCTCATTAGAACCGGTTCTATACCCAAATATAGCAAAAACGAACAGAAGAGTGATCAGCCCAGCTTTGCAGAGGGCATTCTACTTAGCAGCAACACGATTTGCTGCATTTTTAGTAACTTTTGAACCGTTTGAGCTAGAAACAAAAATTTGCTTTGTTAAAATCTGCAGAGTATGCAGCACATGATGGATTATGTGGCAAATGAATCAAATCAATAATAATGCGAAAATCACCGGGGCCGCAAAATCGCATAATTCCAGGGGCCCTGGTAATTGGTTAGATTCATAATGGGGGATGCATGGAAAAAGGATACAATGTCTGGAATGGGTGTGTTTCCTGCAATTGGCAATGAGACAGACAAAAACAAATTTGGTGATAGAAATCATGAGAACACAGACAAGAAGGAAAAAGAAAAGAAAACACATGGAGAATAATTCAGATCAGAATGCAAGTTTTATAAATGACTTACTATGTTTAACAACTCCTCCCTATAATGATGTTTCGCGTACAACTAGACCACCTACCCAAGATGTAGGAGCAGAATAGCCGATAATGAATATGCATGCATCAGGGATGCCAGCTGCTCCTGAGAGTGAATTAGGACCTAGTCTCTTACTACAGTGCAATCGAGTGAACCGTCAAGGAGGAAAATTGATATTTTCCAGTTGAAAGCTTAACTCAGAGAAATTCTGCAGTGTACAATTGGTATAGAAGGAGTGACTACATATAATGAAGATGAACTGAAATATTTGAGTAAGGAAGGAGTTAGATAGATGTGCATGTGAAGCATATGATAGACTTGAGGATTTAGCAGAAGAATGCAACATTAATTTATACAAAGAGAGAAAGTGAAGCTGAGGTGAATGGAATGGGTTTATGAACCCTACATGCGCTTAGTAGAACATTAATTGTGCAACAGATTGGGAAGATCTAAGGAAATACAAGGATAAGTGAAAAAAGAAAGAGGTGGTAAAGCACAAAAGAAATAAATAAAATATTTGTGCTGGTGCATACATATAGTTTAAGTGTATGAGAATGATTGTATCTTAACATGTTTATTTACCATGTAAAGCACTCTGATACTCTTGGGCCCAGCAGCGCTATATAAAACCTTTTAAATAAATAAATAAATGAAAATAAAAATAAAAAAATAAATAAAAAGGACTGAAGCATAAAAAGAAGCAACATTTGTGAACCTGAAACGGGAATTGTTGTGTGAATTCTCTTGGCGAGAAGTGAAAGGAGGAGGGTGTGTGCTTGTTTCTTGGAATGGTTCTGATCTCTTTGCATTCATGACAAACATTTCAAAGCTTAAGGAAGAACCAGATAAATGGTATACAGAGGTAGAGGGACTCCTGACGATTTCAGAAGTGCTTTGGGTGGATTCAAATATGTTTTTTGAAAATATTGACCCAAAGGATTGATTGGCTAAATGCAAGACAGTTGTAACATGGCCAACAGAGGAGCCTCTAGGAGTTCCTCCTCCTAATGGGCCAACGCCTTTTGTTATGGAAAAGTACAAAGTAGTGAAAGGGCATTTGAAGCAAAAGGTGCCGCAGAAAGAAGTAAATTGGTCAAAAATTATGACAGCGACGCGGGAGTAAAAGGAATCAGCGCATGCATATTAGCAGAGGCTCATGAATGTCACTGATCAAATAAAAGAAGGCATTATCGCTTTTGTGTCAGTAAATTTATTAGGTTAGCACCCAGAGCTCAGTTCCCATTTACTACAAAGTGTAATGTGTTGGCGGACTAACGGTATTGAAGAGATACTCAAGTGCACAGAGTATTGCAGTTACTGCTTTGACGCAAAGCAAGGAAGCTGAAGGAAAAACATGATTATGCAGATCTTTCAGAAGAGTGCTAGAAATCAGATGATGGATTTAGGTTTGGATTTCGTTTTTGTTGATGGTGCAAATTCTGGTGCAAAACCAAGCATACAATAGTAAGTGTGCAGGGAAATATTGTGCAGATGGCACAAGTTAAGATTGCTGTTGCTCAGGTTAGAGGAAGAGGATTTTGGAATAATTCTAATGGATTGAATGGGAACAATAATATGTTCGAGAAAAGTACTTCCTGTCACTTTTGTGGGTGCCTTGGACATTGTAAATGGGAATGTAGGCAGAATCTAGAGCACATTCTAAATGATTTTGTTCCACAGATACAGCCAAAGCCAGCCCTACCCCAACTTTCTTCTGTGCAGAACATGCAGAATGAAGGGCCTTTCAATGTGAACATGTCTGAAGCCGCAGTGGTGCAAGAAAATATGCAAGATAAAATCCCTAATTTCTAACTAAATTTTAATTTTCAACAAAACCCTTTAATGATTATCAATAATTTATCACAGATTTCAAATTTTGAATTTCAGAATTCCTACTGGACAGAATCAGTTACAATGGTGATGCTCGATGCAGTCCTACAGGTAGATCAGTGTGACACATATTTAGAAGCAGAGGTGACTTGCCACCAAGTATCATTTTTAATCAATACAGGTGCTACCCAGTCCATTGTTTGACCCATGGAGGTGTCAAACCTACCCCTCTTGGGAAATGAAGTCCAGGTTTAAGAAATTATCAACAAACAGATTACTAATCAGGTATCAGCAAATTTAAATGTGAAACTGTGGTCGATAGAAAGTGACCATCAATTTATAATTTAAAAAGTTTTCTAAACAAATCCGGTTAAATTATTATGAACAGACTTGGTTTGTATAATGAATGGCATGATTTATTACACACTGGATAGTGTAGCGATTCAAACGCAGGATAAGGGTCTGGAGTTTTAAATAAAATCATAGGAGTCATTGGATTCCAGTTCTTACAAAAAAGGAGATACCTCATTATTTAAGACACACAGAGAAAGAAGCGGTATGGGATTTTACAGGCAAAATAACAGGATTGATTAAACGTATGTGTGGTATTGTAAACGCTCTAGTAGCTGGGTGGGCGGAGTTAGTGGGCTGGGGGAAGAGGAGGATCCAGGGGATGGGCTAGTCAGTTAGAGTAGGCACAGGGACCTGAGAGCACATGTTGAATAAAGCTCTTAGATAGAAGTAGTCTGTCGTTATTACAATGAAGACACAACAACTGGCGACGAGGGTGGGATGCAAAGCTTGCTGTCCCTGAACCCGCAAATGACATTCGGTCCCGTTCCTAGAAATTGGGAAGGAAGTCGCTGTTGCGACACAGGTGCCCCAAGAAGAATTGCCGCCCAGAGAAGAGAGGCCAGCAGTTCTTATCGGTTCCGTGATCGGGAGATCGCGTAGAGCCCCAGCGAAGAAGCGCAGTCGAGCATTGGTGAAGTTTTGATCTTGGCGCCGGTACGCGCCTGAAGTGGTGAGAAGCTAAGAGGCCCGGTGTGGTATGAGGCCTACTGACAAGCTCTGAAATCACCTAGTACCACCATGCTACGAAATCGTAAGAAGTGTGAGATCAGGATGAATGCGTGGAAAAGTACTGAACAGATGAGATAGCCCGCCACGAGAGACCCTCACCCCAAAAGCGTGCGAAGTGGCATGCGCGTGAAAAGCTGAAGTTTGAATTGCGGCCCAAGCGTACCTGGTGAAGCGGAGTGGCCGGCGAGAGACAAGCAGACGATTGGAGAGATTGATGTGCCAGCAGTGTGGTGGCGACCGATGAGTCCCTGTTGCAACGCATCGTGCGAGTGAAGAGTGCATGTCGTCGGACATCGCAGAGTGAAAGCCGTCAGTCAAGCGGCTATTTTGAAGTCAGGCAAGACGGGAAGGACCTCCCTGGTCAATAGTGAAGCGGCCACCTTGGAGTCAGGCATCAGTGCTCGCCATTCAGTTAAAGAAACTCGAGCACAGTAATGATCGATTAACGGACTGTACCAAGAGCGCCTCGCCCCGAGAGGCAAGACAAAGAAGGACACAAGTGTTTGTAGTGTTGCACAGAATTGCAGACATAAAGTGTCACGAGTACAGTGGACCAACGAGTCACATGAATGAGGTGACCCTGTTGCATGAAGACAAGCCCGAGACATTCCAAGCCACACGGTAATGAACTGATGAAAACATGAATAACATGAGATGATTGCTCAGCGTGAATAAGGGCATCACTTGAAACTATGAGCAGTGAATAACACGACTGCCCAGAGGCAGCAATAGAGTTCTTGAACAAGCACAAGACAATCCAAATGACCACACGTGGTCAAGAGAGATAGAGTGTCACAGGAAACAGGAACATTAGATAAATCATTCATCATGTCAACGCACAACTCACCACAAAGAGAAGCCAAACCAATCCTGGTGGGCATGACCCACCTGAGGCCCCCAGAGCCATTGACTAAGCATGGGTGGAAAATCCGTTCTGCTCACGGATTTTGCGGATTTTCAGTAAATTCGCAATTCGCGAACTCTCGCGAATTTACCGAAAATCCGCAAATTCGCAAGCAGCCGATTGTTTTGCTTGGTGATACAATATTGCGGCGTGCGGTGTTCACTTACCGTCATTCAGTGTTTGCCGAGTTGTTTTTCTCGATAATTTGCGAGTGCTGCGCCATTTTGGATCTGCGGGATCCCGCGGGAGTTTGGCGACGCATCGCGAGAGTTCGCAATTGCGAACATGTAGATGCAGCGGGCAGCAACAATATTGCACTCGCAAAATTACAAAATTTGCAATTCTGCACAAGAAATCCACCAGCAAGCAGCATAAACCTTCTGAAAATGATGATTTTTATCAGAATAACTCCTCAGGTTGACATTTGCCTGCCCTTTTTTGGATTTGAGGCATTTTTGACTTTCTTTGGATCACTTTCTTCCTGATCGTGTCACTGTCCAGCCTCAACCCTCACAGGCTCTTTGTGACTCCCTCAATTTATTTTTTATTGACAAAATCACAACTATGAAAAATAATATTCCTTCCCCTACCTCACCCAATGTCTGTGTTCTACCTCCCACGAATCCTTGTCGCCTGCACGAATTTCCCCCTATCTCTCAGTCTGAATTTATTTATCTATTACATGTAGTAAGCTCTGGTTCCCCCAATGACTGTTGCCCCCCAAAATTCTGAAAATGCTTTCTTGGCCTGTCCAGGCCCCCCTTTAGATCTTCTAAACTATTCTCTTGCTACAGGCTCTGTCCCCGATGCTTTCAAAAAAGCTGTGGTAATACCCATTCTCAAAAAACCAGATTTGGACCCAACTGTTTTGGGCAATTATCGACCAATCTCCCTCCTCCCCTATCTGGGGAAGGTGTTGGAGACTCATGTCACCCGCTGTCTGAGCGCCTTCATTGAAAAATCTCACTTCCTAGATGACCAGCAGGCCGGTTTTAGACCGGCCCACTCTACGGAAGCGGTCATTGTGGCCGTGATGGATGCGCTGAGACAGGGGGCTGACAGGAACCTAGCCCAGGCCTTGGTACTATTAGATCTGTCGGCCGCTTTCGACATGGTCGATCATGCTATTTTGATCGACCGTGTCGGAAATGCGGGTATCCAGGGCCTGGCCTTACCTTGGATTAGGTCCTTTCTCCATCAACGTTCTCAATCGGTCCAGCTTTCTACTTTCTCTGCTCCCCACTCTCCACTTTCCTGCGGTGTCCCCCAGGGTTCTGCTCTATCGCCCCTTCTGTTTAATCTTTATATGCAACCCCTCTTAGCCTCTTTCCGTCACACCCCTGTCACCATTTTCAATTACGCGGACGATCTACAGCTAATCTTCCCTATTGATCCCTCTTCTTCCTCTTGCTTTAACTTCCAATCCACCATGCTCACCATCTCTGAGTGGATGAATTTCAGCCAGTTGAAGCTTAACCCCAGCAAGACTGAGCTGGTCCTATTAGGAGGGTCTTCAAATCCTTGGAGCTCTAGCTTTTGGTCCCAAGCTCTTGGCCCTCCTCCTTGCCCAGTCAAGTCCGTGAAGAGCCTTGGTGACATCATTTCAAGTGACCTGTCGATGAGACCTCAAATTAACTCTGTTACCTCGGCCTGCTTTCACCATCTACGCAGAATTGGCAAAATCCGCAGGTTCTTATCCACAGAGGCTCTCATACTTGTTATTATGGCCCTTGTCACCTCTCGCATTGATTATGCGAACTGCTTGTATGTAGGGATTCCTGCATATCACCTCCATCGGCTCCAGCTGGTACAAAATCAGGCGGCCAGATTGGTTTTCCAACAGCCAAAATACCAACATGTTATGCCCCTGTTGATAAGTCTGCGTTGGCTTCTGGTCGCTTCCCGCTGTAAGTTCAAAATGGGTTGTACTGTTTTCAAATCTCTTTTTGCTCTTGCCCCTGCCTTTACCTCTCTCAGTCTCAAATGCCACATCCCTTCGAGGCATCTTAGGTCTTCTGCACACAACCTCTTAATCACTCCCAGGTTTAAACGCAAAAAACATGGTGGCTCTTGTTTTTCTTTTTTGGCTCCTTCTACCTGGAACTCTCTTCCTCTTTCAATCCGACTTTCTTCTGACTACACCACTTTCCGTAAATCTCTCAAAACCTATCTTTTTCAGTTAGCTTATGATTAATTCTTTGCTCACTCCCGCCTGCTCTGTTCTCCTCACTTAGTCTCTGAGCGCCATGAAACCAATTGGTGTCTGTGCGCGGTAACAAATTTCTTTAACATAACATAACAACAACATAACTTTTGGATTAGAAATCAACTTTCACAAGTAAGTTTGTTTGCAAAACTGAAGGCACTCAGCAGGTGCAAAAGTTCAAACTCATCATTAGTAACCATTCCCTGTAGTGCTTCCTGAGGGGCCCCTCCAGAGTTCAGTTGCCTACCTGCAACTAATCTATGACCCTGCTCTGACCCTCACAGCAGGCTCATAGAATAGCTACAAGTAGGCCACAAAGGTCCTGGGAAAAAATTTGCACTGCGACAGAAAGCAAATTACAGATAAGGAAGCAGGTGCCAGACAGGAAGTTTAAATTCAGTGACACATTAATCAACCCCAAATTAATTCATGTCAGTTGAAACAGGGCAGGTGTGCTTGCTTTTCCCCCATAATCTACAGTGATGAATCAGAGGGTGGCAGTGATGTACCAGAGGGTGGCATGGGTGAATCAGAGGGTGGCAGTGGTGAAGCAGAGGGTGCTGTGAACCTGTGCTGATGAACCAGACGTAGAAACAACAAAGTCGTGACCGTTGCGACCTGACAAGTAAGTTCGCAATTGCGAACTGGTACAAAACCCTTGCGAACTGGCAGAAACCCTTGCAAACACAAAAAAAAAAAGAATCCGCAAATTCGCGAGAGTTCGCGGATTTTGCGGATTGCGAGTTTGCAAATACGCAAATTCGCGAACGCCAGATTCGCAAAATTCGCCCATGCTTACCATTGACTATGATAGCTGGTGGAAGCATGGGTCCACGGTGGCAGGAGTGGGTTGAAGACTTCGAAGACTACATCAAAGGATCCAAGGTGACAGTGGATGAAGATCAGTTGATTGCATTGCGTAATTTAGTTGGAAAAGACATTAGCAAAGTGATAAAAGAACTGCCCCCGGCTGAAACCGGGACATATGCCAAGGTTCGTGAGGCCCTAAACAAAAAGTTCCTGCACAAGCGTAATGTTGATTACGAGAGATATATCTTTCACCAGGCTCGTCAGGACCCAGAAGAGCTGATGAGCACGTACATAACACGACTTCAACT
This sequence comes from Lissotriton vulgaris, assembly GCF_964263255.1. Lineage (NCBI taxonomy): Eukaryota > Metazoa > Chordata > Amphibia > Caudata > Salamandridae > Lissotriton > Lissotriton vulgaris. The sequence continues at coordinate 1,030,021,096 of NC_141698.1, forward strand.
TTGACACATTTTCCACTGAAGATGCCATACGGCTTCGAATCATTGACGGGTGTCAGTCTGAAGCAATTAGACGGAAGCTGCTAAAGAAAGGTCACAATCTTGACGAAATCGAAGAGATGACAAGAGTGCACGATCAGGCCGAGGAGCACGCCAAGAAAATGGAGTAAGGGCATGTAGGAAAAAGATGATAGGCCAACCGGGTTCAGAATGTCCGATCCCGCCGACGTTTCAGCGAAAGGCCCAGAAGAACCAGGCCATCCTCACGGCACCAACCAGCCAGACGCTGGCATCATGAAATCAGTTGGCACGACCAAAGGGTGGATCGTGCCAAGAAATGCTATAGATGTGGCTATGACTTTCCACATACAGACGCCTGCCCGGCGATGGGCCAGCAGTGTCGGAAGTGTGGGCGCCAGAATCATTTTGAAGTGATGTGTGGAGATCACCAACGTGAACAGGAAGGTGACGCCGCACGAGCGTCCTGGCCGGGCGCTCGGCGTCATCATGCACAAGCAGTGCAAGATCGCACCAAATCCTTGTCCGGATCATCAAACTCCAGCAGGGAGTCAAGACGATCTCAGTGGACCCGCAGACCGTTGTCACGAGAGTCCCGGTCAGGATCCAGAGAACCTGAATACACGGATGAATATGTGAGCATGGTGACCGACCGAGATCAGTTAAAGAAGTATACCCGCCTTGACATCTGGTTAGGGAGTCACGCCGCCAACTTTGTGTTAGATAGCGGAGCGTCATTAAACTATATATCAGTGAATCAATACAAAAAAATTAAAGCATCACTGCAGTTAAGCCCCGCTTACGTCCGGGTGTACACGTGGATGGCTAAAGAGCCGCTTACCTGTCTTGGAAAGTTTTCCACGACACTTCAATACAAAGCAATGTTAATACCAGCTGTCATTCATGTTATCGAGGGTCCAGAGGCGGACTGTCTCCTCAGGCGGCCTACTGCCGAGCGCCTTCGGGTGGTAGAAATTCTGTATAGAGGTGGTGATGACCCAGGCATAGTGCACCAATTCCCAAAGCTATTCTAGGGTCTGGGAAGGATGAACCCGTTTCAGATTAAACTTCGCATAGATGAACAAATCCGCCCTGTGGCTCAACAACCCCAAGGGGTGCCCGGCATCTCCAACAAGCTGTCGAAAAGGAGATACAAGAACTATTGAAAGATGACATTATTGAGCGAGCACGTGGTCCTGTCCCCTGGGTGTCACCAGTTCTTATCGTCCCCAGGAAAGGGACGCCCACAAGAGTACACCTGTGTGTGGATATGAGAGCGCCCGGCATGGCCCTTGGCGAGGAGCGCTCTGTAGGGCCCCATCTGAGTGACATGAGATGGACACTAAATAATGCTAAAGTGTTTTCCAGACTTGACCTCAACCGTGGGTATTCCCAGCTAACACTAAACGACAAGTCGCGATACATCACGACTTTTGTCACACACATGGGACTATTCTGTTACAAACGATTGAGCGAAGACATCCCTGCAGCAGCAGAGATACTGCAGGAAGCGGTTGGCAAAGTCATTCAGCATATACCCAATACTCTGAACCACAAAGATAGCATACTAGTATAAGGGTCCAGCACACAAGAACATGACAAGGCACTGGGTAGAGTATGTCACGCTCTGGTGGAAGCTAACTTAACGCTAAACAAAGAGAAATGTGAGTTTCATTGTTCCACCCTCAAGTTCTCTGGGCACATTCTGTCGGAGGCTACAACAAAGGGTGCCAGTGACAAGGTGGTAATGGCCGATGACTTTTATGCAACTACCCTTCAACCCCGGGAGTCAGCCGACACTGGTGATCATGTGCCACGCTCTCTACTTTCATCTCCTGCCACTGATTTAGCAGCAGCGGTAGAATGCTATCATCGTGTGGCAGATCAAGTCAAGTCACCGGCAGTTCCCCTGGAGGATGTTCGGCAAGCCACTAGAGATGATGCCGTTTTCAAAAAAATCTTATTCTGTCTACGAAACAACCGGTGGAGAGACATTAACAAATAAGGGGAGAATGATCCACAACTTCGGCAGGAACTGCAAGTGTTCCAAAACATTCGGAGGGAATTGCTTCTGTTAACGAACCAAAGGATTATCATTCCCAGTAAATTACGTCAGAGAATCATCAATTTAGCGCACACCAGTCATCGTGGTGTGGGGGCCACCAAGAGAACTGTGAGAGAATGGGTCTGGTTTCCCTCACTCGATCACATGGTTGAACTAGCGCTGCAGGATTGCCATCAATGCAAAGTGGCCAACGCTGGAGGTCCACACCAGCCTCTGCCAAAGACTGGACTACCTCAAGAGGTGTGGCAAGAACTAGTCATAGACTTTCATGGCCCGTTACCTTCGGGCCAGTAGGTCCTCGTGGTGATGGACGAACTTTCCAGATTCCCAGTTGCTCAGCTTGTCTCCTCCCCGAGTGTGCTCACCATTATAGCGATGCTTGACGAAGTCTTTGATGCATGGGGTGCTCCCAAAGGGCTGAAAACAGAAAATGGTTCCCCATTCACTAGTCCAGAGTTCGAGGATTTTACAAAGCAGCTCAACATTCACCATCAAAAGACCACCTCGCTGTGGCCACCAGGTAATGGCACTAGTGATCGGTTCATGGCTATCCTTCGGAAAACGTTTCAACAAACCGCTCTGAACCGGAAGGACTTTCAGGTGACCCTTGATGAAGTAGTGAGAGAGTCTACCGAAACACTCCCCATGTCACCACGGGCAAGTGCCCAGCAACATTAATGTTGAGTCGACCCCTCCCGACAAGAATGTCCACAAGGGAAGGTGCACTGAAACATGTGTCAACGACTGGCTGTGTTTCCGAAGTCAGCACTGCCCAAAAGGCCAAGATCGAAGAAATGAAATTGCGTGTCGATCACCGCCGGAAGATGAGACACTCCTCCCGGCCGGCAGGGGACACTGTGGTGATAAAGCAAGAGCAACAACCAGTAACAGATTACCCTGTGGTGATAAAGCAAAAACAATCAGCGGAGGCAGACTGTCGATTCTGGGATGATCCTTTGACTACCACATGTCAGAAGGGCGCCCTAGTGACCACAGCACTTGCCAGTCAGCGAATCCCCAACAGCATGTCGCATGCACTCGAGTATGCCCCAGTCCTGAGAGACGCCCTCGCTACAACAGTTGAGCCATCCAATGGTGAATGCAGTGAGAGTTCTGTTCTGAACATTAACCCTATTCATACGGACAACCAGTCTGAGAGTGAGATTGCCGGTGGAGGAGGCTCCCAACGGCCCCGACGAGCTGTTCATCGGCCTAAATGACTAATTGAGGAACTGTGAATTAACTTGTTATTCCGTTTTGTCAAGAAAGGGGGAGATGTGGTATTGTAAATGTTCTAGTACCTGGGTGGGCGGGGTTAGTAGGCTGGGGGAAGAGGAGGATCCAGGGGATGGGCTAGTCAGTTAGAGTAGGGATGGGGACCTGAGAGCACATGTTGAATAAAGCTCTTAGATACATAAAGAAGTAGTCTGTCGTTATTACGAGGAAGACACGACAGTATGGAGCCATTAGAATTACAATGAAACCAGATTAAGTTTTCCCATGCACTCCTCAGTATATGCTTACAGGAATAGCAGTGGTGGGAATGAAACCCGCGCCAGGAAAGGTGAACAAGCAGGGCATTTGAAAAGAAGTGCTAGGGAGTTTGCTACGCCCCAATTATGAGCTTAAGGAAACCAAGTGGAAAAGGGGCTGTGGTACAAGAACTTTGCAAAATCAATACAATTTTAGTTCCATGTTTTCCTCTAGCACTGATTCCTTGCTCTTTTTTTGGTTCAGATTCATGCTAATGCAGAATGGTACACAGTCATTGACTTGTACCAACCGTTCTTTTCCATTTCTCTTCATGGGGATAGCCAATACCACTTTGCATTTACATTTTGAAATAATGTTTGTTTGGTGTTGCTCCCTACAAGGGTTTGCAGAAAGCCACTCATCTTTAGTCAGATTATAAAGAAAGATTTGGGAAATTACCAAGTAACTTGGTGCTAGTTCAGTACATAGGCAATATCATGTGTCTAAAACAAAAGAAGATTGCGAGTTGGCTACCATTGCTCTCTTCAACCATCTCGCAGAACAATTCCCACTAAAATGCAGTATTGTATGAAGGAAGTTATCTATTTAGGACACCACTTTGAGAAGGGGTGAGAAAAGTATCTAAAGAATTAATTTCTGCAATCCTGAGAAAGAATCCTCCAGACACACAAAGGCAAGTGAGGGTATTTCGGAGAATGGTTGGCTACTGAGGTAATGCTATGTTGGATCCAGTAGCCTCAGCACTTCCTGGGTGTATAAAATTGGTAGCAGTGGTTTGTCTTGCAATTGAAAAAAAGTGAAGGGATTGTGATGGGTTATAGCCTATCGGCAGCATGATTCACAGAGAGCCTAAGCACTCGTGGTGGAGGCCCCAGAGCTGTGGGGTGAAATCTCCACCAAGAGATGAGTGCTAAGACTCCCTCATGACTGTGAGGCCTCTGCCATGAGTGCGGAGGCCCTTTGTGAATAAAAGTCCGTATTTTGGTAGCCTCTCATTGATTTGAGATTGTACTGACTTGTACCAGAACTTAGCATCTGTCAAACAGCCAACTAACTAAAGCCCTAATTACAATGTTGGTCGGAGGAGCGTTCAACCGACATCGTAGTGGAAACAGACTGGGCGACAAGGGGTCGGAAGTGCCCGTACCACAATTACGATGTAACCGCCTTCATGGCCGTCGGAAAGTGTACATTTTTTATTTAGGCTTTTTCTGCAGGATGCAGTACCACCCTCAATAGAAAGTAAACACTTTTAAAGCATCCCTGCACTGTGTTGCTGTCACCATACCCCATAGCGGAGGGTCAAGGGGGAAGGGGACCCTGCTATGGGCCCCCAAAGTCACTTCCCACAGCCTTTCCATGTCAGACAGGCCAACATGGAAAACTGTGGGAAACTGACTTTATAATCCCAATGGCGGGGCCTGAGCAGGCACCGCCGCCATTTGGGGATTATTTGTCCTTCCGACACTCCGACGGGCTTCTTGAGCTAGTCTGAAGAGGAGTGGAATTCTCTCGTGGGTTTCCCTCCGACCGCCAGTATCATAATACACTGTTCGGACGGAAACCTATGATGTCAGGTGGAAACCCTATAACGAGCTATTGAATGGCTTTCCGCCCAACATCATAATCAGGCTTTAAGTTTGAACAAGCAATCTTGGTGGCTGCAACATTTCAATCTGGAGATGTACTACTCCAAATCCTGCACCAGTTTTGCCAATTGCAAACAATGATGATGATACTGAGAATTGTGATCATGATTGCATTGATGTCACTGATCAGGCCCGCAATTTTGATGAAGAAGTCCCAATGAATGAGGAATAGGGAGCCCCGTGACACCACAGCTAATGTAAGCCGTTTTCCTTACTTTTAAATTATTTTTAAAGCTTGTAATTTAATTGTTAATAGGGCGGGAGGGAGGTGGGGGCTGGCCAACTCCGCTCCGCCGTGGAGTGTGTGGAGTTTTGCGTACTCTGACTATTTCGCTGAGCACAGAGTAGGCAAAACTCTGCACACTCTGCGGGCGGAGCGGAGCTCTCTGCCCACGGTTACACTGTATATTGTCATCAGACTACTGCATGATTTGTTTGTATGAACGACTCCTCAGTCCACTTATATTGTTTAGATCTGACAATTTACTGTTATGTGCCGAAATTTTATTCTTGAGGTACTACATGAGCGAGCAGGAGAATAAACAGGAACAAACTCTGCATTGTCTCAGATATGGCTATACGACCCATTGTTTGATTTGTGCCCTCCTTATTGTTTTTACAAATCCAATAAAATGTGTTGGAAAAAAAGATAATATAAGTTAGTTTCTATAATCTCTAGTCCAGACATCGAGCACATTTAATGAGTTGCAAGATGAGGCACCAGAAGCAAACATACATAAAACCATACAAAATTACATGATTTATTAAAATATGATAAATTGAATCAAAATACAAAATATAGAAAAAGGAACAAACACAACATTTCATTAAACTGAATAAAATAAAATATACATATAAATAAAAGGCTCTGTCAATCACATATCAGATGGTGTTGAGTAAATCTTTTTCTTTGTTATTTCAAATCCCAAACGTGGCAGGAAATGTGCCTTAATGCTCATCGACGCGTTTTGGTGGGTTGGGATTCTTTAAAAACATCTACATCAGAACATGAAATTTTTTTTAAATAAAGTTCCAAATCACACAATCAAGGCTGGACTATATTGTTGCATTAAAATTATTGGAGCATACACATAAAAGCGCCAAAGGATGTTGATCAGGCAATGCCATCAACTTATTTTCACCAAAAATCACTTAACCCATAAAGACAAATCTTCCAACAAAGCGTGGGCCACAAATAAAAGCCTCTCATATTAGTGAAAGTCAATGTCTAAAAAAAGAAAAGTACATGGACCACAATACATTAGGTTCGGATAACAAGGCTCTCCGATAAATACTGATTTAAGTCACTCTTTAGAACTGCAGCTGAAAGTTTATATCAGTGTTGCGTTTCCCTGCCAGCAGAGAAACACTGGAAAGAAAACGTGCAATGGGTGAAAATGAGTCAGATGCGAACGTCTGAGTGCTCAATTCACAGGAATTCAATTAGGTGTAAAAGAAATGCCTGTTCTCTACAACCTCAGGTACATTTTAGTGTTTTTGTGCTTGTTTTCGAGGTGGGTCAAGGCCTACCCAGCTAGGAGATGCAGCAGAATGGCTGTTTCCCTAGATTTGGTATGCAAACTTCTTTAGAATCAGATAAAGGTACTCTTTTTACAAAGGAAATAGTGAAGCTATTGTGCACCACTTTGCAAACTGAGCATAATTTCCATTGCAGTTACAGACCAGAAGCATCTGGAGTAGTGTGGGGGGGGGGGGGGGGGGGGGCGGGGGGGGCGAGTCAATGTCACACGGAAATCAAAGTTAGTCTCTTATGGCTGAATTGAAACAATTTTCGCAAGCAGCAGGCTTCAGAGTTAATGTCCACAAATCTGTCCCTCACCAAAACCCCAGTAGCGGAACTGAAGCGTGACTGCCAAATACAATGGACCCAAGAAGCAATACCACCTCATGGCAAGCAGGGGAGCGTGGAGAAGTTTGGCTCACTGGTTAGAGCAGGCAGACCCTGAAGCAGAGGTCAGACCTGGGACCAGGGTTCAATTCCCGACGCGGCAGGGTGTTGAGCTCAAATGTCCACCGACTCGATAATTCTCGCTTCGGTGCCTGACCTAATCATGGGTTCACACTCTGCAACTCTGGGCATTAAGCTTGCTTAATCTCCACAACGGCCCCCCTGCGGCGGGATGCCTGGCTTTCACCTTGGGGATGCCCTGTAGGGGCTATCTCACAGGGAAAAACCAGGACGGGTTCCCAAGGCAAGCGCGGAGATACCCCTTCGGGGGTCGATTCTGGCGCTGTATAAGAAACATAATAATACAAGGCACTATTACACTGAATTACACAGCACAGCTCCAGCACATACGAGAATGGTTACGAGAATGGAGGCCACACAAATTGCCCTGGCTAGGCCGCATAGCAGCGATTAAAATGACCATCTTACTTAAGTGGAGAGGTGTGGTGCAGGGGCCAGGGCAGCTGGCTTTGGAGCACAGGGTTAATGGTTCCATTCCCAGCTCTGTTGGTAGCTCAGCTCAGAACCATGTGACTCTGGGCAATAGCTCACTTAATTTCCACGAGGGCCCTCAGCGCCTTGAGACCCGTAAGGGTGAGTGGTTTGCGCTTTACAAATATGGAATTTCATTTATATTTTACTGAAGATTTTATTTCTTTTCCAGACCCTCCCATTAGATCCACCACAAGGAACGATAAGCACCATGCAGGACGACTTGGAATACTTTATATGGCGGGATAAGAGACCCAGACTACACAGGGAGCTAAGCTATAGATACCCAAAAGAGGGAGGCCTGGCAATCCCAAACCCTTTAGGAGTACTACTGGGCGATGCAGCTGAGAGTACTTGTGGAGTGGTCTCGACCAAAATCCGAAAAGCACTAGCTTTTTATGGACAGAGCTATAGCGAGTCAGTCCCTTTGGGGGAACCCTTTCCTTACTAGAGAGGCACGTCCCCGCAACCTTTAACTCTCAAGGGTCACATAAGCTCCCCCTGAGGGCCTGGGATGAAGTAGTCATGGCCCGAGCAACAATGACATTCCCCTCGCCGCTGACCCCAATAGTGAATAATTCATACCTATTAAGAGCTTGAGAATATCTTTGGCAAATATTCATCTAACATATTTCTCCTATTTCATTGTTAGAAAAATCACAGTATAAAGAAAATATTTTTTCAGTGGTTAAGGGTTCTCACCAAGCATATTTGGTAAGGATACTATAATCCTTCAGCCATACAACTAGTTTTGGTTGCCATTTAACAACAAAGTATACTGCTCTATTGGTTTTGCTAAAGAACATTGACCATCCTAAATACAGCTGAGGGAAATCCACCAAAATTGCACAGGTGCACCTCTCCTTTGGCACCTGGTAACATCACAAGTAAATTAAATAATTGTAGGAAAGTGGGTTTATGCTGCAATAACCCCTTCACCTTTTGCCTACCACTTGATGCCCTTTCACTTGATGTGCCCGGGGTCCCTGCCAATAGGGTTCCCAGGGTCTGTGTTCTTTACCAAAACTGTACGTTTGTATCCACAATTGGCACATCTCTGGCCACGGGTAAACCCCTTGTACAAGGTACCATGAGTACCAAGGGCACTGTGACTAAGGAAGGCCTCTCAGGGCTGCAGCACCTACAGTGCCACCTGTAGAGATACTGCACCTTCACACCCACACACTGCCATTGTAGGCAGGGTGTTTTGGTGCAGAGAAAAGTGAAGAGCGACATGGCACTCATCCCTGTGTGCCTATGTAAATCACCCCTCTAGCAGGGTGCACTAGCCCACAGGTGAGCAAACAGTTGCATGAGCACTATACCCCTACAATGTCTAAGTCCATTCTTAGACATTGCAAATGCAGTAAAGCCATAAAGAGTATAAGGCCTGGGAGTTGGTCATTACAAACTCCACTGCTCCATAATGGCTTTTCTGAAACCAGAGAAGTTTGGTAGCAAACTGCTCAGCACATTAAACCCACACTGATGCTAATGTGGGATTTAATGTCAAATGAAGTTAGAGGGCATCTTAGAGATGCCCCCTGAAAAAACGCCAGCCCTGATGTGGTTCCTGATTGGCAACCCATCATTTGCCACCATCAGAAACAAAAGCCCATCCTCTGCAAAGATGTCAAGCCTCCTCACCCACGATGGGCTGGGTCCACAAAGGGGAAGCTCAAAGGCCTGCTGCCTGTGTAAGCTGTCCCTGCCTTCTGGTGCCCCAGCAACTGGCTGCCACCGGTTCTGACCCCCACTTTGGACAGGAAAATTGGCAGGAAAGTTAGGAGGTTTGCCCACCTTTGTCAACCCCACCCCTCAGGTAGTGGAGGCGAGGTGAAGCACACATCTCAGTCCCCTCCATCTTGAAGATGAGGGGACCCAGCCAATTACAGAGAGGCTCATTCCTCTACCACTGGAGGGTGACATGAGAGGGGGTGTGCTCACCCCAAGGGAGGGACGTATTGATCCCGACCTGCACACCCCTATAAACACCCTTAAATTTATAAGTTATGGGGAGACCCTGAAACTTGCCTCCCTAGATTCCTGCAACCTATGAAGAAGAAGGACAGAAGAAGTCGCACAGCAGAGGAGACTGTAGAGAAGAACTGACTTGGCCCCAGCCCTACAGGCCCATCTGCATTTTCCAGAGATCCAGCACCAAAAGTCGACTTGTCCTGCACCCATCGACGTCCAGACCCGCAGGGTTGACTGACTGCCTTCCACAAAGACTGGATCTTCAACGAACAGCAGCTCTGTTCCAACGAAATTCCAAAGAAAGACTCTCAGCCTGCTGAGAACAAAGAAACTCATGATTCGGAACCACCACTGCACCCATTGCCTACAGCCCGAGTCCAAGTTCCCCACCGGCCCCAGCAACGTCCTCCAGCGCTCCAGAGTCTGACTCTAATGTGGGTTAACACCCAAGATAACCCCTGCTCACCCTCTTGGTAGCTTGGCAGAAGTAGTCAGGCTTATCCTAGAGGCGATGTGTAAAGCGTTTGCGCAACACACACACACCATTGACACACTAGGCAGTTCCTGTCTGTGAGCCTACCTCCAGTTCACCGAGGCTCCTTCTGTGGCGTGAAGAGTGCCTGCAGGGATCGAAGGGGCGGCCGGGCTTAGCTCCGCCGCAGCGCTTCTGCATACAGCACTTCCGGCTGGCCGGGCTTGGCTCTGCTGGTCGGGAGCCCCCTCGACTACAAACCCCAGCAGCCCTGAGGTGAGAGCGCCTCCCCCAGCGTCAGCGCGTAGCACCAGGAGGCGCATAAGGGGAGAACTCCTGCCGAGGACCGTGTGGCAGTTCCTGTCTGTGAGCCTACCTCCAGTTCACCGAGGCTCCTTCTGTGGCGTGAAGAGTGCCTGCAGGGATCGAAGGGGCGGCCGGGCTTAGCTCCGCCGCAGCGCTTCTGCATACAGCACTTCCGGCTGGCCGGGCTTGGCTCTGCTGGTCGGGAGCCCCCTCGACTACAAACCCCAGCAGCCCTGAGGTGAGAGCGCCTCCCCCAGCGTCAGCGCGTAGCGCCAGGAGGCGCATAAGGGGAGAACTCCTGCTGAGGACCGTGTGGCAGTTCCTGTCTGTGAGCCTACCTCCAGTTCACCGAGGCTCCTTCTGTGGCGTGAAGAGTGCCTGCAGGGATCGAAGGGGCGGCCGGGCTTAGCTCCGCCGCAGCGCTTCTGCATACAGCACTTCCGGCTGGCCGGGCTTGGCTCCGCCGGTCGGGAGCCCCCTCGACTACAACCCCCAGCAGCCCTGAGGTGAGAGCGCCTCCCCCAGCGTCAGCGCCAGGAGGCACATAAGGGGAGAACTCCTGCCGAGGACCGTGTGGCAGTTCCTGTCTGTGAGCCTACCTCCAGTTCACCGAGGCTCCTTCTGTGGCGTGAAGAGTGCCTGCAGGGATCGAAGGGGCGGCCGGGCTTAGCTCCGCCGCAGCGCTTCTGCATACAGCACTTCCGGCTGGCCGGGCTTGGCTCCGCCGGTCGTGAGCCCCCTCGAACACCAACCCCCAGCAGCCCTGAGGTGAGAGCGACGCCCCCAGCGTCAGCGCGTAGCTTCAGGAGGCGCATAAGGGGAGAACTCCTGCCGAGGACCGTGTGGCAGTTCCTGTCTTTGAGCCTACCTCCAGTTCACCGAGGCTCCTTCTGTGGCGTGAAGAGTGCCTGCAGGGATCGAAGGGGCGGCCGGGCTTAGCTCCGCCGCAGCGCTTCTGCATACAGCACTTCCGGCTGGCCGGGCTTGGCTCCGCCGGTCGGGAGCCCCCTCGACTACAACCCCCAGCAGCCCTGAGGTGAGAGCGCCTCCCCCAGCGTCAGCGCCAGGAGGCGCATAAGGGGAGAACTCCTGCCGAGGACCGTGTGGCAGTTCCTGTCTGTGAGCCTACCTCCAGTTCACCGAGGCTCCTTCTGTGGCGTGAAGAGTGCCTGCAGGGATCGAAGGGGCGGCCGGGCTTAGCTCCGCCGCAGCGCTTCTGCATACAGCACTTCCGGCTGGCCGGGCTTGGCTCTGCTGGTCGGGAGCCCCCTCGACTACAAACCCCAGAAGCCCTGAGGTGAGAGCGCCTCCCCCAGCGTCAGCGCGTAGCGCCAGGAGGCGCATAAGGGGAGAACTCCTGCTGAGGACCGTGTGGCAGTTCCTGTCTGTGAGCCTACCTCCAGTTCACCGAGGCTCCTTCTGTGGCTTGAAGAGTGCCTGCAGGGATCGAAGGGGCGGCCGGGCTTAGCTCCGCCGCAGCGCTTCTGCATACAGCACTTCCGGCTGGCCGGGCTTGGCTCCGCCGGTCGGGAGCCCCCTCGACTACAACCCCCAGCAGCCCTGAGGTGAGAGCGCCTCCCCCAGCGTCAGCGCGTAGCGGCAGGAGGCGCATAAGGGGAGAACTCCTGCCGAGGACCGTGTGGCAGTTCCTGTCTTTGAGCCTACCTCCAGTTCACCGAGGCTCCTTCTGTGGCGTGAAGAGTGCCTGCAGGGATCGAAGGGGCGGCCGGGCTTAGCTCCGCCGCAGCGCTTCTGCATACAGCACTTCCGGCTGGCCGGGCTTGGCTCCGCCGGTCGGGAGCCCCCTCGACTACAACCCCCAGCAGCCCTGAGGTGAGAGCGCCTCCCCCAGCGTCAGCGCCAGGAGGCGCATAAGGGGAGAACTCCTGCCGAGGACCGTGTGGCAGTTCCTGTCTGTGAGCCTACCTCCAGTTCACCGAGGCTCCTTCTGTGGCGTGAAGAGTGCCTGCAGGGATCGAAGGGGCGGCCGGGCTTAGCTCCGCCGCAGCGCTTCTGCATACAGCACTTCCGGCTGGCCGGGCTTGGCTCCGCAGGTCGTGAGCCCCCTCGAACACCAACCCCCAGCAGCCCTGAGGTGAGAGCGACGCCCCCAGCGTCAGCGCGTAGCTTCAGGAGGCGCATAAGGGGAGAACTCCTCCCTCGTCCCGCGAGGACGCGCGCGGGACGCGCCGGGCTAAGCCCGGGCAAAGGGCGGGCCCTCTGAGGCCCTCAGAGACCGCAGGAGACCGGACCGGGCTACCCCCCTGACATTTGCCACTCCACGCATTTCCAAGGTAATCACCCCATCTTGCGGACGTATAAAGATAACAGTTTGTAACCGGCCTGATGGAGGTCAAAAGTAAAAGTAAAAGTAGAGTGGCGGATAAAAAAACACCTATGCATACACGCTCAACCACAAGGAAACAAACATTGGCGCCAACCCCTCTACCCACTTTAACTGCAATTGATAGGATGCTGCAACAAACAATTGGAGTGGTTGTTAACGCTATCGAAAATACGGAAAGAAGACTCTCTTTACCGGCGAGTATGTGTTTAATAAGTCAAACGCCAGAAATTATTAATACACATGTTAGCTTTACAAATGAAACAACTATGTCCCATGATTCACTTTTGTTGGAATCATTTGCCGGTTTGCCAAGGTATGACTTAATCCAACCAGATGTACCACAACCTTTAGAACCTACTGTTTCTTGTACTAGGGAGAGTAGACTGTCTATAACACCTGACCTGTCAGCTAGCATATTGCCACAGCCCCTAACATATAGTTATGTGCCTGTAAACATTAGGGAATTTGATGGTCGTGATACCAATGCTGTCATTTCAACTGTACAAATTAGTGACTCAGTCTGTCAAGTAGTGAAACTGACTGTGAGCCTGTACCTTCTAAAAGGAAATTTACCCAAAGTCGTAAAAGGTTAATAATTAACAAACAGGCTAAAACATACAGAAGAAAAAAGAAGAGGGCTATACAAATTTTAGAAACCAACGAAAGAGAGGGTGAGATACAGCAGAACAGTGGAGGGAGACATGTAAAGGATACACAATTGCTGGAAATTCTAACTCCAACAAATGTCGAGGCACTTACAGCATGCCTCGAGAAAGTGGTAAAAACCTATATTGCACCAGTGATGGTATCTCTAGAAACTCTAAGTAAAAAAATAGAGAATATAGAGAAATTGGGCATAGCCAACTTGGATGTCCTAGAACACCTGGGCACGCAAGTCAGATCCCACACAACTAATGTAGATTCTGGGAACCAGAGCAAAAACAAATTATGTACAGTAAATCGTACTCCAAGTGTGCCCACTGTGGCGGCAAACCTGGTACCCTCTACAAGTGGAATGCAGAGGCCAACAACCATCATCCCTAAGATAGTAGATGGGCAAAAAATAGTTGGGGGCCAAAGAAACACCAATGACCCCGCCTATAATAATAAGAGCCTACCTGTACCGAGGCGCCATATTAATAACGTCATTCCAGCCACTATTAATTTGCCACCTGATTGCAGACCATTTGTAGCGATACTCGCTAATGTCCCCAAGTTGTTGCCCAACCAATTTGAAAATCAAGAAACCCTAAAAAATAAAACCCTGCACTGGTTGGTGAAAAACTGTGGTTTCCCAATACGAGGTGCAGAAGAGATTATAACCACACAGAGTGTAGGTTGGGTGGGACCAAATAAAAAGGAGATAGATGGGGACTGTATAGTCATAAATTTTAGGACTACAGAATGGGCGAGAGATTCGATCCTACACGCACCTATGCCATCGAGCCACGAATATAACATCACGCTGTTCCCACTTGACTATTTCTATAGGAACCAGTCAGGAAGACAAATTATTACACATAATTTCCAACATCCAAGAGCGGCATTTATTAAGTATCCTAATGTTGTACCCATCTGTCCCCCTTTACTCCCTAATCTATATGACAACTTTTTGATCCCAACTTCTAATAGATTCCAGTTGCTCAACTCACTTGAGGAGAATGACTGACTGAATGATTTACCCTTGACCCCGCATTCTGAAAGCATTGAAATAGGCGACACATTAACCTTGGAAAAAGAGTTGGGGGATGAAAGTTGCGTAAAAACTATAACTGAGCACATCTATTTTTTCCAAATAATATGCTATGTACAGGCAATGTTACAGATAATGATATAGATAATAATATAACTGCAACAAATGTTAATGTTAACGTTACTCCGATTGTACGTTTAGAAGCCTCACTTTTGTCTAACCACCCTGAAAGTACAGGTAACAGTTATGTTGACTCCCTTATAATTAGTACCTGGAATATAGCGGGAATTGCTTCGAAATTATGCACCCCGTTGTGGGATAACTTCATCACATGTGGTTATGATATTATATGTTTACAAGAAACATGGCATACAGAACAAATAGAAGTTGAAGGTTATACCTCCTACAGTGTGGCAGCAGTAGCTTCCAAGGCTGGTAGAGCTAAGGGAGGCCTACTGACTTTGGTTTCAACTAAATTAACGGAATTTAATGTTGGGGGACACACTGTAGTTTGACAGCATGCATCTGTATTGCGACTAACACACAGTCATGGCAGGGACTTAATTATTGTAAACTTTTATAATAATATTGTGGGCCCTAAACGAGATAAGATTGTCCCCGACGTCGAATGTGCTATTGAAGCTGCAATTGTTCTCTCCAAGAACAATTTTGCAATATTGTGGACAGGCGACTTTAACATTCAAGCCTGTAGACATGCTCGGAAGGGGATTTGTGGTCACCACAAGGATTATGCAGGGGGTGACAGCGTTTAGGTTAATCATTTCCCGCACAGTAATTATGGCAGCGCACTGAATAATTTAATAGCCAAATTTAATCTGGAACTGCTTGAATGTACAAAAAACAAAAATAATGAAATATGCCCAACATTTAGGGGGACAGATGCCCATTCTAATATTGACCATATTTTGTTGTCTAATGGTTCGGTTTTCTCCAATGTTTGGGTAATAGAGCAGCCTGTGAGTGATCACAACAGCATTTCAGTGGAGTTAATGGGCTGGGGCCCAAAAACCATTGTGCACGGTAAATCTGTCCATGGGATTTCTGCTGTGAGACCAAATGGTACGAGAATTAAATGGACTAAAATTGACCCTAACAAGTTAACAAAGGATATTATTTGTAAATGTACCAGAGAGGTTGAATACTGCCTTGCACCTAATGTGATAGCGTCAGTCGTTCTCTCTAAGTTTATGAAAATTACATGCACAGTTGAAAATTCCTTGTTAAAAAGAAACAAAAGGATTAAAAGAAATAAAACTGTGTGGTTTGACAAACATTGTGCCAAGACTCTGAAAAGGTTGAAAAGTGTACTTGATGTTAAACCCAGAGATAAAGAAAGAGTTAGAGAAGAACGTATTAATTATAAATTGGCCCTGTCAACTAGGAAAAGGGAGTTACAGAATGATGCCTGGAATAAACTTGATATGGCCGTTGCAACTAAAAACCATAAACTCTTTTGGGAAATTATAAATGGCCCATTCTTAAAGAATGAAAATATTCCTGAGGTCAGTTCCCACGTCAGCTGTCTTGCATGGATTGCACATTTCTCTGAGATTTTTAATTCTGATTTTAATCCAGATGGGTCTACTTTATGTTTTAAATGGAAGAAAATAGCAGTTGTTTTTAACTTTAAATGAAGTGACAGAGGCAATTAAAAACAGTAAGGGGGGTAAAGCACCTGGGCCCGATGGGGTACCCATGGACTTTTATAAACATGAAATATTATTATGGGCCCCAATCTTAACTCGTTATTTTAATGCAGCGGTGGAAGATAATTTACCACTGACATGGGGCCAATCAATCATTATACCCCTCTACAAAAAAGGATCCAGGTCAGAGGCAAGGAATTATCGTCCAATCTCACTTCTGGGCTCGACAGTTAAAATCCTTAGTCAAGCCCTATTAGTGAGACTGGAAGCCTAGGCCGAGGAGAATAACATCCTGTCCCCTGTGCAGTATGGGTTCCGTAGGGGAATAGGAACAATGGAGCAGTGCGTGAACCTGGAACTCATAGTTGGCAAGTATACCAAAGCTAAACCTGGTAATCTTTACCTATGATTTGCCGACTTGAGTTCCGCGTTCGATCTGGTGGAACACGCACTACTCTGGCCCACACTACTGGCAATGGGCGCCCCTACTGAAATTATCCATCTGCTTGCCCGCTTGTATAATAATCTAACAAGCAAAGTAAGGTTTGGAACAGATGGTGAGTGCACCCCTTTCTTTGAAGTCAAGAGAGGCATCCGTCAAGGATGCGTACTCGCCCCCCTACTATTCTCCCTTTTCATTAATCATGTTGATACAACTTTAAGAATGATTAATGCAGATGCACCAACTATAAATGGTAACCCTATCCCAGTCCTTTTATACGCGGACGACGCGGTCCTCCTCTCTAGGACCCATAATGGACTGCAACATTTAATTAATCAATTTCACGTATTTATTGAAAACAGGAAATTGAAAATTAATAAAGGGAAGACGGTTACCATGGTGTGTGGTAAGAAACCAAGAAAACACAAGCCTTTTTTTTTAGAAGGGGGGAGACTAGAATCTGTTAAAAGTTTCTGCTATTTAGGCATTACCTTTTCAGGAGATGGGAAATGGATAAATGAACAAAAAAGTGTTCTTTTTAAAATGGCCAGGAATACAAATTGTATTTTTAGATTTGCTGCTAAACTAGGGGATCGCAGAATTCATGAAATGCTAACCCTTTTTAACGCCAGATGCATTTCTTCAGCTATATATGGGGCCGGAGTATGGGGGTACGATGCACAGAGTGCCAAAACTGTCCAGGGGAAGGAAAATGTGTTTTTAATAATGATCTAATTGCCCTCCGTCCCTTGTCCTTATGGCGTTCAATATGGGCAAAGGAGGAGACAAAGTTTACACAGGATGTAATAACTGATTGTATTAAACTTGATCGTCGATCGAATATTCCTTGGCTGAACCATATACATCATTGGTATAAAACATTGTATGGTCTGGACATTTTTAATGATTTTATAATGGATCCTATAATATCAAAGCGGGAGCTGAAGGTCTCGTTTTTGAAATATACAGCAGAGACTAGAATGGAAAAATATAATAAACAAAGTACATTCAATCTCTATCAACAATATAACATCAACGCAGGTTTCCAATTTTACCTTGTAATAGTTAGTATTCCCTCCCATCGATTTGTGTTAACCCGTCTCCGCTTAGGAATTGTGCATCATCTTGTGGCTTTCCCTGTACCTAAAAAACCTGGAACTTGCCTGTGCCCATGTGATGGCAAATCAAAACAGAGCACGTGTCACTTTATGCTATCTTGCACTTTTTATATCTCTTTTAGGAAACATTATTTGAAACCCATCTTTTTAAAATATAATACGCATCACTTACAATCAGCAATGAAACTAGTGTTTAATCTAGAGTCCCCAGATGTATGCTTTTATGTGGCCACTTATATCTTAAAATGTATTTTTGCAAGAAAATCAATTATTACATGAATTCTCCCAGCTGCTAAATGTATTATGCACTTTAAAACAAGATGCTGTTGACATAATGTATTATTATGCTAATTTGCACACATATGTTTGTTGGATTAATTGCTGCTATTGTATAATATCCATCGTTGGAATGGCCTAGCACTTGCACTTTGTTACACTTATTCCTTGTGAATAGCTAGACTAGGCGCTGCTAACTGCATATTGCACTTTAGGAAAGATGCTGATGAATTCTTCTTTAGAATTGCCAATTTGCACATATACTAATATAGAGACGATACTTAGCACTTTAACTGCATATTTGCACACAATTAAAGGTCGTATAATTGTCAATATTACAGTTAAATGCATTTTTCGAATGGCCTAATGATTTTGTACTATTAATGCTGCTAAATGTCTTTATTTTTGAGCGCTATCTTGTTACACTGTTTTTTTGGTAGCCTGCTTCAGTATTGTGTAAAGTTTTATGTCTGTTGCTATATGGTTGTATTTTCTTTACAAACCAAATAAAGCATCCTTGAATTGAATTGAATTGAATTGACACACTAGGCACACCACAAAAAGAGACGTCACACAAGGTTTTATAAAAATACCCTTTGTATTATACATCAAACGCACATTAGACCACAACCACATAATTCCCTCTGCCCAATAGTCAGTTGTCATAGTTACATAGATTATAGATCACTTTGCTATAAGGTAATGGTCTTACTGTCACCTAAATCATAACTCACTTTGCCATTAGGCAAAAGTTATGTTATGTTATGTTATGTTATATGCTGTTTTATACCGAGCTCAATTACTACCGGAGTATCCTGGCGCGAATAGACCGCTGGGGAACCCGTCCTGGCTTTCCCTGTGAGATGATCCCTACTGGGTATCTCCAAGGTGAAACCAGGCATCCCTGGCGTATGTGGGGGGCTGTTGTGGAGATGAGGCAAGCTAATCCCCAGAGTTGCAGAGTGTGATCCCTGGTTAGAGTAGGCACCGAGGTGAGAATTATCGAGTCCGCTGACCCTGGTCCACGACCCTGCCGCGTCGGGAATTGAATCCTGGTCCCGGGCCGTCCTCTGCTCCCGGGTCTGCCGCCTCTAACCAGTGAGCCACACCACTCCACAAAAGTGATAT
The DNA here is from genome assembly GCF_964263255.1 of Lissotriton vulgaris. NCBI lineage: Eukaryota > Metazoa > Chordata > Amphibia > Caudata > Salamandridae > Lissotriton > Lissotriton vulgaris. The sequence goes on from NC_141698.1 coordinate 1,030,040,206, forward strand.
CACATTTAGGGCAATAATCACTTTGCAATACGTAAAGCACATTAGTCCACATTCACATAAATCAGCTTGCCAACCAGGCAAATGTAGTGGGCAAGACATGTAGTACACTTCCTCAATAGTGATCAGCTGCACATTTCAACAAGAAAAGCATTACCTCAATAACGCTGAGCACTTGTGCACCAAGCTGAGGCATGGCAGAGAATCTTGGAATATGTCACCTACATTTAGAACCTCTCCTACTACCCCGAGCCGGGTTCCACCAGGCTCAGCAGAAGTAGGTCATATAGCCTTACTTAGATTTTGGGCAAAATGATGGAGGGAGCAACTGCTCCGATCCCCACCTTGCGGTCAGCACAGCAGTGCTAATGGTTTCCTGAACCCACCCCTCACTCAGGAATGGCAGCGCACCTCACGCAGGTCTTCTCCTCTTCTTCTTGGCAGGGTCCCCTTGTTCCTTGAAGTAGTCTAAGGTCCTGGGGTTTTAGGTGTCATAATTATACCCCGAAATTTAATTGTTCTCTTTGTGGCAAGGGTCTGTGAACCCAGTCCAAACCAGTCCTGTCCTCCCTGGTGCAGCATGATCACAGAAGCAGAGAGAGCATTGTGAAAAATGAGACACAGACTATTCAGGTGTAAGTGAAACTACTCCCACCACTCTAAATACAGACCAGGTCTATTCAGCCCTTCAATGGGTCACCGAGGCAAGGCAGAGCACACCCCAACCACCCCAGTGACTGTCTAGAATGAATGCACATCCCAGCTCCGGTCACTCAGACGCTGAATACACAAATAGCCAGAGGCACACAGAATTGTAAAATAAGAAGTGCCCACTTTCTAAAAGTGGTATTTTCAAACACAGAATTTAAAACCACCCTTACCAAAGGGGTGTTAATAAATTCTGAATTCAGAAAGCCTAAACTCAATTTTTCTATCTGGTCCCTATTGCAAGCAACGCATGTAAAAATGTTACAGTGCAACCCCAATGATGAGCCTATGGAACAGATAGCCTTTCAATATTGAAAACTGAAATACACAGGGCCTCATTTATGAGGCAATGCTTCACTTTTACGCCGCTGGTGCGTCACTTTTTGTGATGCACCAGTGCCGTAAAAAATGCGCCTTGTTGTGCCATATTTACAAAGTGGCGCATCTAGGTAGATGCGTCACTTTGTAAACCCCTGTGCCACATTATACCTGCGCCAGGTATAATGTATGCAAGGGGGCGTATTGACGCAAGAAAGGGTCATAGAAGTGATGCAGTGAAATCTATGTGATTTCACTGCGCCACTTCTAGGACACAAATGCGTCAATTTTTTACGCCTGCCTTACAGCAGGAGTAAGACTGATGCAGGCCCTTTCACATGGGGCTTGCCCCATGTGAAAGGATACATTGCTGGAGTTGCGTCACTTTTGTGACACACTCCAGCAATGCGCCACTTTTGCGCCATACAGATACGTCAGAAATACTGACGTATCTGTAACTCCTTGCACAATGATGCGTCATACTGTAAATATGATGCATCATTGGTGGTGCAAGGAGGGCGCAGTGAAAAGTGACGCATCGCTGTTTTCACTCAGCGATGCGTAACTTCTCATAAATGAGGCCCAACAAATATTTCACTATCATGACATGTCACACACACTAGTAGATGTCCTACCTTTCCCATACACTGCAGCTACCCATGGGGCCTACCTTAGGGGTGCCTTACATGTAAGGAAATGGAAAGTTTGGGTCTGGCAAGGGGGTGCATTTAGAACAAACAAAAATCGAATACTTCGAAGTGAACCTGCCCAGGGGATTAGTGATAGGATACAGCAAAAATCTGCTGTAATCACTTACAAGAAAAAATACTTTTTTTGTACAGCCCTCACCCACCAGGGTTTCCCCCAGATGGCATGATTCATCATTGGGGTTCATCCCAATCCTCTACGGATTGAGGCGTGCTGCGACTTGGCAATGATGCAGGATCACTTACTGGTATACACTAGGTGAAGTAAAGGGGAGTGGAAAAAGGGTAATGAAAAAATACCTAACTAGTGGGCCACTATTTTATTCCTGCCCTAGTTGGTAAGGTTAAAATCAGGGGTTATTATTGAAAATTGAGACCTAAATGGGTCTTGTTGTCTCAGTAATGGATAACCAACATGTTTTGAGCCGTTCCCCTATTGGCTCTTCAGGACTCCACGGGGACCAGCCCCGTCTGTACCACTCCGAACCAATCCTAAAATAAGGACACACATGTGCACACGTAATGCGCATGCACTATGTACACATACGGTTTGTTAATGAAATATCCTGTATTTAGGAAACGCTATAATATATATATATATATATATATATATATATATATCCAAACAACAGTCCGCTGGTCTCCCTGCCGCTTAATCAGTGGCGGGCTCAAGCGAGGTAGCGACCCTCTAATCCCATCAAAACACTGCTTTTCTGATGTAAAAAAGCAAGCCTGAGCCCAACTCCGTATGAGTGAAAGTTTTATTTACAAAGTAGCGAACACAGCCGCACCTTGGTCACGGGTAACTTGTTGTTCGAAAGTAGTGCAAACATATAGTGATGTAAACATAGCAATGAAAGTAGGAAATTAGGACTACCTGCCCCAACAACATACTGAAGACAACATAAACAATGGCTTTTTTACATTGGAAAAGCAGTGTGTATATATATATATTTAGAGAGAGAGAGAGAGAGAGAGAGAGAGAGAGAGAGAGAGAGAGAGAGAGAGCGTAATGGTCGAAACCAGGGTTGAGGTGCCTGTAGTCAAACCTTCATCAAAGCCACATCGGACCAATGCACCTTCTTCTTGCCCTGGGGACCGCAAAGGGTGTGCACTTGCCAAGACAACATGGCAGTTTACACCTGCGTGTGCAGACACTACAGTGGTAGGTCTGAGACATATTTACATGGCTACTCATGTGGGTGACACAACCTGTGCTGCAAGCCCACTAGTAGCATTTGTTTTATATGCCCTGGCACACACTGTGCACTTTACTAGGGACTTTCCAGTAAATCAAATTTACCAATCATGGATAACCAATCATTGTCACAATTTATACAGAGAGCATATGCACTTTAGCACTGATCAGCAGTGGTAAAGTGCCCAGAATCCTATAGAGAACGAAAACCGGGTCAGAAAAATACAAGGCAAAAGGCAAAAAGTTTGGGGAAAAACCTGTCAAAAGGGCCAGGTCAAACACTGCAAAATTATCAAATTAAGAAAATAACACAAATGTTAGGATAAAATAAAGTTATTATATCTGCAAATAAACACATATGATACAAACAACAGGTAAGCTGCATCCTAATATGCACAAGTACTTCAAACCTTCCGCTTATGGCCATTGCATACCATGCCCAGGCCACGATGCAAAGTCTTAGAGATACAATTTGATAAATTACAAATAATTCCGTTGAACGTCACTGGTCCTCTGTCCAGTGTCTCAACACCACTACATCGAATTCACTAAATCGATGCAATTACATCAAAAGCACTCACTACTACTGAGAACCCCATTACACAGGGTAATTATTGAGTTACGGTGAGGAGTATGTTTTAGGTTTAGAGTTAGAGGTAGGGTAAGGAGGTAGGCACACCCCTAGATTTATGCTTACATTTTTAAGTTTAAAGTATTTTATTCAGCACAACATGTTAGGACAAACACACATCTCAAGAAAGAAAAGCAACATAGCCGGGCGGAAAAGCCAGTTCTCAGTAGTGTCCTTAGCAGATGGCATTCACGGATCACACCCGCATAGTGACCTAAGTCGCGTGTTGCCCCCACATGGTATGACATTTCCCGTGCAACCCCCCCTCCCAACAATCCCCCCCAACATCCCAACTCCCACTGCCCACCCCCCCATCCACCCCCCACGCCCAGTGCACAGTCCCTAACCAAGATACACATCAGAGCCACATTCACAAGGAGGATGAATCCAGAAAGAGGTCACGGGGCCGACTATACTGGGGTCGGAAGCCGCAGGAGGCGGAGATACTTGGGGCAGGTAAGTTCCCTAAATTCAGTAAGCAATAAGGAGTGAAACGGTTGCCAGAGCTCCCGAAACTGGTCCACATCACCCGCCACTGTGAGGGACAGCTTCTCCATACCTAACACATGCCACAACCTGTGGAGCCAGCCTGTGGTAGATGGTATTGTAGCGGTGTGCCAGTGTATTAAAATGTTTTGGACTGCGGAGCCTAGAGCTATCGCTATCTGCCTACCCCTGCGGGATCTAAGGGGGTACATCAGACCATTCGGGAGCCCTAACAGGGTATAAGCAGGAAAGCGCGGTAGTTCAATTTCGAAATGAGAATCGATTTCATCCAGCACTTCCTTCCAGTAAGGTCCCAGGAGCGGGCAATCCCATAGTATATGCGTGAGTGTACCCCTGTGTCCACACCCCGCCAACATGTGTCATCCTTACTACGATCAAACTCGTGAACTCGTTCAGGTGTATAGTACCAATATGTAGAGACCTTAGTCAGCGTATCTGTAATTCCCATGTGGTATGCCGAGTGCCTCGCTTTATAGGATATGTGTTCCCATTCCTTAGGGCTCAGAGTCCTTCCTAACTCCCTGTCCCAGCGCTCCCTCCCAGGGTGATAAAGGTGAGTCGCCGGCGGCTGTAGTATCTTGTATAAATCTGTAATCAGTTTGGAGTCCGAAGTCCGCGTCAGGAGCCACATCTCATAGAGAAGAAAAAGCCGCTCAGCCGTCCCTCTCACCTGCGGCTGAAGGGCCCAATGGCGAGCTTGCATATAATGAAGTCTCTCTGTCTCCGGGAGTGAGAACTCCTGACGGAGTTGCGGAAAAGGGACGACCCCCTCAGGGCCATATAAGTGACATAAGGCTCTACACCCCGCCTGTGTCCATCGTGCGAACGCTCCCCTCTCCATCCCCGGAGTGAAATCCGGATTGTCCACCAGCGGGGTAAGTGGCGACGGAAACGTGGTGAGGCCATGTGAAACGTTGGTAGCATCCCACACCCGCAGGGGCACCCTCGTGACAAAGGAGGCATAGAGGTTTTTGGGCCGATGAGGGCGACGTAGGAAAGGGATCTCCTGCAGGGGTCTCCCTGCCACCGCCTGGTCCTGGAAGAGCCAGTGCTTATCGGACTCCCATCTGCTCCATTCCACAAGGTAACGTAGCTGTGTAGCTTGAAAGTACTTGCGAAAATCAGGAATTCCCAACCCACCGGCGTCAGGGGCCAGCAGCGAGAGTGCTCTACGCATTCTAGGCTTCTTACCCTGCCAGACAAACCGAGAAACGTCTGCCTTCAGCTGCGAAATCCATCCCACCGGCGGTTGGAGCGGCAGGGCTCGAAAAGGTACAACACCTGGGGCAAGACCGTCATTTTGATTGCAGCTATCCTGCCCGATGACCAGAGCATGGGAAACCGTTGTTGCAGACAGGCTCTAGTGTCCGGCTCGAGGGAGATATCTAACGCCACCGATTTCCCCATGTTCATCCTGAACCCCGATACCGCGCCAAAGGAGGCCAGCTCCCTCATGCACTCCGGGAGAGCCACCCGTGGTCTATCAATGGCCAGAATTACATCGTCAGCGTAAAGGCTGATAGCGTGCGTGAAACCACCCATCTGGATCCCGGTCACCGCCGGGTTATCACGCATCCGTTGGGCAAACGGCTCCATGTAGAGCGCAAAAAGCAGAGGCGAAAGCGGGCAACCCTGCCTGGTGCCTCGTTCAATGCCAAAAGATTCAGAAGCAAGCCCGTTGACGCGGACCACCGCCGATGGACGATTATAGCAGTTAAGAATCATGGATCGGAATTTCCCTCCCATACCGACTTTCATGAGCACCCGCTCCAAGTAGGGCCAGTGGACCCGGTCAAAAGCCTTCTCCGCGTCCACCGCCAGCATCATTCGTTCTCCCGGAATCCGGGAGGCCTTCTCTAGCAGATGGACAATTCGTTTCGTGTTGTCCAATGTCTGTCTCCCCGGGACAAAACCCGCTTGATCAGGATCGACGAGACCGGGCAAATAGGGAGCCAATCTAGCGGCTAGAATCCCCGTATACAATTTCAGGTCAATATTCAGAAGATAGATCGGCCTGTACGACCCACACTGTTTCGGGTCCTTACCGGGCTTAGGGATAACCGAGATAGAGGCCTGGAGCAGATCGGGCGGAATGGCCCCGGGTTCAGCAAAAGAGTTGAAGAGGCGCGTCAAAATGGGGGCCAACGTCGTGCAAAACGTTTTATAATAGAGCGCAGTGTAGCCATCCGGACCCGGCGCCTTGCCATGTTTAAGCCTGGCAATAGCGGAAATCACCTCCTCTATGCGAATGTCTCTATCTAAATGATCTGCCTGCAAAGGCTCCAGAGAGGGCAGTGCGACCGAGTCCAAATAAGCGACCATGGCCACCTCATCCGGGGGATCCCCTGTATAGAGATCCTTGTAAAAGCCGCGAAAGACGGCCGCTATTTGAGCGTCCTCCGTCTCCAGCGTCCCCGCCGGGCTAGAGATCTCCTAAACCAGCTGGTTCTGTCTCGCCACTCGGAGCCTATTAGCCAACAATCTGTCACAGCGGTCCCCTCCGGTGTAGAAGGTGTGACGCAACCGCAATGCCGTGTACTCCGCCCCATCAAGGTCTAGGGCCGCTAGGAGCTTCCTTGCTTCCTTGAGCTACCGCCATATTCTAGGAGCCCCGTCCTGCGATGAATCTGTTCAAGTTCCCGAACCCGATCCGTAAGTTCATCTCTCTTGGCCTGCCGCTCCTTATTATCAGCCGAGGAGATCGCTAGAAATTCCCCTCTTAGAACAGCCTTCAGTGCTGTCCACTGCGTGGCCCGGCTAGTGTCCATAGTATCATTATGGGATTGAAATTCCCGAATCGCCTTCTCGATGCGGGCCACCACCTCCGCCCTGTGCAGCAGCGTGTCACGGAGGCGCCACGTCCGAGGGCAGGGAGCCGCCGGAGGAACACACAACATGACTTCAACCGGGGCATGGTCCGAAAGGGAGATCACGCCTATCTCTGACCCTGAGGCCAGCGCCTTCACCGGTGAGGTAACTAAAAGGTGGTCTAACCTCGCGTACGTCTTGTGTGCATGGGAGTAGTAGGAGTAGTCCCGATCTGCCGGGTGTGGGTGTCGCCACAGATCAAGGAGGTCCACCTCCTCTAGCTGAGCTCTACGGTTCGCAGAGAGTTCTCCGACCTATGGGGAGCGTTGCGCTGACCTGTCCAGTGCAGAGTCAAAGACAATGTGGAAGTCCCCCCCAAGTACGATGTGCCTATCCTGGGAAGAGGTAACATCCTCTATCGCTGCTTGCAAGAAGCGGTCCTGCCGTTCATTGGGACTATATAGGGACCCAATCGTAAATGGAAGACCCCCTATCCTGAACCGATATGCCAATAGCCTACCCTTTTGTTCAGTGAATTTGTGTAGGATTTCCCCTCTGAAGTGTCGGGCCACCAGAATCGCCACCCCAGCCGTTTTAGTGGTGCAAGAAGAAAAGAATTGTGAAGGGAACTTATGAGATCGGAGCCTGTGTGTGTCCTGCGGCAATAAGTGCGTCTCCTGGAGGAGACAGATATCTGCCCGGGTGTTCTCTAGGAGCGAAAGGACAGCCCGCCTCTTAACTGGATTATTCAAACCCCGGACATTCAGGGTCACAACCTTACAGGTGGCTGGGGGCATGAGCAACAGTGTAGCAGAAAGCAGCAAGGCCCCACATCAACAGGGTGAGGAGGGCAAGAGCGTTACCTGGCATGAGGAGCAGCGAAGCAATGAGTAAAACGCAGTGACATGAAAAGCAAACAGGTCTGAGCAAACCAAGAAGCCCACATAATATCTGGAAACCCACGGACCGCCATGTGCATCGGCCAACCCTCCTCTCCCCTCCCCAACTCTCAAGCAAATCAAAAAGACAGGCCAAACTGTGAATGCCACTGCCATGTGGAAGCAAACCAAAAAGCATATACATTGCCTGAATGACTAGGAACCCCCATGTGCACTGGACGACCTCCCTTCCCCACTTCCAACTCCCGGATCCCCCCCTCGTACTCAACCCCCTTCCCCCCTGAACCCCCACAACTGTCCCCAGTCTTCCCCAACAACCCCCTTGCCCCCAGCCCCCTCCCTCAACTGGGACTGGCTCAACGACCCCATCCCCTCCCCCTCGAACCCCCCAGAAACCCCCAAAACCCATTGTCCCAGTCCGGTCCTTGACGGACAAGCCTGCGGAAAGTCAAAAAAGTGGACGTCCAGCCACTACGCACCCCTCCGTTCCCCCCACCCCCCAGACCCTCAAACCTGCTTTTCTATGATAGCGATGTCGATCTCCCCCCGGAGTTCACTCAAGCTGTCAGCGCCACCGCACTCGCTGTCGGGTCACCGGCTCCGTCCCGCGTCGCAGTGTCTGTGTCCGCATTGACAACAGGAGAGGCTGGCTGTGTCGCAGAAGCAGAAGACTGTCGGTCAGGGACTGTCTGCCAACCGTCTCTGGTGATGCGGCGTTGGCGAGGTGTGTGTGTTCCGTCGTCCGTAGCCGTGATCCCCAGCACTCCACAATTATCCTGAAGGGAACGCAGCTGATGGAGAGTCCCATTCCACCGGAAAATAAGCCGGAAAGGGTGTCCCCAGGAGTACGTATTGCCATTCTCCCTAAGAAAGTCTGTTGCAATTTTAAAGGACTTGCGCTTCTGCAGGGTGGTTGCCGCCAAATCCTGGTAAAGAGCCACTCGGTGTCCCCGGAATTCCAAGGATGACCTCCTGCGTGCCTCCCGAAGTATTCGCTCTTTCAATGGATAATCCGGCAGGAAGGCCAGGATGTCGGGAGGAGGCGCTGAGGACCGGCGTTGCAGGCCCACTCTGTGTGCTCTATCGATCCGGATGGGGAAATCGGCCGATTCCCCCAGTACCTCTCTGAACAGCTCTCCGAGGTACGCCGCTACGTCTTCCCCTTCTTCCCGGGAAGGAACTCCCCGGACTCGGATGTTGTTCCTCCGGGAGCGATTTTCGAGGTCCTCGGTATGCGACTGAAGATCAAGGTGCTGGTCCCGCAGCCGGATAACCTCCTGTTGCAGTTGCGTGATTTCTTCGGCTCTGGCATGGCCAGCGTCTTCCACCGCGGTCACTCTCTCTCCCAGGCCGTCCACCTCCCTCCGTATCTCTCGGACCTCACCTGCCACCTCCTGCTTGAGCGTTTGAAAGTCTTCCCGCAACGTGCTGAAGAGGGATTCAAGGAAGGATCTCGTGACCGGCGGCTCCCCACTGCTCGCCTCCTGGGAGCCCCCTGAGTGGCTCGGGGACTGTTGCCCCCTATCTTGCCTCGCATTGCTCCTACTCAGCATATCCGGCAACGTGCGTTCTCCCTTCTTGGACCCTCTGTTCTGCGCCATTGTGGTTGCGGAGGCGCTTTGACCAACGAGCTGTGGGGCGCTAGTCCAACCACTGGTGTGGCTCCAAGCCGAGCCGCAGGTACCCCAACCGCTCCACCAATGACCTGGTGACCCAGGGGGCAGTCCGCACCACTTGAAGACCGTCAACGAGGAGCAATAACGCGATCTATGTCCTGCTCCCCCCGGGGGACTGCCTGCGTGCCAGGGCCGACAGGGCCGGCCAGTCCGGTTCAACTCTCACCTCCGTCTTCTCCGCCCCCGCAGACTCGAGCTCCAGGCCATTCACTGAAATGGGGGCCTTCCCCATAACCAGCCCGGTATATGCCTTCCCGCAGAACGAGCAAGGGGACCAGTGCCAATCGTCCAGCCGCCACCGCCCCTCCAACCAGTCTGTGTGGAAAGAACCACACTGGGCTCCTCGGGCCCGGGCTGCTTCAAGGCGTCATCAGCTCAGGGGCCGTTCCAGGGTCACACAGGTGGCTCAGCTCCCCGGAGGCCAGTGGCCCAGGAATCCAGCCCCCGCCCCCCCGTGGCTCCAGTGGGTGTAGGCCGCAGCCTCGGCCTCGCGTGGGGGACCCTCACCGGCGGCACTTCAATATCCTGCGGGGCCTCTGCAGATCCGGGGGAACAGTACTGCACCCAGGGAGCACAGCCGGCTGGCTGATGGGCTGCCGCCACCCCCTGCGATCAGCAGCGTGACCGGGGCCCGGAGCATAGGCCCAAGCCAGGGCCTTGCGTAGTGTCCAGTCCCGGGGTAGCACCCCCCTCGGCTCCGCCACCGGCGGAAGCGCCACAGACCCCTCAGAGGTGCTGCAAGGCCGGGCGGAGACGACCAGGACCTAGGAGCAGGATCGGCAGCACCGCTGTACCCACCAGGGCATACGGCCAGAACAGGGCAGGGTCTGTCTCCTCCACCAGGCCGTGCTCCGGGCCTCTCCCGCTTTCAGCAATGGCGCCGGGTCCGGGACCGGCTAGGCGCAGCCAGAGGCGGTCGCTTCCCCGCTGCAGCTGCACCAAGGCTCCTCTCCGCCTCGTCCGTGCAACCTGTGTCCCGGGGGGGGGGGGGGGGGGGGGAGATCAGCGGCAATGCGTCAGGTTAAGGGCCCAGGGCCGGCGGAGCTCACCACGAGTGCCACCACTCAGCCCGCCATCCTGGCCACGCCCCTATGCTTACATTTTCAAGGTAGATTAAGCTTAGTTTAAGTTCTACCTGAGAGTTAGACACTGCTAGCTTTGCATCACTGGTTCCAGGCTCTGTGTGCTGGTACCCATTTTGGAGACAGAATTATTTTTCATCATCAGACTTTGACCCAGAGTCACACAGAGAAAGGTGATAATGGAAGAAAGAAAGAGGAAGAGAACGATAGGCAGACAGTGATAAAGGGAGGCACAGAGATGATGAAGAAAGTCCAAAGGTGAGATAAAAAGACAACAATTGTAGGGTGGCACGTGAAAAGCATGAGGTGCTCTGTGTTGCATTGTTATTCAGCAGCACTGGCATTATGCAGCACCAGCTGTTAGCGCCTAAGAAAGACTTTGGAGACGTGTCTTATTTTATTTACTACTAAGGCATGTGGTTAGGTTCCGATTCAGACTTGATGGGGCAGATCTACAAGGAAGTGCTGCAGCGCAGCAACGCAAGCCCTTTGGCTGCGCCACGCTCTGGCACTTTCGAAGCACAGGAATGCGACATATTTACAATAATATGTCGCATTCCTGTGCTTCCCCTGCGCTGGCGCACAATCTGCAGCCATGCACTGGCGCCGGCACCCTTGCAGCCTGGTGCATGGATGTCTGCGTCATGGGGGTGATTGTTTTTGTGCAGGAAGAGGCACCTTCCTGCACAAAAACCATCACTACAGGCATTTTCCTCTGTCAATGCGTGCTGTAGAATGCAGCACACTTTAAGAGTTAAAAATAAGGAGAAATTAAAACATTTCTCCTCGTTGCGCCTTTCTAAACGTCTCAATGAAACGCATTTTGAGATTTACGATTCCTTGTAAATCTGGAAATGTGTCTTGTTCCATGGGTGTTGCGTGGGAACACCCACAGCAACACCCATGGAACGCACCTTTCACGCAAAGTGCTGCGTGTAAAGAGACCGTTTTTACAAGGCCAGGAAAAGCCACGCAGGGTGGCTTTTCCTGTCCTTGTAAATATGGAGCAGTCAAATACGCCACTGATACAACACAAAAAGTGGCGTACCGGTGGCGCAGGGGGCTTGTAAATCTGCCCAATGTGTTTTAGCGTTAGGGCAAGGTTATGGTTGAGGCTTAGGCTATGGTTTGGTTTATTAATAGGGTATGGCTAAATTTAGGGTTACGGTAAGGATTCTAGTAAGGACAAGGGTTCGAGCTAGTTCACGGATGCGTGTAAGTGTTAGGGTCATGATCCAATCCTGGTCCGGGTATATGGGATTGCTAAAACGAGGTTATGGTTAGAGTAATCATTACGATTATGTTTAGGGCTAGGGTCTATACTTATGCACTGTGGATGCAATAATGTCGATGTAGTCGATAATCAATGAGATACATAACTCAAATGTACCCCTATGTAGATGGAGCGCCTCTGGGTAGTCCTACTTCGACGTCATGGTACTTTATATAGTTAGGTACAGCCCCAGAGCATCAGCAGTCCATCAGACAGCAGAGACTGGTACCCTGTCTGAAGCTCACCTGCCTTTGACACCTTCCATCCTCAGCCGGAATTCTCTGGGCTGACTTAATTTAGCGCATAAAAATGTCACCCATAAATAATGAATATTTCCAGCCTCTAATAATCCTCCTTTTGTGGTCCTGACATCCCTTTCTAAATGTTTTCACAGAGCAGGCTGACAGAGCCGGCAGATGACAAGTGTTGAGAACAGGGCACTCGCATCCCTGCCTCACTGCCTTGTCTCTGGTCTTGTTAAAAATACGTGTGTTCTTTCCTGCCTCCGGGGCTATACATAGCAATATCCCAAACCGTGTGAAGCTATGGAAACCAGCCATGAAAACATAAATGCACATTGCAGGAGTGCGGAAGTTTATTTTAGATCTGTAATAGCTGAGGTGATTGAATGCAGGTGTTGGAACGGGTTCAGAAACTGTCTTTGAAGTGTTGACTCTAGCTGTGATGAATTCTGGTAATATAAAGAGTTTGCTAGTTTTTGTAAGAAAGTTTTATGACGTTACTTTTGTATCCTTAGTTCAATTTTTATAGCATTGTATAGATAAAAAATATTCTTGATTAAACGTGTTGTTTTGTATTTCCTGTTGCGCCTTTTGCTGGTGCTGGTTTCTGTTTGTGCATTAATTCGTCGATGAGAGTTTGACACTAATTAGGTATTTTTCTTTACAGGAAAAATCACATTTGATTTTGAAATTACAGTGATTAAAATATATCATCCCTGGGTGCAGTAGTCTCGAGGAACAGAAAAGACACAAGTTTCTAGGAGGATTTTTATAACTGTAGTGACATAACACAAAACTGAAAGCATTACATCGACCTTAAAGGCAAAACACGCTAAGAAACGTGTTTAAAAAAATAAATGAATTAGCCCCAAGAAAAATATGCAGGTTGTGCCTTGTGGAATGAGAGAAAATGGATCTTCTTATCAAGGGCTGACCATATAACTCCGGCTTGCCGAAATTTTCCAAAAACATTCAGCTGCAGCTATTGTTATTTGAAGGGGTTTTCATCTGTAAAATCTACTTATTTAGCCGATAAACCCCCAGACCTGGCAAGTATCACGCATCAGGCGTGACACTAGCGCATTTCAGTGTGGTAATCCGCATTACCGCACTGAAATGCATTGTCACGCATAATGCTGTGTGTCAGCTGTCACTAAAATCGCTGATAAAACTGAGACTGTGGCAGCGCGCCAGTCGTGGCTTCCCCTTGCTGCTGCAGCAGGCATGGGCTCGCAGCTAAGCTAAGTTTGCTGGCAGCGCTCACTCAACTGCTATATTGTATCTTGTGCTTCCAATCCGCGCAGCTCTCACTGCCAGCATGATGCCATTGGGAGGAGATGTCACATCCTACTGCCAGAGCGCGCGTGGGGAGTTTATTTCACGAGCTAGAAGGCAGCTCGGCTGGCTAGTTTGCGCTGCAAATAATCATGGCACCGGCGAAGCGCTCACAGCCCTGTTTTCTGCAGCTCGCTCCAGCTCAGGCCATCGCCTCATATCACTGTAGTTACTACAAGTTCTCCCCGGCTTTATTCAATATTACAGCAGCCGACGGAGACGTAGACGCAGGGGCGTAACACCGGCCCCCACAGCCCCTGTGCTACGGGAGGGGCCCAGGGCCCCCCCATGCTCCAGGGGCCCCCCATGCTCCAGGGGCCCGCTCACTCAGCAGAGCCAGCAAGCCCCTTGTCTTCATTAATTAAATGGTGTGTGCACGCCCTATTTAATTAATGAAGACAAGAGGCTTGCTCGCTCTGCTGAGTTAGGGGACCCCTGGAGCACCACAATCTCTTCTGGCTCTTGCTGCACTCCCGGCCTCTGAGCTGAGGCCCTCCTCTTCATTCATAAAATGTTGCGCTTTGCGCAGGTGTCTCCGCATATGAGCGCCGCGTGGCCTTCTGGGTGGGGCTGGTGACTATAGTCAGTCATGCGCTTTGAGCAGCGCAACTAAAAGTGCGCGTGACCAGTGAGATGAGGGCGGCATCCCACGGAGACTACTAGAAGTACCTTGCGGCGCCGGCCATAATGTATTACCTGCCCCTGCTTGCCTTGCTCCGTCTTTTTCTGCCCGCTCGTGCCTGCCACTTAAGATGCAGCTGCAGGCCAGGCCTCGGCTCAGGTGAGTCAGTCTGCCTGAGGCAGTAGTGGGAAGCCCTTACTCTGCGGAGCCAGCAAGCCTCTTCAATCTTCATTAATTAAATGGTGTGCAGACTTTGTGCGATCTGTAAAGTTATGCCTATCTGTAATGATGGCAGGACAATAGCCTTGTACTTGCAGGGATTTATTGTAAGTAATTAGTGAACAGAGAGCGCTGAGCCGATTCACTCCCGGCTCCGGCACTCGCGCTTCTACCAACTGGGATGCGCGCGCATCCACAAAATGGCGGGGGGCGCGACGCGTCATCACGTAACGTGAGTCAGCTAGAGCGCTGACATTACATATCTCCCCTTTTTTCCACCACTGAAACAAACATGAAACTTTATAGTCCATTGCTCATATCATAGTCCTGGAACCTGGATGGTCTCATTACCGCTCTCCCCCTTCGGGTATGCCTTACCGGGGTGGCTGTAGCTTCTCTCTCCTGAGTCTCTCCACTACCTTCTCTCTGGCTCGGTTCAGATGAGCTCCCCGTCGACCTCCTTGCACTCCTCTCCATCTCTATTCTGGGGGTACCTCTGCTGTCCTGATCCTCGTTCGAGTCTCCATCTTCCGTGTCCACCTCCAAGTTGGAGAGTTCATGTCCTTCATTGGGCTCCGTTGCCCCTTCCAGCTCCTGCACACCAGAGTTCCACTGTAATATTTTATTGCATCTTGCCATGCGGTCTTGCGACCATACATTGCCATCGCTTAATAGGGCAGCTCTATCATACACCCCCTCGACCTGAAGGGGTCTACTATATTTGCTGTCCCCCTTCCTTTGCATTACCGCCAACTTGACTCTCACCCATTCACCTTCCTCTAATCCCGTGTCTCTCACATTCCTTCGTAAGTTATAGTACTTGGCGTAGACAGCTTGTACTCTCTCCAAGTTCGCCTTAACCACTGCTGGGGACCATTTGCTGGTTACTGTTTTCTCCTTCCACACTCGGTTGTCCTTCGTGAAAGGGTCTCGGCCCCTCAGAATTTGGAAGGGGCTATACCCTGTTCCCGTAGGGGTGATTAGGTATGCCCAGATCATTTGCCTTATTTCTTTCTCCCACTCCTTGTTACTCATTATAGCCGCTTGTACCGATCCCATCACCACTCGATTAAAGCGTTCAACTAGCCCATTACCGGCCGGGTGATATATAGAGGTGTGTTTGGATAGGATACCATTTCTCTCCATGAATTTAGTCCATTTTTCTGAGGTGAACTGAGGCCCGTTGTCGCTCAGTATGGATTTGGGGATGCCTTCTCTCACGAACGTATCATTCAGAAACCTTAGAATTGTCTCTTTGTCCATTACTTCTTCCATCTTCACTTCTGGCCACTTGGAGTACCTGTCTATGAGGACGCATACATATTTCTGGGTTCCTTGTCCATCCAAGATCGGGCCCAAGATATCAATAGACAGCTCTTCCCACGGGTTCTTCAGAGAGTCGAATTTTCCCAACGCAGGTCTCAAAGGCTTAAGCGTTTTGTCCGCTCCATGGCACTGGATGCATTCCCTGACGTATCGTTCAGCTTGCAAGTCCATGCCTGGCCACCAGTATCCCTGTTTGGTCCGTAGTTTTTTTTTCCCGATCCTCAGACGTCCTTCATGGAGTATCGCTAGTAACCTCGGAACAATTCCTGCTGGGGGGATAACCTTGTCTCCCCGGTACACGAACACTCCCTTATCATCCACTGACAGTTCCTCCCGGACCTCAGAATACTTCCGTAGATTCTCGCTAAGGTGTTTCTTTTCTGGCCAACCATTCACTATGCACTCCTTCACCTCCTGTATGTCCTGATCTTCCTTATAGGCTTTGTCCCACTCTTGGTTGCTAATGACCCTCTCCTGGTCATCCATCAAGGCTACCATTTCCTCTCCAGCTTCCTTGTCTTCTTCTTCCGTCTCCATAGCTGCCGCTCTACTCAAGTAGTCTGCCACTTTTCCGACTGCCGGGGATATACTCCACGTCATATCTTTACTCCAAAAGCTTCAGAGTCATCTTTGAAATTCTGGGTGTGGCACTGACATGCCCACTTGAGGTGAGTACTTTCACCAGCGGTTTGTGATCGGTCTTCAACTGGAAACGTGTTCCCCATAGAAATTGTCGGAACCTTGTCATTGCCCACACTACAGCCAACATCTCTTTTTCTATGACGCTGAACTTTTTCTCTGTGTCACTCAGTGTGCGAGATGCAAAGCTCAATGTCTCGACCACTCCTTGTCCTCTGTCCTGCATAAACACGGTGCGTAGTCCCTTGTCTCTGGCAACTGTCGTGAGCACTGTTCTCCCTTGGGGGTCCTAACCTTGCAGGGGTACGGCGCTTACCACGTCCATTTTTATACTTTCAAACTCCCTTTGTGCCTCATCCGTCCAACTGAAGATTGATTTTTCTCTTGTTAATTGTCTCATGTGGTGAGTTTTTGTTACGAAATGTTGAACAAATTTACTATATTATTCTGCCATGCCTAAAAAGGATCTGACATCCTCCTTGCTGGTGGGGGGTGGCGCATCGCAAATCGCTTTCACGTTCTCAGTCTTGGGCGTGATTCCTTGCACCCCAATTTCGTGTCCCAAGTAGGTCACTGACTCCATACCTAGGCGGCACTTCTCCCACTCTGCAGTTAGGCCTTTTTCTTCCAGCACCCTCAGCACCTTAGCAAGTTTTGCGTCGTGGTCTATCTTGTCTCGTCCCATCACTAGGATATCATCCTGAAAGTACTGGATGCCGTCCAAATTCTTAAACAATTGGTGCATCAGTTTTTGAAACACCGCTGCCGCCAGCGCAAACGGCATACGGCGGAACTGGTAGCATCCAAAGGGGGTGATGAATGACGTTAGCCTACTACTCTCCGGGTGCAACGCAATATGGTGGTATGCTGAGGTTAGGTCAATGGTGGAGTACCACTTTATTCCTCTTGTTTTAGCCAACATCTCTTCAATCCATGGCAAGGGGAACTTCTCCACTACGATGTTCTTGTTTAATTAACGCAGGTCTACGCATAGCCTGACCTTCCCACTGGGTTTCATCACCACCACCAGTGGTGCCAGCCATTCGGCACACGTGATTGGTTCGATTATGCCCTTTTTTTCCAACTCCTGCAGTTCCACCTGCACCGCGTCTCTCACACCGAAGGGCACATTCCTCACCCTGTGGGACACTGGTTACGCTCCTGCTTTGAGTACAATCTTGTGCGCAAACTTCTCTAGTTTCCCCACCTTGCCTCCGAACACCTTAGGGTATTCCCTTTTCCATCTGTCCAGGTCCGGCCATCGTTCTGGTTCAGTGAGTAAAATCTGAACCTCTCCTCCCGGGTCCAGTTTGATGCCCAGGTCACCCTGTTCCATCCACCCCAGTACCGATGGTCCTTTTTCCGAGACGTACAGCTTGCAGTTCGCACTGCGTCCTCTAAATTCAAATTTTAATAGTCTGAATCCTACCATGGGTATGCGGTCTCCATTGTATGTGACGGGCCTTATGTCCAGCCGCTTTAACTCTGAGCGCAATTGTGGTCTAAATGTCTCGTTCCACACCGCCCTCTGGACTATCGTGTAGGGCGAACCCATATCTGCCACTATGTTTATTGGCACTCCACCAATCGTCATGTCCAGCACCGGCTTGCTCGATCTCTTCGTATCCACGCATAGCACCTGGTCGTAAATGCAGAGCACTGTGTCCTCTTCCTCGTGGTTGCTCTCCTCTGGGCCTTCTTGTCCTTGGTCGACCTATTTTACCACACTCCTGGCAGACTTCCTACGGCATACCATCTCATAATAACCTACAATCCCGCAGAACATACATTTGGCGCAAAACGCTGGACATTTCCTGACATAGGCCTCATGTGCCGCTCTTCCACATCGGTAACTGGCATTCTTGCCGCCTCCTGTTTCTTTTCCAGGTGGGCCTGGATTTCCTCTGCACCTGTTCGGGCCTTTCTGTGGGGTTCCCTTGATCCTGCTGTCTCTTCGGGGTTCCTCCTCTTCTATTCTGTTCACCATAGGTCTGGCCAACATCTCTTTCTTTGCCGCCTCCGCGCATCGTCGTGCCAACTCCGCTTTCTGTACTATTGCCATAACTTCCTTCAGCGTGGCATCCCCGCCTGCCCATAATTTATCCTGCACGGCCTTACTTGTGGTGTGCATCACGATTTGGTCTTTTATGAACTCTTCTTGGAATGCGGCGTATCTGCACATGGATGCTAGTTTCCTTAATGCCGCTACATACTCTTCAACCGATTCCCCAGCTTCCTGCTTTCTCTGTTGAAAATTGTATCGATCAATTGAGACACATACTGCTGGCCTGTAGTGCTCATTTAATTCCTCAATTGCGTGGGCATAGACATTGTCGTCGGTATCATCACGTTGTTTAGATACTAAGTTTTTGAATACACTGAGTCCCTCCGGACCCAGGTTGTGTAGCAGTATCCGTTTCTTCCTTTTACTTGTAAATTTCTCCTCGTTTTCATCCTCTAGTACTTCAATAAAGTTATCAATGTAATCTCTCCAGTCTTCCCACTTCATAAGGGGTTCTCCTGGCTTGGGCAGGAACGGTACAGGCGCTGTTGCAGAAGACGCCTGCGCACACATGGTTTCGCGCCTTTCCGGCGATGCGATCCCACTTTGGTCCTTGGGACTATCTGGTGCGCTGTCTTCCTCCTGCTTCTTTGGTTGAAGTTGGGGACTCTTTGTCTCTTCTCTCTCACTCTTCCCTGAAGTCACCAGCGCTCTTGCCCCTGTAGTTACTGTGGGGGTGTCCCTTGCGTTCCTTCACTGCTGCGTGCCCTCTATTGCCTTCTGTGTGCCCTGTCTGGCTCCCTCTGTGGATGTTTGCGTGGGGAGCTCCCCGTACCTGGTTTCCTATGGCTCCTTCGTAGGGTGGGGTGTTGTGGGCTCTGCCGCGCTCCCTGATGTCCCTGGTGTCCTTTAGTGTGGCTAGACTGTCGTTGTCCTGTCTCTGGACCTCTTTGTGGCTTGGCTGTGGTTCTCTCCGTCACCTTGTGATGATCCGATGGTAGCACCTGCTTGGGTCAGTTTTTTTTGGTTGTTTTTTTTTTAATCCGACCTCGTCGCCATTGTAAAGTTATGCTTATCTGTAATGACGACAGGACAATAGCCTTGTAGTTGCAGGGATTTATTGTAAGTAATTTGGGAACAGAGAGCGCCGCCGAGCCGATTCACTCTCAGCTCCGGCACTCGCGCTTCTACCAACTGGGATGCACGCGCATCCACAAAATGGCAGGAGGCGCGTTGCATCATCACTCAACGTGAGTCAGCTAGAGCGCTGACATTACACGATCATCCTCGTTTATACTGCCTGTCATTCTTTAATGTGCGTTCCCTTTTATTATGGTGTGTTAACACCAATCTGCTGATTTTGGGGGGTGGAGGACGGGTGGGGGGGACAACCGAACAGTCAAAATTCAAAACGCTGGCACCAATAAAAGTAAACACCAAGGACAGCGTATTTTAATCGCACAGCGAGTTTAGTGGTTCGAAGCACTGGACTGCTGCTATATGTGGTCTTCTGTCACAGATTACTATGGCGGCGCTACAAATGGCCGAGAGCACGTCCTCAACAGCCCCCAGGGTCATGTACTCCCATTCATCTCCCCCACAGACTCACACCTCATGCAACTGCCCCCAGAAATCCAATAGCACATAAAAGGCCAAGCAAAAACATTACTCAGCTGATTTTACGCTACTACACCTCTCCAACCAGCTTTCTCCCGCCTATCAAAAAGATTTCAAATGCAACCTGCCTTAAACTTTAACACAGACTCCGACTGTGCAGCCCAGCCCTAGGAAATAACAGCCATCGCTAAACTAAACACGCACCACTCCCGCCCTACAAAATAAAGCATTTAGCACACTGGTTTGATTCACCTGCACCTCAGAAACAATTCCAACAAACATTAATTTTCACACACTCGTGCAAGACATCACTGCCCCAGATGGCATACACACCGCATCATGCATTCGCACAGTAGCGCAAGTCATGCACAGACTCCACATGGTCTTCAGTGTCCAGCTATCACTTACACTCCCCTAAATATGTAACTTTCCTGAAGCCCCCTACTCAGCGTGATAAGCACACGTGCCACCCAAACAGTATGAACACAGCCCAAACCCTCATAGCCTACTATCCTGATACATCAATCACTTAAAAAATAACACCTCACATGTTATATGTCCAGCACACAGGCAAACACAACAGTCAACAAGCTATGGCATAGCTAATGGGTCTCATCTTTGGGGCCTTTTAAGTATTAAGTTATGCAGCACAATATCCTTCCTGCAACAACATCAACTGTTGCATGGCTAAACACTTTTAAGGTCCCAAAGGCAATACCTATTGGCTATGCCAATGCAGGCATTTACAATGCAATGAGTTTCGCAACTGCGAGTTTTTTAGCTATTAGCATTGTATAAGGCAATTCCTTTAAAAAAATTAAAAGGCATTGTCATTTACTATAGCAAAAGCAACGCCTATTGCTTTGCAGAGCGCGTTGTCTGTGAAGACGGCGCCGCGCTATTTAAAGGGAAAAAAAAGTGTGGTGTCCCTGAAGCGATGACCGCGCTTTGGATTTTGGCTGGATTAGAGATCAACTCCCGCTGGGCAGCTCCTATAAGGTGCTAGGTACTCCTGGTAGGCTGCTCGTTTAGAGGTATCTAGGTACTCCCGCTGGGCTGCTTCTCTGCTGTCGTGAGAGATGTACCTGCCCGAGTTAGGGGTGTACTTGTCAGGCGTGCTATCACTGGGGTAGTACTGTTAGTACGGAGAACATCTTCTGAGACATTTGGGTGCTCTTTCCCTATTGAGGGGGGCACTGAGGTATAAATCTGCTGGGTGGTTGTCTGCACCTCTGAGTGAGATGCTGAGATGCTTCCATTAGCTGCAGTGGGGGACTGCTAGGTGTGGCTGCTTTTTGGGTGTGGTGCTGGTACCTGTTGCAGGGTTTTCTGTTAGGGCAGGGTACGGAGCACTGGCTTCTGCTACAGGTGTCATGCTACGGTGGGGTGCAGATAATTGTTGGGGGGTCTAGTGACTATTGTCACCTATGAGAGTGAGGTACTGGTAGGTGTTTGGTTCTCCTGCTGGTGAAAGGATGGATAGATGAATGGATGAAAGAATGGGTGGGTGAAAGGATGGATGTGTGGGTGGAAGGATGTGTGGGTGAAAAGGATGGGTGGGTGAAAAGGATGGGTGGGTGAAAGGATGAATGAATGAGTGGGTGAAAGGGTGGGTGAAAGGATGGGTGGGTGGGTGAAAGGATGGCTGAGTAATTGAATATCTGAAAGGGTGGATGATGGATGGATGGGTGTAAGGATTGCAGAGTAAATAAAAATCTGAGAATATGGATGGATGGACAGATGGATAGCAGAGTAAGAGGAAATCTGAGTTGATGTAAAGGTGGATGAAAAGGTGTAGGATTAAATAGAAATGTGAGCGGATATGTGGGTGGTCTGGGTGGGTGGGCCCAAAGGGTGGCAGGTTAAATAAAAACCTGAAAGGATGGGTGGGTGAGTGAAATGAGAGAAGAGTAAATGGAAATCTGTGAAGATGGACCGATGAGTGGATGATGGATGGAGGAAGGGGTGAATGGATGGGTGTATGGCAGAGTAAATGCAAATCTGAGATAGATGAATGGCAGAGTAAATGGAAACTATAGATGATGGATGGCAAAGTGAATAGAAATCTGAGAGGCTGTAATGATGGACAAAATTTCAATTGATAGATGAAAGGCTTTATTGATGAATGGGTCAGTCAATGATGGGTGGCTGTATGAATGAAGAGATGGGTGAATGCATAGATGATAGATGTGTGAACGGATGGGTGGATGGAATAGCCAGTGGCTGGAAGAAATGATGAAAGACTGAATGATGGATGAAAGAATGCATGGGTGATAGAATGTAAAGATGAAATGATAGATAGAGGGTGAAATGATAGATGCTTGGATGGAAGAGACAAGGGATCGTTTCTAGGGAGGGTTTGGCCCACTTGCTTTGGATCAATGTAGGAGGCAGTTTACTTTTTTGGCTATTCTCTAACATTTAAGTACACTTCATTATTTACGATGTTTTGATAAAATGGCACACTGGAAGTACAGAGCTGCTTCAGTGCGCTAGGGTGTAAGACCACAGTCAAGTGTTTAGTCCGAAAGTTTACATAGATGAGGGTGAAAAGGCAGGCTGCTGCCACTCAATTTAGGCAGTATTCGGTCGAAATGCTTAACAAAAGAGAACAGTATGTCTCTGCTTTCAAAACATAGGGCTGTGTTTAGAGGAAAGGATACTCCATCACAAAGTGGGAAAAATACCATTCATCGTATTACAAGTGTCAAAAAGCTATGATGCCCTTGTTAGGTGGCAGCCGGGACATTTGCCGCCTTTATCACGGAGTAAAATGTCCGCCAAACTCCGAATAAGTCCCCTAACTTGCCGTGCTGACTTTACCCCGGATAGCCACACTCTACACCTGTCTAAAACAGCAGCTGCTGCTCAAAGGCATAACTACACAGACATGCTCTTGCGCACTAAATGCATTTGTTCCGCCACAGACACCCACCCACGTGCTGTAATGTAAGTGGATAGAAGTGCGTACATGCAGCGAGCACATGCAAGCACAATGGGCTGTTTGTTGTTTTTCTTGGATTCAACTATGACGGACCCTTTTCCTGCTCGTCGGTTGTAAGCAACTTGTGAAGGCCAACCAAGGTGGTGGACATAAAAAAATGAAAAGGGAAGAAACGAACGGAAGCGGAAAGAAACTGCGTGAATGTAAGATAGAGCAACAGCCAGAAACACAAGAGAAAGGGTGGAGAAAGAAGCAAGAGCAGCAGTGCATGGAAGAAAAAGTTGTGAGAACATCTGGGAAAGCAGGACAGCAAATCAGAATACAAAGCGGAGATAGTGTGGTAGCAAATATTGGGGCTAGGGAAGAAAACAAGGGCATGAAAGACTCAGAGAAAGAAGGAGCGCGGAGAGTAGACAGAGTGTAAGACATTCGGTAGGTAGACGAGCCAGAGTCTGGAGGGAGAAGAGGCAATGCTGGAAGTCTGAGCCAATGAGATAACAATGCACATACCCGAAAAGAATGATCACCAACACAGCATACACTCTAGCACGAAAGCTCTATACCAACAATTTATGGACACTGTGCCAACAATGCATACAAAGCACGAAAACCCATCTAACAATGCAACACAATCACTTAGAATCTATTTACTAAGGATGCTTATGCCCATGAACACTAGAATAGTAAACCTATATAGGAAAACACTAAGAACCTCTCTGCAAACACTGTGTATATGAAAATCTGCTCCCTAATAGATACTAAATGCTCTTTACACCAGTAACGTACATGCCAAAATGTAGACCTTTGCTAATAGCACTATAGGTAAGTGTAGAATTGATATTTTCCTTTAGCAGTATATCTGTTTGAATGCGAATGTCTATTCCTACATATGCTCATGGTACATACAGAGGCCAGCCATCCATAAACACCACCTTCAAGAGACAATAGGGCTTTACACACTGCACATAATCACACACTAGAGACTTCTTCATTGTTCAAAAACCATCACTGGGGAGTGGGAGGGTCATTACTGAAAACACCATGGGCTCTCACTTATTGAACATGAATACAGATATGGCGTACAGCAAGCAGGGAGCAACTGGACAGATGTCAAAGATTAGCCTTTAGCAGTTAAAGTTTGCAAAAAAGTGGCAAAATTCAGATGAATGGATGATTTCGGGATCCTGTGTTTTTAGCCAATCAGTGCCCATAAATCGAATTTGTTAATGACAAAAGTTTGCAACAACCTGGAATATTTTATGGGCCTGGCAATCACACTTGTAATAGCAAAAAATACTTTAAGTAACACATAAAAATGCCTGTGTATAACTCACACACATGTATGTTACCAGATAGCTATTACGCCATTGCTGTAACTCAGCACAACTTTGCTTCTAGCAATATGTTTTGCAGCCTATATTTAACTGGCAAATAAAAGTGACTTGTACATTTTAGTTAATTTTATAAACTAGGTACCCAGTTAGCAATTTCACTATGGCTGTCATTATGAAAATGGTATACTATTTCAAACCCTAAATTCGCTTAATGCCAGCATTCCTGCCCCGCCCTACTTTTCCTCTGACTAACAATCTACTTCTGTGTTTCTGGGCCTCTTCTCTCAGCCCTGCATAAAAGAGGCTCATGATTAATACTGTTTGGCAATATCATGAGAGAGGGGTGTAGGTGGTAGGCTGACATGGAGCAAGGAAATAGAGAAAGAGAAATTAGTGGAAACACCTTGCTAAAGGGACAAATAGAAAAAGTGATTATGAGGGAAAGGAAAATTAAGGATGTGAAATAGAAGATGGGTATATGAAAGAAAGACTGGAAGGAAAGAAGCATGAAAGGAAATAAGGGGGAAAAGACAGGATGGAGGGGAGAAAGGAATGATGAAAGAATTAATGGAGTAGTGGAAGAATTGATAGAGGGAATGTTGAAACGGTGGATGGGATGGTGAAAGATCAAATGGTTAAATGTGAATGAACTGAAGGGTGTAGAATAGATAGATTGGGAAGAATGAATAGTTTAAATAATGTGTGGATTGATCCGTGTATATAATGATTGAAGAATGCATGAAAGAAAGGCTACAAATATGTATATATGAAAGGACTACAGTCTTCCGATCGCATCCACCTGTCACTGTCAGGGTTGGTGAACAGCAGTGGGAGCATGTCCCACTATAAAAATGCAAACAGCACTGCGTCGTGGTCACACACAGAGGAAAGCTCGCATTCTGAGATATCGTTACCGTAGTAGTTTATTCAAAAGACTGACGTGTTTTGACCGGAATGGTCTTTGTGGCGTTATTACTGATATTTATATGTGTTGATCGTCTTCATTGCTTAATTGTGCCTGCAAGAAAGTGTCACTCTTAGTCATTGAAATGTCACTCATAATTACACTGAAATTATGAAGATGTCATACATGGCATGCAGATAATTCACCAGTCTATTTCTCTTAATTTTCGCACAATACTGAGTTATATCTTGTGTACTTCTCATGTATATTGTCAGTCGAGTTTTTATGGAATTGCAGGCTTGGGTTTGTCTTTCAAAGTTTCAAGTTATTGTCCAATAATGTCAATTCTATTTCAGACGCTTCATAGTTGTTCTTTGTTCTTCAGCCATGGGTAGTTCCTGAGACAATAAGATTGGACCTTGGCATTGTTCTGATTGCTGCCTCAGTTAAATAATCTGCTTTTGACAGTATTTTTACAAATGGCATAGCTTGTATGTTAAGACCGTTTCCTACTTTCTCATTAGAACTTAGCGAGACAATATAGAGGCATTTCATTAAAATGTATATAGATTCCCGGGTGGTAGGGCAAAGTGGTTGGTGGTGGGACGGGCCGTCGCGGGGGCCCCCTCCATGTGCTTTGCAGGGGGGCCCCCTCAAGTTTCGTTACGCCACTGCGTAGAGAAGTGACACCGGACGGTGATGGGGGCCCTAGTCATGGCAGAGGCACTGCAGGAGCAGATGATTGTTACAAGAGGTCCGTCCGGGGTAGTTGAGGTGACGAGCATGCTGCCTCTCGCACCACTGTGGCCTGCCTCGGCCTCTCCGAGGTCATCTGGGAAACGACAGAGCAGTCAAGAAAGCCATTAATTAGGTAAAGCTTTTGTTTCTGTTTGTCACAGCAGAAGAAAATAAAGCGGAACACAAAAATATGGTAAATGATGTCTGCACCTTGGCTACATTCAGTACCCCAGCGAACGATGTGTGTTCTCAAGTGAGCCTCCCCCCCTCGCCCCCCCCCCCCCCAGCATTGCAGTCATGTTATTTTCTCTACTCGAGGTGAGCAAGTGGCAGGCACACTGTGCAGGTTTTCAAAACAGCTAATCTGAGCCTACTACAATAACTGACTTTGTTGAAATTTACAGAAATGTTATTTTGTTTGTAGTGGTGCAGCGTGCACTGTCAATGAAAGGGGTGCAGATATGAGTCCGCGTTTTTTCTTTAACAGTACGATCAGTTTAGGAGGGCAGTAGGTGCTTCAGGTTCTGGTGCTTTCCATCAGTTTTTATGTCTTCTTAGAGTGTCTTGTTGCTCAAATGGGTGTAATTGCTGATATGTATGTTTTCCCAATCTCCATTGCTGTATTTTGCTTCCAAAAAAGTATCACTCATAGTCATTGAAATGTCACTCGTAGTTACACTAAAATTATGAAAACGTCACACATAGCAATCTGAAACCTTGGCAGCTATGAACCCCCTGGGTATTTTTGAAAAACTCACTCATTTGTTTACATGCACTTAGATGGCAACGTTTTTTAAAAAAACATACTGAAATTGTGGAGGAAAAATCTTTGGAACTTCATAGATACCTGGATGTTTTTGCAATGATTACATCAATATTTATCAGCTACCTGTGGGTTTACCATCTAGCGTATCTAACACTCTGACTTGGTATAAATTGCTAAATACCAATCAATCAATCAATAATAACTTTATTTTGGTCAGTTTGACCTGAAAAGTACATCTAAAATTGCATACAATTAATTTGCTTTAAAATCGATATGGATAAAAAGAGATAGAGCAAGATTGGATACGTGCGTTAAAACAGTTAGTTAAAACATACAGAGTTATGGCATGGCGCAAATATGAAGTATGCTGCGATCTATGCAGGCGGTTCAACAGGTGAGAGAATCAGATCATATGAAGCAATAAATTAATCAAAGATGGAAGCAGTGCTGCAATTCAAATTGCATTTGCAAGCTATGTAAGCAAGTGACCGGTCCAAATATGAGAGGTCAGAACTTGATCTTAGCCACTAGATACAGATTCTCAGGAACAACAAACCAATATAACAGTAAATTCAAGCTGTAAATAAACTGCCTCAATGCAAATGATCTCAATTGAACTGTGGAGGTGGAAGACCCTTTAAATTTCCTCATTTCATTTGTGCGAAACTATGGACCTTATTTCTTGAGTTGATTTTAAAAATGCTATGCGAGTGCACCGTATAGAGAATAGAAAACCTGCTACCGAGTATACTATCGGGAGACTAGAATCGTGTTTCAATATCCTAAAAGCCTCTCAGCAGCGCCTGGTACCTAAGTTTCTACAGATCTGGAACAGCCACCGTTTTCTCACTTTGTGATAACTGGGGCAGCTAAAAAACACATGAAGGTCTGATTCTGTGGGGCAGTCACATGCTGGGCACACCAGAATTTGCGAGCCCGCCCACTTGTTTGTAAAAGAGCGGAGTGGCAGGACCCCGTGTCTGAACTGCAAATAAAGCTTTCTTGCGGTTGCCGGCTTGATGTTGTTCAGTGCCGGCTCAAGGCTATGCCTGTCCTTGGTTTCTAGGAAGACTGCAGTCAGCTTACCAGCCAGAGGGTTGCTTTGGAGTTGGCACAAAACACAATATGACCTGACCCTACTGTAAGGACAGATTCACTTGGACTTCATGTATATCTATAGCTCCCACATTATTTACAATAAAAACTAGCTAAACCTTCACTAGCTATCCTCTTTTATTCTGTGCCGTGGGTTTGCTCACATTAAAAGACACTCTATTGCCTTCTATCTCCATAGAGGGCCATTTTTATTGTAAATAACGTGGTCCTAAAGTCTCAGGTTCCATTTTATTTGGGTTCAGGGATCATAAGCACTAGGGAGATACGTCCTAGCGCTTACATCACCGGTACTTTCACGACTGGTTCACTGTTTGTTCACTATTCCTGCACATTATCTTTGTTTACATTTATTTTTTGTCATGGTATGGTTGTGATAATGATGAGAACCTGAGCCCAATGGTGAGAACCTATCAGTGGACTCCTATGGTGTTACTTCCGTGAGGCACTCCATACCTTTGCACACATTTTTTATATTATTTTATTTGAGTAGAATTTGTGTTGCACCGCACGTTTGGGTGTGTACATGAGGGGAACATAACAATCGATAGAACAGGGATTCACGGTGGGAGAAAGTATACCAGTAACTGCCCACATAGCACACAAAGTTGTGGGAGCTATAGATACACATGTTGTCCAAGTGAATCTGTTCTTACAGTAGGGTCAGGTCGTATTGTGTTTTGTACCATTGAGTGGGGGGTTTGACCTGATCCGCATAGAACGCCTTAAGCTCCTTGTTGAATAAAGTGCTTCAGAGTTGGGCCAGTTTGAACTTTCCGTAGCAGTCCTTTAGCATTTTCCTAGAAATTGAGGAACAAGCAACCTCCAGGTCCTGCTAAATACCCCTTTGGGGTAATTGACACCATCTGGGCACTTTAGGTAATCTAACACCACGCTTTCCGAAAAAAACTTTGGCTCTTCCTAGCCTAATTTTTAAGATCACTTCCAGATCAAAAACATCCTACATTATTCAAGTACATTCTGCTCCACTGTGGTTTACATGCATATTGGCCTTAACCAAAGGTCTATAAGAAATAAATCTTCTAAGTACTGCAGGTCTACCTCCTGATGAACAATCACATTAGAGACAGAAGTAGGCAAGCAAAGTAGCCTTTTTAAAAAAAGTGTTTTCCTCAACTTGAAGGGCAGTGCAATTAGCATAGCCCCAGAGACCAGCCCCATAAGTAGCAATGGACACCCCTCTAGCCTTATAAATTGTAACCATTTCCTTCATGGAGCGGCTACCCAATTTGGAAGAAAATGTAAAAATCCCTTGAGAGACCCTGCTCATTTTAGCTCTAGTGTTTATGATATGCTGCCCAAAGGTCAACAAACCATAGTGAATGTTTTGGATGTATTAATCACAAGACCTCTGCGACTCACTCGCCTCATTCTTCCACCGCAAGATTGTCGACAAACACGACAGCTGCGGCGCACAGACCACGCACCCAACCACCGAACCAATGCCCCCCACCACCACCCTCTGCACCTGGACCCCTGTCAGCACCGAAGACACCACCCGCTTGATGAACACCATGCACTCCGGCTCCCCAACCGACCCCTGCCCACACTACATCTTCACCAAAGCTGCCTCCATCTTCGCACCCAAACTGCGAACATCATCAACAGCTCCTTCGCATCCGCCACCTTCCCAGAGAGATGGAAACATGCCGAGCTGAGCGCCCTCCTAAAGAAACCCACCGCGGACCCCACGGACCTCAAGAACTTCCGCCCCATCTCGCTCCCCCCTTTTCCGGCCAAAGTCATCGAGAAGACCGTCAACAAACAACTCTCGCCTTCCTCGAGACAAACGGATCCCTCGACCCCTCACAGTCCGGTTTCCGAGCAAACCACAGCACCGAGACCGCTCTCATTGCAGCTACCGACGACATCAGGTCCCTGCTCGGCAACGGGGAAACTGCTGCCCTCATCCTCTTAGACCTCTCAGTAGCCTTCAACACCGTATGCCACCGCACCCTAATACAGCGCTTCAGCGACACAGGAATCCAAGGAGCGGCCCTGAGAGTCCGCCTCCCCCGTTCCGATCCACGGCCACTGAAGTCATCTGTGGCGTTCCGCAAGGATCCTCACTCAGGACCACCCTCTTCAACGTCTACATGAGCCCTCTCGCAGCCATCGCACGCCAACACAACCTTAACATCATCTCCTATGCCGACGACACCCAGCTGATCCTCTCCCTCACCAACGACCCCGCCACCACCAGAGCCAGCCTCCAGGAAGGAATGAAAGACATTGCGGAATGGATGCAGCTCAGCCGTTTGAAACTGAACTCAGACAAGACGGAAGCCCTCATCCTGGGACCATCCCCTTCTGCCTGGGATGACTCCTGGTGGCCCCCTGCCCTGGGCACAGCACCAAAGCCAATGGACCATGCACGCAACCTGGGCTTCATCCTGGACTCTTCCCTCATGATGACCAAGCAATTCAATGCCGTCTCGTCATCCTGCTTCAACACCTTGCTCATGCTGCGAAAGATCTTCCGGTGGATCCCCACCAAAACCAGGAAGACGGTCACCCAGGCCCTCGTCACCAGCCGCCTGGACTACGGGAACACCCTCTACGCCGGTACCACAGCCAAACTCCAGAAAAGACTTCAGCACATACAGAACGCTTCTGCACGACTCATCCAGGACATCCCCTGTCACAGCCACATCTCGGCCCATCTGAAAGACCTGCAATGGCTCCCCGTCAGCAAGAGGATCACGTTCAGGTTCCTCACCCATGCACACAAGGCTCTCCACGACATGAGCCCAAAATACCTCAACAGTCGTCTCACATTCTACATGCTCACCCGCCAGCTCCGATCCGCCAGCCTCGCCCTCGCCTCCATCCCACGAATTCACAAATCCACCGCCGGAGAAAGATCCTTCTCCTACCTGGCGGCCAAGACATGGACCTCCCTCCCCACCCACCTACGGCTGACCCAGGACCATCTCTCCTTCAGGAAACAACTCAAGACCTGGCTATTCGAGCAGTAGCAACTACCCTCCCAGCGCCTTGAGACCCTAGCGGGTGAGTAGTGGGCTTTACAAATTTTGCTGATTGATTGAGTGATAGAGCGCCATGTTATTCAGAAATTTGTACTGGTGCACTATAATGCCAAGTAGTCAGCACCTCATATTTAGAGGACTGTGTTAACTTGTGATTATTAAAAATGTAGTACTAGACCAAGTATATTGCAATATGTAGATGTGTGCTCATGTTATTCAAAGACTAATATAGTTCCTTAACCGAGAATATGCCTTAGATAATGTTGAGAAGGTTGCTTCGTGTTTAAAATGTTGCATTAGGATTGAACGTGCCATGTTAAGGTTGCACGTGTATGTTGCGACTAATGAATAAAGTAATGATTTAACATGAGAAGGAATAATGCTTTAGAAGTATAATGATAATGTTTTTAGAATGATTTTAAATGTAAAGTTTACGTTGTAGTATTAGAAATGCATTTAAAAGTGAAAAGGCCTGAGACATGAAAACGCCAGCAGAGGCCGAACTGCAATTTCTTAGCTTAGCTGAATGTTGCAGACCTGAAATGTATTTTACCTTGGGAAGGCTCCATTCTAAGTTAGGTTTTAATTGTTTCTTGTGTGTGTGCAAAATTGCTTTCTCATATGCTTTCTGTTGCAGGTGCAAGGACACATAGCTTGTTAGGTAGAATAATCCTTTGTTTAGGAGTTAGACTGGTAGACTCAAATGATGGGGGAGTGACGAGGAATGCATAGACGATACATTTGGCGGAGAAGGTGCCTGGGACCCAAGGACACAGCAACGGTTTTTGGACGAAGCAGAAGGCCTACTGGAAAATTCCACAAAGAAGCACCTGCCTGAAGGGGTGTGTGTTTTAGGGCTTGTTTACCGTTTTGGGGATTTTGTATTAGGGACTGCACCCCGAGGGTGGATGGGAGATTTTGGAATAGACTTGAGGGAGACAGGACAGGAGAGGGGGTAGGAAGGAGCATCTTAGAACGAGCTCTGTAATTTAGGCTACCTACCTATGGAAAGTGAGTGTGCTTCTTAGGAAGTCTACACTGCTGACACCTTTTCTCTTGTCTGGGAGGGAATGCTAAGTAGGGATGTCACCTTAGAGTTAGTGTAGGGACAGACTAACCTTTTCTTTCCTTGAGCAAATGCATTTGAGGCTTCAAGCTGGGACTGTGATTGTTTGCTTGATGCTTCTTGAACTTGATTTTCATATTGAGTCATCTGAGACTCTTGCGCAGTATTATGTTTGTATTAGTGCCAGGTTCTTTCCTGAACCTCTTACTGAGGTGCTTGTATGTTCAGTTATTTTTGGTTTTGTAATAAATCTTCAAACTTTATTACGTAGTCAGTGGTTCTTCCGAGTTGCTTGGGTTCATTGCCAAGTTGTTATGAGGTATGATTTGGCGATGTTCTCTCTACACTTCCTAGCAGGCAACAACGGTCCAGTCGACTACGCATTCTTAAGATTGGTAAAGAAAGTCTAGATAGAATTCGGGCCCAACAATTGGTAGCAAACTAGGATGGTTGCATCTGGAGTGAGGGGGGATCTAGATTAGGATAAGAGTTTCCCAAGGCCCATAGAATGTAGGTGATGATTGCCCAGTGGATTATCGGCGGAAGACGGCGTTTCATGGAAACCGACGGAGAGTGACGGTGCAGTGAAAGCAGCAGTTCATGGGAGAGTGAGTATGAATAGGGTTATATGTTGTTAGATTGCGGTGTTTATGTTGTAATGTCTTGCGAAGTTGGAATGTCTGTTGTATGAAAGGAGATCAGGCTGTGAGCGCACGCAGCCCGGGAAAGTCTTACGCTCAAGGATTAGCTTAAGCGGTTAGGGTGTAGCAGACACCCAGAGTAATTGTCGACCATTGTTAAGTGAATCGTGAGGTACCATCGATTGCCCGCTGGACCGAGATGGGGGAACGAATGTGGGAGTGCGTGAGTAACTGACGCTGGTCGTGGGTTGCTGTAACATTGAGTGCTTGTAACCTATCAGTTGAGGTGATTGTCCGGTCGTTTCGTGGACAGACAGTTGGCAGTTGAGATAGACAATTACACGACTGTGGACGTACAGTCAGACTGTGAACGTACAGTCAGCGAACTGATTGCTTGGACGTACAAGTGATTATTTCAGTGTGTGAATGGGATGTGTGCATGAGTGAGAGACGACTTGTAAAGGAGAGGATCTGCTGCAAGCGGAGGCAAGTGACATCAGAAGGTGCCGCGCTGGGATTGGTGGATTGTCATGAGGAAGTAGAAGAGCGCTGCGGAAAGAGAACCGTTGTTTTCATCATGAAATGTTTTAAAGTGTTACGAGATTTGTTTAGGAGAGAAAAGAAATTATAGAGTCTCGGGGGAGAAGAAGCTCCGCCCAAGGATACCCCAGCTCATTACATGGCTACGAATGTAGGGTTGCATACCATACTTTGGCTTGAGAATTTGTGTAAAATAACCGAAGGAAATGAAGAATTGACCTTTCCCCGTTATAGAACTTTTAGATTGGAAGTGTTATATCAGTTGAAATCAATTATTGCTTCTTTGCGACCTCTGCCTAGACCAACACAGTTTGAGGCACTACATGCATGGATTAGGGCAGCACACAAAAGAAACAGTGACAGGAGACAGGAAAGAGTGAAAGGATCAGTTAGGGCATTCCAAGATGTGGGGCGGGATGTATTAGAGAAGAGATGGAGAGTGCAGACGATTGAGGGGGATAAGTTGTTCCCACTGTTGGTCAAGACAGGTAACGCACAGAAAAAGAATGAAGAGGAAGATGACAGTGATACTGATGAAAGCTTGATAGAAATGCTGTTATTGAAGAGAACGCCTCCATACAAGCCGGAGTCAGAGGGAGAGAAATCAGCCCCGACGGAGGGAGCTAGGGAACCGCAAGCTCCACCTAGTACCGAGGTAGTGGGGAAACTCTCGACATTAAAAAATGCAGAACGCAGAAAATGCCGGTTCTCAGAGTTTACCGGATGCTCTTCTGGTACCGGTTACCATTGGCCCCATAGTGTCGGTGTACAATCCAGATCAGGTGAGGAGTGGGAATACATTACGGGCAGGAGTAGAAGGGAGCGCTAGCTTTAGAAGGAATAGTATAGTGAATGGATTGAGTCAGTTACCAAGGCTTGTAGAATCGAGTACCCCGATACCAACTACAGCGGATTCGTCAAGAGGACCGATGGATCTGAGGGGACCGAGACCAAAGTCCTTCGCTGAGCTAAGTTCAGATCTGAGAACGTGGGAGTCAGGTGAAGGGGCTCAGGATAACAGGCCAA
The DNA here is from genome assembly GCF_964263255.1 of Lissotriton vulgaris. Classification (NCBI taxonomy): domain Eukaryota; kingdom Metazoa; phylum Chordata; class Amphibia; order Caudata; family Salamandridae; genus Lissotriton; species Lissotriton vulgaris. The sequence continues at coordinate 1,030,074,095 of NC_141698.1, forward strand.
GGGAGAACTTGGACAATGGGAATGCAGAGAACAGGATGAGTTTTAGAAGCACATCTGAACAGAATAGGGGCCGGGAACAGGACAGCGACTGCAGGGAGTTCCGTGGTGCATCTAGTCAAGCTACCCTGAAGTCAGCCATTACGCAAGGAGACTGTATGTGATGCGGATAAAAGCAGAAGTGGATGAGATAATTGATAGAAATGTGCCCCTAGAGAGAGTGGAGCTCTATGAGCCAGACGAGTTGCTGTTTGTAGCTAAAGATGTGACTCGTAAAGCAAGGTCGACACATGAGAAATTAACTGAATTGGCTAACAGATATGAAGTGGATCTGTCTAACACGAAAATGTTGCAGGGTAGTCATAGGTTACAGTACACTGACCAAGACCTGGAAGAAAAGATGGTCATTGGATTGAAGACTCACATTAGAGTACTGATCATAGGGATACAAGCATGTAACATGCTTGACAAGTGGGAAGAAAAATGGTCCAAGAAAAAGAGTGCCAAAAGGAATGTGGCAGAGACACCTCCTCCAGGAGGAGGAACATTAGGAATAGGGAAATATCCGTTACAAGAGGTATTTAGTGGAGGGTATGTACATGTGCCGTGGAGTCAAGGGGATTTGGCGGCATTCACAAATGACTTTCCAAAGCTGAGGGAGAGCCCAATTGAGTGGTACAAGCAAGTAGAGCGGTTTGTAAAGATCTCTAAGGTGTTTGGATTGACCTAAACACACTGTTTGACATTATGGTGCCGGGTGATCTATGGGTGGCCTGTAAGGTTGTGGTCGAATGGCCCACCTCTGAACCGGACCGAGGTGTTGCTACGAATGGTCCGTCACCTCTTGTTATAAAAAAATACGAGCAGGAGATCACGTGGTTGAAATCTAAGGTATCGCCACAGGATTTTGACTGGGTGAAAATAGATGGGACTGTTCAGGAGCCAAAGGAGAAAGTGCATAAGTATTACGAGAGACTGTTGCAGGTTTTTAAGCAGTATAGTGGGCTGGATGTAATGGACCCTAAGGATATGGGACAGTTTGTTTCAAAGTTTGTTCTAGGGTTGAGGCCTGAGATTTGTCTTATGATCCAGCACCACCTGATTTGTTGGCAGAACAAGCCGTCGGACGAGATATTGAGGTATGCTAGATATTGAAGTGATGAAGTAGACTCGAAACATAAGAAGCTTAAGGACAAACTGATGCTAGTTCAGATGCAAGCAGCTGACAAGGGCGGTCAAGTGCAGACAGGTAGAGGAACGTTAGGGAGGAAACAGAATGGTCAGAGTAAAGGAAAGGGAAACCCAGAGGTCCCTAAACCGAGAGTAGATTTGGCAACATTAAAGAAGACCATTGAGAGTTACTTGTGTCATCAGATTGGACACTGGAGTCGCGAGTGTCCCTTGAACCCAACGAATCAGTTGCAGCAGGAGGAAGAGGTAGTACAGGTACAGGAACCTGAGGTGACAACAACAGTAATGAGGCCAAGGTCAATGAAAGGGAGGACTTCGGCTCCGTGAGCTAAAGTTCCCTAGCCCCCGAGGATCCCGACAGGGGCTCTGACTTACCAGCAGATGCCTCTTTTTGAGGACGATGATGACTGTTACTTAGACCAGTTGGCATGATGGTACCTGAGGGGGCAGGAAGACTGCACTCTTGGAGCAGTCTTGATGGTAGACCATAGGGGACCATTCGTGGATGCTGATGTTGAGGGTCACCCTACCACCTTTTTGGTTGACACTGGTGCTACCCGTTCTACTGTGAGATCTGCAGTAGTCCCCAACCTACCCCTATCGGGACAATTTATCCAAGTTGCAGGAGTTGCAAATAAGAGAATGACAAACCCTTTGACTAAACCAATTCCTGTGAAGATAGGAACGTTTCGAGATAGACACCAGTATGTGGTGTGCGATTCGAGCCCTGTTTGTTTGCTAGGGAGCGATCTCTTGTGCAAACTCAATTGCACCATATATTGCACCCCCAAGGGAGTGGAACTGCAAACAAATTATTATTATTATTATTATTTCAAGATTTCTAAAGTGCGTAGCTGCCCTTGAGTGTCCCAGCGCTGACCCATTACTAATGAAGTAGGAGTAGGGACGCTCACGGGAACAACCACGGCTTCAGTGCTTTCCGAAATGCTAGCAGATTGGGTTGTGCACGAAGGTCAGAGGGCAGGGAGTTCCACAATTTAGGCGCATTGTAGGAGAAACAGCGGCCTCCTGCTCGTGCTCTGTTGATCTTAGGAACTCGTGCGACGTGGGCATTAGAGGATCGGAGGGGTCTAGAGGTACTATAAGGAGTGACCAGATCTTTGAGTATGGGGGGGGCCTTTCCATTAAGAATTTTGTGAGTAAGGCACAGTGCTTTGAACTTCACTCTCTCTATGATGGGTAGCCAGTGTAGTTCGCGGATAGCTGGTTTGGCCGAGCAACGGGTCTTGGTGTTGGTCAGCATCCTCGCGGCGGCGTTTTGCACTACTTGAAGTTGAGTTGTAACCTTTTGGGGTACACCCAGGTACAGTGCGTTGCCGTAGTCCAGCCTTGATAGGACGAGACCTTGAATCAAGAGTTTCCTTGATTGGAAAGGGAGCAATGGCAGGATTTTTCGGGTGGATCGTAGGAGACCGATGCAGACTCCCGCCGTTTTCCTAGCTTGGGTTTGCATGGTGAGGTTTTTATCAAGCCATAGACCAAGGCTTTTGATCTCAGGCTTGGGGGTAGGGGGTTTACCCATGCAGGGGGCCAGAGGGAATTAGGATGGAAATGGGCTTGGTTACCCATCACCATGATCTCGGTCTTGTCGCTATTCAACTTCAAGTGAGAAGCGTCCATCCAGCTGACTATGTTTTTTAGGCAGGAGTAGAGGTCTGTGGTGGGATTTTTCTGCTGGGATAGGGACACCACCAGCTGCGTGTCATCCGCGTATGTCAGGAGCTTTATCCCATATGCGGTGACTATCTTTTCCAGGGGGACATATATACGTTGAAGAGTGTAGGGCTCAAGGAGGAGCCCTGTGGCACTCCACAACGTATAGGGGTCTCTTTGGATGTATAATTGCCCTCTATGACCTGGAATGAGCGATCCTGCAGGAATGATGTTAGCCAAGACAGGGCTATGCCTGCGATCCCAAGATCGCTGAGTCGCTGGGCCAGGACCTGATGGTTGACCGTGTCGAAGGCCGCACTTAGGTCCAGGAGGATCACTGCCACCGATCCTCCTGTATCCATGATCTTCCTGGCTTTCTCGACCACAGTTACCATCGCTGTTTCAGTGCCCTAGCCTGGGCGAAAGCCTGTCTGAGATGATTTGAGGAGTTCGTTGGATTCAAGATATTTAGACAGTTGGGCGTTGATGAATTTTTCTGTGATCTTGCTGGTAAATGGCAGGAGGGAAATCGGTCTGAAGTTGGAGAGATTGAGGGGGTCCAGATTGGGTTTTTTCAGTAAGGCCCTCACCTTCGCCTTTTTCCAGCTGGGGGGACCCAATCCGTTGGTCAACGAGGCATTAATCACATTTGCCAATGGTTTGAGGATAGTAGGTGCAACCACCTTTAGGATTTTAACTGGAGCCGGATCCGAAGGTGAGCCACTTTTAAGAGACTGAAAGATAGGGGACAGGGTCTCAGGGCTTATCGGGATAAATGAGTCCAATCCTGTATTCAGCTCATTACTCTGCAGTACTGGTGGCAATGCCTGGTCCTGCTGGGAGAGGGGTGGGAGTGACAGTAGAATATTTTGGATCTTTTGGTCAAAAAATCCAGCCAGTTCATCGCAGTGAATGTTAGAGGGATCAATAGAGCCAGTGGGTTCTGGTTTTTTGAGAAGTTATTTAACAATGCGAAAGGTCTCCCTTGATGAACATGATGCCGAGCTGATTTTCTTTTGAAAAAACGTGGTCTGGGCATTTTTCAGGGCTTTTTTATACGCAAGAATGGACGATCTGTAGTCCTTCTTGCGGCTGGGGTCAAAGTCTTTCCGCCACTCTCTTTCGGCTTTTTTGCACAGTTTCTTTAGCTGGCGCATCTCCTGGGAGAACCAAGGAGCAGATGTTTTTTTACCAGAGGTAAGATGAGGTTTTTTTGGGAGGGTCCTATTCAGGGAGTTTTCGATCCAGGAATGGATCTTCATATCAGCTTTGATGGGGTCTGTATCCAGGGGTGGTTTATGGAATTCCAGAGCCTGTTTCCACTTCGCAGTGTCTATCTTGGCCCATGGATGCATGGGTTTGTCTGAGGGCCTACTGGGATGAGGGGAAAGGGGTATTTCCAACCTGAAAGGGATGAGTAGGTGATCCGACCAAGGCACCGGAATCGGGGCCTTTGTATTAAGATTGCACATATTGGTTATGATGGGATCAAGTAAATGTCCGTGCCTGTGCGTGGGCTTATCGCTCTGGAGGTGGAGTTGGAGAGTTGCTAGGTCTGCCAGCAGCTCTGAGGCGGTGTTATCCTCGTTGATATCAAAATGAATATTAAGGTCCCCTAGGACTATCATGTTGGACAAGGTGCTGGACAGTATAGTTGAGGATTCCACCAGGGAACTACAGAATTGACCCAGTGGTCCCGGTGGGCGGTAGATGAGGAGTCCAGAGAGGGATTTGCATGGGGATAGTTGGATGTTAAAATGAACATTTTTCGCAGTTTGATAAGGGGCTGTCGTGGAATCGGCATGTGAATTGGTCCCTGTAGATAATAGAAATCCCTCCTCCCTTTCCCTTTGCTCAAACAAGATTTTGTAGGAGGTAGCCCTGAGGTAACGCCTGCACAATGTAGTAGTCCGAGTCAGGTGTGAGCCATGTTTCTGTAAGGAACAAGATCTCAAGTTTCTCCTCTTTTAGTAGCATGTGTATTTCCTGGGAGTGTTTAGGTAGCGATCTACAATTTAGAAGCGCCATATTAATGATTGTCGGGGGTGGATGATTTTTCGGAGTGGGGTAGAGTTTAAATGGGCAGTATAGGCATTGGGTGCAGCGGTCCTCACCTTTAAGGGAATTGGCGCAGGAGGCCTGTGGAGGCTGATTCAACTGTAGCAGAGAGTCCCTTGAGTACCGCAACCTGGGTTGTGGGGAAAGGTCCAGAGTGCCAGGCCCTAGGCCCGTTCTGGCGCGGACGGGCGTAGACGGGCTTGCCTTAAGCACGCCTTCGGCGCGCAAACGGCGCTCCCGCTGCGCTCGTCCGCTGCGCTTCCTCCAGTGGCACATTTTATAGTGAGGGAGAGGCAAGGGGGCGTGGCCAGAGAGGGGGCGTGGCCTCGCTGCACGCCGTCAATGGCGGCGGCCAGAGGGCGTTTGTCGGAATTAGGGAGGCGCTGCTCGCTTTCAGCAGGCTCCCAGGACGTGTGCAAATGGCTTTGTCAGGTAGGATGGTTATTTATAAAACACAGTTTTAAATAACACTCAAAGGTTTAAAAGCTTTAAAATCAGCAATCACAAAATACAGCTCCCAGCTTTCCGCCTCAGGAGTAAAGAGTCTTTAAAAGCGCGCTCGCATTCAGCGCCTTTTAAGCTGGGCGGGGGGCGTGGCCAGAGAGGGGGCGTGGCCTCGCTGCACGCCGTCAATGGCGGCGGCCAGAGGGCGTTTGTCGGAATTAGGGAGGCGCTGCTCGCTTTCAGCAGGCTCCCAGGACGTGTGCAAATGGCTTTGTCAGGTAGGATGGTTATTTATACAACACAGTTTTAAATAACACTAAAAGGTTTAAAAGCTTTAAAATCAGCAATCACAAAATACAGCTCCCGGCTTTCCGCCTCAGGAGTAAAGAGTCTTTAAAAGCGCGCTCGCATTCAGCGCCTTTTAAGCTGGGCAGGGGGCGTGGCCAGAGAGGGGGCGTGGCCTCGCTGCACGCCGTCAATGGCGGCGGCCAGAGGGCGTTTGTCGGAATTAGGGAGGAGCTGCTCGTTTTCAGCAGGCTCCCAGGACGTGTGCAAATGGCTTTGTCAGGTAGGATGGTTATTTATAAAACACAGTTTTAAATAACACTCAAAGGTTTAAAAGCTTTAAAATCAGCAATCACAAAATACAGCTTCCGGCTTTCCGCCTCAGGAGTAAAGAGTCTTTAAAAGCGCGCTCGCATTCAGCGCCTTTTAAGCTGGGCCGGGGGGTGTGGCCAGAGAGGGGGCGTGGCCTCGCTGCACGCCGTCAATGGCAGCGGCCAGAGGGCGTTTGTCGGAATTAGGGAGGCGCTGCTCGCTTTCAGCAGGCTCCCAGGACGTGTGCAAATGGCTTTGTCAGGTAGGATGGTTATTTATACAACACAGTTTTAAATAACACTAAAAGGTTTAAAAGCTTTAAAATCAGCAATCACAAAATACAGCTCCCGGCTTTCCGCCTCAGGAGTAAAGAGTCTTTAAAAGCGCGCTCGCATTCAGCGCCTTTTAAGCTGGGCAGGGGGCGTGGCCAGAGAGGGGGCGTGGCCTCGCTGCACGCCGTCAATGGCGGCGGCCAGAGGGCGTTTGTCGGAATTAGGGAGGCGCTGCTCGCTTTCAGCAGGCTCCCAGGACGTGTGCAAATGGCTTTGTCAGGTAGGATGGTTATTTATAAAACACAGTTTTAAATAACACTCAAAGGTTTAAAAGCTTTAAAATCAGCAATCACAAAATACAGCTCCCGGCTTTCCGCCTCAGGAGTAAAGAGTCTTTAAAAGCGCGCTCGCATTCAGCGCCTTTTAAGCTGGGCGGGGGGGCGTGGCTAGAGAGGGGGCGTGGCCTCGCTGCACGCCGTCAATGGCGGCGGCCAGAGGGCGTTTGTCGGAATTAGGGAGGCGCTGCTCGCTTTCAGCAGGCTCCCAGGACGTGTGCAAATGATGAAAATGCTACCTTTAAGGTTGCAAATCAGCACGCATGTATAGAAATGTACCCCATGGTGACAGTGGAAGAGCTTCCACTTGATTTGAGAGATTCAGTCTCACGGGAAGTGTGGGACTTTACTTGCTTGATCAAAGCAGTTGAGCCAGTTAAGATTCAGATCAAGCAGAATGTTGAATTCCCAAGGACACCCCAGTACAATTTGACGCCAGAAATAGTTGCAGGAATAAAGCCTGTGATTGAGTCCATGATTAATCAGGGAATTCTGAAGGGACTAATGGGCAGTCCATGTCACTCGCCTAATATGGGATTGCAGAAACGGAGCGGGAAATTCAGAATTGTGCAAGACCTGAGGAAGGTAAACAGCATAGTTGTTCCCTGTTGTCCAGTGATACCGAATCCATCTATTATATTATTCCAAATCCCATGTGAAGCAGAGTGGTTCACTGTGATTGACATCTGTCAGGCTTTCTTCTCAATAACATTGCACGAGGAGAGCCAATTTCTTTTTGCTTTTAAGCTGGAAAATCGTGTCTTAACGTGGTGTCGTATCCCTCAGGGGTATACAGAGAGCCCATCGATCTTTAATCAGATCTTGAAGAACAATCTTGAGAGTCTTGTACAGCCGCAGAACTCTGTTCTCGTACAGTATATAGAGGATCTCCTTGTTGCGTCAGAAACTGAGGATGCTTGCCGGGTTGATACCATTGCTTTACGGAATCGCTTGGCAGAGTATGGACACAAGGTGTCGCCAAATAAGCTACAGTATTGCTTGAATGAAGTGCAGTATTTGGGGCATCGAATAGAGATAGGCAAGAGGAAGGTGTCACCGGATTGAGGCAATCATGAGCATGATGGTGCCTTCTACTCATAGAGAAGTCAGGATGTTCCTAGGGATGATTGGCTACTGTCGTCAGTGGATTGCCAACTTCTCATTAAAGACGAAGCCTTTACAGAGACTGACGCACAAGGATGTGAGTGATCCGGTACCATGGGACAGTGACTGTATGAAGGCGTTCTAGAGTTGCAAGAGAATCTTTGTTGCGCTCCAGCACTGGGGATGCCTGACTACAACAAACCTTTTTCACTATTTTGCTGTGAACAAGAAGGTTGTGCTTTATCAGTTCTGGTTCAAGATCATGGAAGTGACCATAAACCAGTTGCTTACTTCTCAGCTACTCTAGATCCAGTAGCTTCGGCATTGCCCGTATGTCTCAAATCCGTTGCTACAACGGGTGTCAGCATTGAAAGGTGTGAAAGTATTGTCACGGGTCATCAGTTAATTGTTTACGTTCCACATTCTGTTGAATTGTTGATGACAAGGACCAAGACACAGCACCCGACCAATAATAGACTCACACACTACGAGCAGGTTATTCTTGCTGCGGAGAATGTGACCCTTAGGAGGTGTTCTTTTTTGATTCCTGTCACATTGATGCCTCTGCCAAACACACTTGATGAAGATTTTGCGGACCATAATTGTCTTGATGTGCCGGAACTTTGCACCAAACCGAGACCTGACATTGTTGATGAACCATTGCTCGACCCTGATGAAATTTTCTTTGTTGATGGTTCATGCATAAGAGACAGTGTTGGTCAGTTGAGAGCAGCTTTTGCTGTATGTACCATTACGAGAGTAGTTGAAGCTGCATGCCTGGAAGGAGTATACTCCACCCAGGTTGCTGAGATCATTGCTTTGACTCATGCCTGCTTGGCAGCAGACCAGATTCGAATCACCATTTATACAGACAGCCAGTATGGGTTAGGTGTGGTTCATGACTTCAGACAGTTATGGTCCCAAAGAGGATATATGATGACATCGTCTGGATCGCCCATCCGGAATGGGGAGTTCGTGAGGTTGCTCTTCGAGGCCTTACAGCACCCCAGAGAAATTGCTGTCGTAAAGTGCACAGCTCATGGGAAAGGCACAGATTTCGTGTCACTTGGAAACCGTTATGCGTACTAGGTTACACAGTTCTGTGCTGAACAAGGTTGCTCATTTACTGAGAGTCATGTAGAGGGGAGCCAAGAATGAACCGAGTTCAACACAATGTTGGCCATGGCAGATACTTGGGACAAGCACAAATGCATGCAGGAACAGGTTTCAGATGTTATGTTATGTTATGTTATGTTAATAACATTTGTATAGCGCACAGATGCCCCAGCAAAGGGGCGTCCCGGCGCTTCTGGAAGGGAAACCAGACACAACACAGCAAAAACGATGGAAAAGGCACACAAGGCAGAGTCCTAAAAAGGATGGGAAAACAAGTACGTTTTAATAGCTTTCCTGAAATCCAAGAGCTCATCAAGTTCGCGGATGTGAGACGGTAGAGAATTCCACAGCTTAGCAGCCAGGACTTGGAAGGAGCGTCCTCCCGCTCTACATAATCTAAATCGCGGAACTACAGCCAGGTTTTGGCCCATAGATCTCAAAGGGCGCAGAGGAACATAAGGCTTCAGAAGATTGCCAAGAATCGGGGGGAAGCCATCTTGAGAATCTTAAATGACAAGGATAGTGCCTTAAACTGAATCCTCTGTGCCACTGGCAACCAATGCAGGGAGCGGATAGTACTCTTGGCAGAGCAAAGCCTTGGTAGCCCAACCAGGGCTCTCGCGGCAGCGTTCTGGATACGTTGTAACCGCGTGATTTCAGCCTGGTTGGCACCTAGGAATAGAATAATGCGTTGGTATAATCAAGCCGTGATAGTATCGATGCTTGAATAACCAACTGCCTAGTTGAGGCGTCAAAAAATCTTAGGATAGGTCTCAGCCCTCGTAAGATGCCGAAGCAGGTAGCAGCTACTTTTTTAGTATGTCCACAGTAGTTAAATGCCGGGTCAAGCCACACCCCCAAGTTCTTTACCTCAGTCACTGGGATAGGGGTAGCACCCAGCTCCGGGGGCCACCATTTGTCATCCCAAAGATTCGCTCGCTTACCCACTATCATGACCTCTGTTTTTTTAGCATTAAGCTGGAGACAGTTGGTGTTCATCCAGCCAGCCACTGCCAGGAGTCCTTCCCGTAATCTGGGAGCATCACGGTCTGAGTCCCCACTTAGAGTGACCGCCAGCTGCGTGTCGTCAGCATATGAGGCCATGGTCAGACCCCAATGATTGACGACATCAGCCAGCGGCCTCACATAAAGATTAAATAATGTGGGGCTCAGGGAAGAGCCCTGAGGCACACCCAGATCCAGGGGATAGAGTTTGGACTCAAACGGTGGAGTGGCAACCTTGAAGGTCCGATCAGATAGGAAGGAGCGAAACCAGTCGAGAGCAGTGCCCTCAACCCCTGCCTCTCGTAGACGTTGAAGGTGTGTTCATCCACGTCCCTGAAGTGGCCTGATGCTTTGCCTCTCGTGTTGATGAGTGTTCGCAGAACCCCAGACCGGAGGACAGGTCTTTCACCTCATTAAGTGCTGATGGGGAGGGCTATGAGGTTACCAGCGGTGCCATCCTTGATAAGCATCACAGATGGTCTGATTCTTGACTATTGAAAGGGACTCGCTGATGTCGTACGTTCTGTGTCCCATCAGGTGCAGGCTGCTGTGGTTCCAGCTTCAAGTGATCTCTGCCACGACCTTTGTCCGGGGGACTGGGTGCTGGTTCGGAAGCACTTGAGAAAGAGCTGTTTAGAAGTTTGCTGGAGAGGTCCTTACCAAGTCATATTGGTGACGAACACTGCAGTAAAGTGTGGAGGACTGCCAAACTGTGTGCACGCTTCTCACACCCGTCGAGTTTCAGCACCCTTGGAAGAAACAGCTCCTCTCCCAAATGAAAATCCAGCAGATGTGGCAGGGTTACATGAGGAGACAAGCCAAGCTGTGAGGGTGTCTGAAGAAGCTGGTTGCTCACTAGATGGAGCTGAGGCGGGTCACGACGGAAGGAACACTGAAACTGCCTCAGAAAGGGGAAGTGATTGTGAAGGTGACCCAGAGTCAGACTCAGCCGAGAGAAGTTGTGAGCAGGGTCAGCGAAGAGAAAGCAGGAAAACAAGCAGAGCAGAGGAGCAGTGGCCGGAGAGACAGAGGCGGCTGAACTTGAGACTGGTCTCCGAGAGGGATCTTGCTCCAGTGTCTGAGGATTCTGAGTCAGAAGAAGACGAAGAAGGGCAGGCTCGTGGAGGTCTGAGAAGATCAAGACATATGAGGGTGCCTTGCCGAAAGTATATGACTCCATCGGTGACATACGTTGTGACCGATGTCAGGAGTACTGAGATCGGGGAGGCTGAGGGCAGTGACAGTGATCAGTACCAGTCCTAACGTGAAATTGGACGTGGTGTTGTTGGTACCAGGACTTGAAAGTGAAGGGATACTGACCATCACAGTCCAGAATCCTCCAATACTAAGCAGAATTTCTTGATTCTCAATAGACTGATATTTCCTACGTTTGGAACTGAAGTGTCATCTCATGACTCTATTGTTCTTTGTCTTGATCTTTTGCAGCATGTTTTAGAAGCAGTTGGAGCAAATCTTATTTTGGATTAAAGAGACTTTGTTGTAAATAAGTGCAATTCACCTAGGTCAGAGTGGAAGAAATTTATGGGCTTCCGTAGATTTTGGAGAAGGGTTAAGGAAGCCTTTGTGAGGTGTAAATAAGGAATTGAAATTCAAAAGGGGACTTCCAGTTTTCTGGTGTGTGGTTTGAGTTGGGTCTTAAGCAACAGAAGAAGGAGAGAGACTTTGGGTGTTTGTTGCCGGACCAAAGGTTCAAAACATTCCTGAGACCATGGAGGCTGGAAACCCAAATAGGAGATCTAGATGTATAATAGGCACACTTGTAGGAGGAGTGATACTCTTCATAGTTCTAGTAGTTATAGTTTCGTATTTAGCACCACATGCGCAGGCAGTGGAGGTAGAGGGAACACCTACACCTACTACTCCTAGCAAGAAAGAGGTCAAAATAGGAGACAAAAGAGCTTTGCTGCTAGAAGAGAGTCGTAGGTTTCACATAGATCTGTCTAGAGGTGACTTTAAGCTTAATGCGTATGCAAAGTTGTTGTATGACCATATAGATGCAATGGATGCGAAAGACTGTCATGTGTGTATGCAGTTGCCAGCTTCAGTGGATGAGGGTATTAGAAACCACCATCTTCCATTGACATATGGTATTTCGTGTAGTTTGTTGCCTAGCATTTTCGATGGACAAAATCATTTTGAGTATTTCTTTTCGAATTATGATGGAGTGCTTCCTGAAGTACCAGCTTACAAGCATTTGAATAAGTATGATTATTACAAATCAGAAGCTAGACTTAGAACATATTTTATCCCGACTTTAAAGTTGGATACAGCTTATGCTCATCGCCATAAGCTGACGTGCATTTTGTCATATGTAGAGAAGAAATTCATAGATCAAGTAGAAGATAGGTACAGAAAACAAAAACAGCTGCGAGATTCAGGTCAGGGAAAGATAGATTGGACAGATGAAGAGAAGTTGCACAAGTTGAAGGGGAGTTATGGTCCAATAGCTCTAGATGAAGTGCATAGGGGAAGTTGTGCATAAGTCGCCCACAGACATATTATGAGAATGTAAACGTGGGACAGACCACATGTGAGCATACCTTTACACTGGAATATTCAGTGAAAGACTTTTTGCAAGGTGTTGTGCAGGTTATTCCGAATGTGTATTATGTTTGTGGAAGGAATGCCTATGTGCAATTGCCTGCAAATTGGTATAAAACATGTTATTTAGCAATCATTTTCCCTAGGATTTATCATGCAGAAGACTTGGAGCTTCTAGAGGAAGGACAGCATGCAAGAGTGAAGCAAGGGGAAAGTGCAGCAGCTGGGGTTGGAGATATATTTGGAGCAATGATACCAGGATTGGGAGTGATTTTGAATGACGTGAAAATTAGAAGGTTCTTGTAGGCTCTTGTAGATGAATTGCCAATTAATACAGCTAAGTGGTTGGTGTTGGTTGAAGGAGAGATGTTATCGATAATAACAATGGTTTTGCGAAATCGTCTTGCTTTAGATGTCCTTCTAGCAAAAGAGGGAGACATCTGTAAAATTTTAAAGATCCAGGAATGCTGTACATATATTGCTAACAACAGCAAGGACTTGGAGAAGTACATAAGTAACATTACTACGATCCATCATGAAATTGAGGACTTGACTGAAGAAACTGTGTGGGAAAAAGTTAGCAAGGGTTTTGGCAAAGTAGGAAGTTGGTCTGCAAACTTGGGAAAAGCGTTCCTTGGCTATGTGTTGAAACCTATTATTATTGTTGTGGCATGTGTGATTGGATTGTGGGGTCGGATTAGGGCTTACCACTTATAAGTCTAGCAGATTGAAGAGATATCTGAGAGTACAAGAGAGACGAATGGAGAGACTGCAGGACAGTCAATATCAGAATCTTAAAAACATAGAGTTGCTCCAGAGAGGAAGAGTGGCAACAAGTTCTGTTTAAGTCTGTTCTTTCCCCAAGGATGGTGTAGTTTGGTGATGACACAGGTCATCAAAGGGGGGGACTGATAGAGCACCAAGTTATGCAGAAATTTGTAGGGGTGCATTATAATCCCAAGTAGTCAGCACCTGCATATTTGGAGGACTGTGTTAACGTGTGATTATTACAAATGTAGTACTAGACCGAGTATATTGCAATATGTAGATGTGTGCTTATGTTATTCAAAGACTAATATAGTTCCTTAACCGAGAATATGCCTTAGATAATGTTGAGAAGGTTGCTTCGTGTTTAAAATGTTGCATTAGGATTGAACATGCCATGTTAAGGTTGCACGCGTATGTTGCCTACTAATGAATAAAGTAATGATTTAACATGAGAAGGAATAATGCTTTAGAAGTATAATGATAATGTTTTAAGAATGATTTTAAATGTAAAGTTTGCGTTGTAGTATTAGAAATGCATTTAAAAGTGTAAAGGCCTGAGAGATGAAAACGCCAGCAGAAACCAAACTGCAATTTCTTAGCTTAGCTGAGCGTTGCAGACCTGAAATGTATTTTACCTTGGGAAGGCTCCATTCCCAGTTAGGTTTTAATAGTTTCTTGTGTGTGTGCAAAATCGCTTTCTCATATGATTTCTGTTGCAGGTGCAAGGACACATAGCTTGTTAGGTAGAACAATCCTTTGTTTAGGAGTTAGACTGGTAGACTCGAATGATGGGGGAGTGACGAGGAATGCACAACTGATACATTTGGCGGAGAAGGTGACTGAGACCCAAGGACACAGCAACGGTTTTTGGATGAAGCAGAAGGCCTACTGGAAAATTCCACAAGGAAGCACCTGTCTGAAGGGGTGTTTTTTAGGGCGTTTACCTTTTTGGGGATTTTGTATTAGGGACAGCACCCCGAGGGTGGAGGGGAGCTTTTGGAATAGACTTGAGGGAGACAGGACAGGAGCATCTTAGAACAAGCTTTGTAGTTTAGGCTACCTACCTATGGAAAGTGAGTGTGCTTCTTAGGAAGGTCTCACTGCTGACACTTTTCTCTTGTCGGGAGGGAATGCTAAGTAGGGATGTCACCTTAGAGTTAGTATAGGGACAGACTAACCTTTTCTTTCCTTGAGCATTTGCAGTCTAGGCTTAAAGCTGGGACTGTGATTGTTTGCTTGATGCTTCTTGAACTTACATTGATTTTCATATTGAGTCGTTTAAGACTCTTGCGCAGGATTATGTTTGTATTAGTGCCGGTTTATTTTCTGAACCTCTTACTGAGGTGCTTGTATGTTCAGTTATTTTTGGCATTGTAATAAATCTTCAAACTTTATTTCGTAGTCAGTGGTTCCTCACATTTGCTTGGGTTTATGCCCAAGTTGTTATGAGTTATGATTTGGCGATCTTCTCTCTACACTTCCTAGCAGGCAACAACGGTCCAGTCGACTACGGATTCTAAAGATTGGTAAGGAAAGTCTAGATAGAATCCGGCCCCAACAATAGCATCATCAGAATATAAAAATACTGGAATAGGATGCCCGTCAGCCCGGGGAGCATCAGCTTGCACAATCTGCAAATAGGTATTTACCCCATTAAAAATTAAAGTAAACAGTAAGGGGGCTAGCACACAACCTTGCCAAATGCCTCGCCCTATTTTAAACGTAGGTACGCACTCGCCTTGAAGGCCCAAGGAGATTTGGCTAGATATATTCTCATACAAACGGGCGAGAAACCCACATATTAGCCTGGGTGCACCCAGGGAAATCAGTGTTCACCGAAGTAAATTATGGTCAAACAAATCAAAAGCACTTCTTAAATCTGAAAAACAAAGATATAAAATTCCAGACTTGGGCTTGGTGTACTTCCCAATTAGCAGCTCCAAATGTATACATTGTTCTAAAGAACCCATCTGCTTTCTAAAACCATACTGCGGTGGGGAAAAAATAGATTGTTCTTATGCTCATTCCTCCAGCCTATATAATAGAACTCCCGTCATTACCTTGACTGACAGGTCCAAGAGGGAAGTGAGATGATAGTTTTTTGGGTCTGCTTTGTCACCCTTTTTTATAAATTAGGACAATTATTGAGACTCCCTACGAGGATGGAATCTGATCAACTCCAGCTGCATGGAACACCCGTGTGAGGATAGGCCCCCAGAGTTCAGTAGCCGATTTAAAAACATTTACCAGTACCAGAGGCCCATCCTCCACCACTAGTTTGTATAGCTAACATAACCTCACCGTTAGTAATCTCCACTGGGTAAATCACTTCACTAAGTTCCATTTTGTCATCATTAGTGCATTTTCCAAAGATACCAGAGAAGTGTCCCACCGAGGCGTAGCAAGGCACAAGAGAACAAAGCTCTGGGGTATTTTCGTTTTTTAAAAACTGTGCATTCACTATATCCCAAAATAACTTAATGTTGTTAGTTTCAGATGCATAAGCTAGTTTGTTCCATGCTTCAACCTGCAGGGTATTGTTCCTTACAGCCAGGGGCTGTTTATTTTTTTGGCACAGGGTTTTAATAACCATAATATAGCATAGCGAATGGCATAAGCCAGGATACTCCGGCAGTAATGGAGCGCGCTATAAAACAGCATAATAATAATAATAATAATAATAAGGCCTACTTTAATAAACGGGAGGCCTTGGAACAGGTATGGTCAAATCGTCCTCTGTTAGAATCCAGTATAGTTGTTCGGGGTGCTTCAGATAAGTTTTAATCGAGCTAATAATATGATTAAAATTATCCGCCAAGAGGGCTAGAGAGACATCCTCCTGTAGACAAAAACTTACTTCAGTGGAATTTGCAGTTACTATTTCATATAACATACTGATGGAATCAATGTCAGCACACTTTATTCGTATTCCATTGGCCCCATTTGGGGAAATATTATTTACCATGTTGAATGATTCACATTTTGTTGTGAATGGGAATGATTGTACGTATTGGTACAAGAAAGGGGTTTTTATTGGGATGTATGACTTTAGCACCCATACCTTTATCACACAGATGCCATTACCATTCATGGTAAGTATACTTAAGGTAAGTATATATATATATATATATATATATATATATATATATATATATATATATATATATATATATATATATATATATATATATATATATATATATATATATACATATATATATATATATATACATATATATACTCACTGAAAAAAACAAAGGTCAGGTGAAGATGTCAGTGACAACGTTAATGTTTTTGAGCAAACAAAAACACAGAACTTCACCAGTTATACTATATCTTACAATCCTGCCATGCACTGCAAGGACCTCGCTTATTAATCAGTCATGGCACGTTATGATATTTGGCCTCAGGGACCCTATCCCCGGGTCCTTCCTGCAATATAGGTGAGTGCCCCCGTGACCACCCAGGGCACCCACAAACAACACATTGGGGGCAGAGGGGGGAGACCCAGGGCCCCCGCAGCCACAGCCCACCACCGCATGTTGAGAGAGACTGCATTGCTGCCGCCCAGCGAGAGTAGTTGGTTTTTGTATACACTCGCTGCATGCACGCGGGAGCAATCTTTCATCTGTTTACCTGCCCGCATTACAGCGGGCAGGGAAACAGATGAAAACTCCTCGCCCAAATAGCGGGAGCAGTTTCACAGCTCCTGCTTGCTCGGAGCGAAGTTAGTGTTTGCTCTCACTTGGAGGGAGCTGGTACAGCTCTCGCCAAACAAAAACAAACCGCTATGTCCCAGGGGTAGACACCACGGGACATAGGGAGCTGGCACCGAAGGTTGGCTGTCCCCAGGACCATAATTGCCTCCAAGTGAGGGGCCATGTGGTCCCCCTCCTGTGCATTAAACAGGCCAGCCCCCTGAAGGTGGTGGTCCCTGGGGCCATATATGGCCCAGAAGGGGAGCCGCATAACCCCCTCCACTATTATTAAAAAGCTCTGGGGTGGTAGTGGTCCCCGGGGCTCAATGAGCCCAGTGAAGTGGGGCCCACGCAAACCCCTCCCATTTTTTAATAAAGCTCCGGAGGGGTGCAGGACCCTGGGTCTCTTAGTAGGGGGGCCCTCATGCCCCGACACCCCAGGGGCTATACTGTAAACAAGCAGAGGAGACTTTTTTTGTCAGCGAATTTGCAAATCCGTTGTGATTTTCACCATCATTTTTTTAAAATACACAAGGCCTAGGGGTCAGGGTATTCCTACCCTGTCCCCTTCTCGTTTTCTTTTAGGTTTGTGGAGTCTCAATATGGCTGCCCACACTTTCTGGTTGAGGTGTTTGCAGCCAATCAGATCTCTGCACGAGATCGGGAGGATTTGTGGAGGGGTCCCATCCCTAGATATAAAAACTATTTTTTTCTTTAATATCTCCAAAGCTACTGAATGGATTTACACTGAAAACCAGAAAAGGATGCTTTCTGGACCAAAAGCTACCTTTCTGCCAAATTTTGTATAATTCCATCCAGCGGTTTGGGCTGTAGTCGAGTTCAAAATCCCTATGGAAATTAACATGGGAAACACACTTTTTTGACTCTCCTTTTTCTCAGACCCCACTTCACATAACAATCCGAAACTTACCATTCACAACTAGAATCAACGGCGCACATGTTGGGTAACATTTTGTGAAGATTCGTCAATTGGAGCAAAATATCTAGGCAACTCAAAAAACACTTTTCCTATGGAGCTAGGTTCTAACTATAACTACCTACTGTCAACCGCGCATAAGATATCTATCTATCTAACTATCTATCTATCTATCTATCTGTCTATCTGTCTATCTATCTATCTATCTATCTATCTATCTATCTATCTATCTATCTATCTATCTATCTACCTATCTGTATTTTATTATTAATTTTACATTACATTTTTTTCTTTATTTTGAAGAACCCCCAAACCTCTCTTTTTTAAGTACCCTTACCACCCTATACCCCTACCAACTCCTAAACCCTAAAAAGACCCTTGCCACCCTAGCGATCTGTTGACATTTGGACGTACATTGGAGGATGATCCAGAGGTGCTGGAGGAGCAGGGAGCCAAGAGGTGGAGCGGTGTGGGTAGGTGAGTCGGTGAGCTGAGGGAGCTGAGGAGAGGCGAGCGAGGGGGATAGCGCAGATCCCTCCAAACTCCAGTCAGCTCTATTGCCCCACGGCCTGACAAAGAAGTGCAATCCCTGCCTGCCCCAGTACTTACAGCCTCCTGGCCAACTGCAACCCGTACCTGGCCCACGTGGGCTGCCCTTGGAAGGTCCTTGGGATCTTCACTGCTGCTGCCCCCTCTCTGTCACCCCGTCACTGTCTTCACTTTCTCCATAGTATTTGGACAAAATATCTCGTAGTAAATATTATGTTACAGAAATATCAGAAACAAAATATTGTGATATAAAAATATTGTGATGCCGAAATATTGTTGTCAAGAATATTGATTTTTTCAGGTAAGTAATATCATTGCCAAGAATGTCATAGTTAATTTCGTATTCAATAATATAATTCTAAAAAACATTGTGTTTTAATTCATTCATTCATTGATAACTTTATTTCGGTCAATTGACCATAAAAGTGCACATAAAATACATTAGCACGATCAATAAAACAATAAATAATCATAAAATGTTAAAACAGAATTAAACTAGAAGTTATCAGGATACAAGGATAAAACAGTAAGTACAGCAATTAATTTAATTTAAAAAAGTTTGTCTCCTGCGCCACATGCTTAAAAGATAGCGTGAGACCGCAAACACAATCGGAGGATGGGTATCATAGGTTAATATCCTGCAAGCCTGTGTAAAATGCAAGAATCCCAAGTTCTTACAAATAGGGATCAGCCAACATTTTCTAATTGCAGAATAGGCAGGGCAAAAAAACAATGCATGGGTTACATTCTCGTTTTCATAATTACATGCAGGGCAAACTTCGGTATTAGATTTTACCCATTTAGATGTGAAAGACCCAATAGGTAGAGTACCATGCCTTAACTGAAGATATAGCTTTCGAGCAAACGGGGGTTCAATTGTGTCCAAGAATTCCTCAATTTTGGGTTCAAGTTTCACTTGGAGGAATTCAGAAGTTAACCTACCCAGTGATGTAGAGCTCGATAGTATCTGAGCGCTCTGCTTGCGTATATGAGAAAGAAGTTCCTTCTTTGATATCCCTAGGCAATAAGTCTCTGGGTTTTTCCACAGTTCCGAAAGACCTAGCCTGGTACTAACCGCACGAATGTGCTGAAGCCAAGGGATCTTTTTGTGTATAAGAAGAGACAAAATCTCAGAAAATTCTACTCTATACTGAAGGACTAGGCTAATTTAAGGCCCAGCGGTGCCAGGGGACAACACCTGAAACCTTCGTGGGGATACCTGTTCCGGCGTACAAATTACAGAGACACAGGACACTTCCTTCGGCGTCAAAAATCAGCGTTTATTTACTGCAGGGACACAGAAACCGCTAGAAGTACAACATAGTGTAGGTTCAGAGAGTCTGCTTCAAATTGCAAAAGTGGATCGCTCCTTTTATACACATATTCGCCATTGCACAACATAACGAACAAAAGGTTACAACTCAGTTCCCACAGTAAACTTCAAGAGGATCGCATTCATGTTTTCAGAAGCCCGGAACATAATTACAGTAGCATGCCGGTTCCCAACTGTAAAAGTACGCTATCCCACCATTAGGCACATTCCATTCTAGTTGTAAACAACCTAAGAGAAGGGACAGAAACAGGTGCAGGAAAAACAAAGACAGACAACAGATTGAAAAGAGTGTGGGGGCAATATCGGAAGCGTGATCACAGGATCAAAGGATTCGAACCCAACATATGCAAGGCTGAAACAATAGACCGGCACGGCAAGATGAGCCTCGAGCGGAGCCATCTGCTTCTGCCGTGTCATTCCCCTAGTCATAAAGGCACACTCAAAGGAATATGCATCTTCCGCAAGAGCTTGGGAATCCCAGGGTCATCAAGCGGACATTGTCCGTTCGCCGGCTACGTGAGGGCAAGAAACAAAATGGATGCCATATCTAAAATGGAACCCGAAGGTTCAGATGAAAAACCCGTAAATAAGACGAACCCTTCCAAGTAGTGTAACGAAAACACGTACATCTACTAATCTTGTCATTTACGGTTCGTAGATACCAAACTCATCCATCTACGAACAAGCCCAAAACGTTGTTCCAATTCTTACCGAACCTCAGACGCTCCTTTTGCCCTCATGTAAGCAAGCACTAGTCGATATCAGAATCAATATCGATATTCATCAGATCGTTTAGATGTTGCTGGAACATTATTCTATCCATCAATGTCTCTCTGGTAACAGATGGCCTTCTTATACACGGTGTAGCACAAAGCTACATAAGGTAGGACCACACTGTACACAAAGACAACACGTGAACAGAAACGTCACAACAACCCCTACAATCATCAGAATCTTCCAACCCCAAGTCGACATCAGACCCCAAAACCATCCTAGAAGCGTCCAATCACCTTCGTCCACGTGTATGGACTGGGAGATATTATGCAACTGCGAGATGGCTTGATAAACAGTTGGAGCATTATCAGGTATGAAAATACAGCAGCTCGAATGGATCACCTTGCACACACCACCTCTATCTGCGAGTACAACATCTAGAACCATACGGTTCTGTAACGTCATCAGTCTATCCGCTTGAAGCTCTGCTGTCAGGTTACCAAGAGCACTTGCAGTTATATTAGCAGTTGATTCTACCACACAAGTCAACTGTCTCAGGTTCCTACTATTGACCATAGGTCCCCAAAACGGTAGGAAACCCTTAAAGAAGTCTCCTGCTTCTTGACCTCTTTGCTAATAACGCCTCTCACAACTCTTGTCTTGTGATAGTCTGAGGCAACTGTGAAAGTCGGTGGCAAGAGATTCGCGATATAACAGGTGCCCGAGAAGTCACGGGGCAACCACGTATAAGCACGATCATAGCACACAAAATAGGTACCCTTGGCAGTCAGAAATACAGGGGATCAGAGCATCGGTAAAACGTATGTCTCAGTACAAGCACTCTTCCCAAGCTGAGCTCTCGGATTTCGACCAAGACCTTGTAGGGGTACAATCCAGATTGGAGACGAGCTCTTAAGCTGTCTATTACCTACTGAAATACTGTACTCTGCCTCACTCAGATCCTTGTAAGCTCGCACCTCTTCCTCTGGAATAAGCGATGCATCAAAAATATCTCTATCCAGATCAGCAATCGCTATCGCCAAAGACTTGTGGTACGGGCCAGAACCAGGGTCTGTGGAACGTGGCTCTCGACGGGGGTAGGAATCTAGTTCACTACGGAACATGGTTTGGAACGCCCGAGCTGACCCCTGGGAGCTGTAGGGAAGGACTAAATACGGAATACCCTTATCCATGGTATGTGGCATTAACCCACACACCCAACAGTTGGTAATGTTCATCACCAACTGATGCAGATGCAAAAGTTGGACAAAGGAATTGTTCATGAATTCCGCACGTCTGACCTGTTCATGTTGGGGCAGCGGATGAAAAGAATATGGAGAGACAGTGGGAACAAGAACAGAATTCAGATCATGAGAAGGAGGAGTAGATGAAGTGGAAGGCAACAATGACTGAATCCCAAAATACACTCCACTCACCAATAACATAGACACAGTTAGGAACAACATGAAAATCTGAAACAGAAAACACTTTGTTTGAAAAATCTTACGCAACTTAGATCTTTGCGCCGACATCATCTCTCTTTCTGACAGCTTAGAGAACTCCATCCTCTAAAGACCGTCCGTAACGTTCTTGACGCACCTGATTCTGAGTAGCAATTGTCGATTCCCAGGAGTTCCTAGAAACCGGCAAAAGTAACCGACCTAGTGTCAGAAACCTGCCAAACAGAAGTAGGTACCCGTACGGCCCTACGGCCAACCCAGATGGTAGGTTTAATCAATGAAGCATTCAATTTCATATAAGTCTCCTAGCTGCAATGAAAAGGAACACACGTGATATGTCAAACAAAATAAAAGAACTCAAGATCAGGAAAAATGCAACTATTTACAATATTCATAGCAACAGAAAGGGGGTAATGTAAGTTCAAAAAAATAAAAGGGAATTTTTTATTTGTCCTTAATCACGCGATCGAAGGAAATATCGACATTTTCCAGGTCGAGTTTGTTCTTCAAACAATGATTCAGGTAGCAAGACAGAGTTCGATTGTTCAGGTGACTGTTCAGAACTTGAATTCTCCAATGCTGAGGACAAAGGTACAGTTCCAGATGATTCAACAGACGTATCTGGCTGAGCTGGATCGATCTCTACAGGTTGAGCATCACTAAATGGCACATACTTTGGGATGACATCGGTTTCAGTCGGGGCAAACCCTTTCCTTATCCAATTATTTGCTGGCAATGGAAACGGTACTCTCTTCGTGTGGGTGGCGTGCACCCATTGCTTCCTGCCGTCCAACCGAACTGCAGTCCTCGTTGCCAACAAGACTTGGTAGGGTCCCACGAACCTTGGCTCAAGATTTCGTTTTCTCCCAAAATTGCGGACTAGCACCCATTCTCCAGGTTGGAGCCGATGTCAGGTCCTTCTGTCTGTGCCGGTAGAGCTTCAAAACCCTGTTGATGAATCAAACTCAATTTAGCAGTCAGATCGTAAAGATAGTCAATCAACATTGGATATTCAATTCTGATAAATTCCTTACGTCTTGGAACTCCCCAAATGTTCGCAGGACGGCCGAACACAATCTCATATGGGCTAAGCCCTACTCGAGAGTGCACAGTCGCCCTGGTCGACAGGAGAGCTAGAGGCAATGCATCAGGCCATGATAACCCAGTCGTTGCTTGGATTTTGGCAAGTTTCTATGTTTCAGAGTACCATTGTACCCTTCCACCAAACCCGCTGATTGAGGATGGTTAGCGCTATGAAATTTTTGGCGAATACCCAAACCCGCACACACACTCTTCATCACACTTCCCACAAACTCACTACCATTATCCGACCATACGATCCGTGGCATTCCATATCTTGGGAAATATTCTTTGAGTAGAACTTTTGCTGTGGACAGGGCAGTATTATCCTTAAGAGGGTAGGCCTCAATCCATCTGGAGAACGCACAAACCACAACCAATACATATTTCAAATTATTGCATCTCTCCATATGGATGAAGTCCAATTGGATAACTTCAAAGGGGCATGTAGGAGGAGCAAAATGACCAGGTGGAGTGGGAGTGCCCTTGCCAGGATTATGCATCAAACATACCATACAGTTCTTGACTACTCTCTCAGCACACTTAGCAATCCCATCATTCTTCCATACAGGAGACAGCAATTTACATATACCTTTCGCGCTAATATGTGACATGCCATGGGCCATAGTAACAACGGCAAGCACATACGCATCCGGTAACATCCATCTCTGATACTCTGACAAATCAACCCAACATCCATTCATGTCTAACTTCCCCGTGTTTTCTTTCCACTTAGCCTTTTCAGTTTCGGTAGCCTCATTCTGAATCGCTTTCACACTCTCAACTGTGTCCTCACACATACCAGTTTCCGTCAGCCATCTCACTGAACTCGTAACATACATTCGATTTGTCAGATTCTTGGCCGTTTCCTTAGCAATCTCATCTGCAAACGCGTTACCACGACCAACATCATCTGTAACCTTTCGATGTGCGCTGCATTTAATGATTGCCACTTGCTTAGGCAATGTAAGTGCATCTAGAAGATCGTTCACGAGCTGTCCGTGTTGAATCTTCGCGCCATGAGACGTCATGAATCCTCTCTCTCTCCACAATCGACCAAAACTATGCACCTCGCCAAACGCATGCTGACTGTCAGTAAACACATTCACTTGCTTTCCTTTAGACAAAACACACGCTCTCGTTAAAGCAATCAACTCTGCCGCTTGCGCTGAATTCTGACTCAATCTCGCAGTTTCCACAACCGTACTCAACGTCACTACAGCATACGCAGTCGTCACATCACCATTCGGCAACTTGAAGCATGAACCATCAACATACAAAGTACCATCGGAATCTACCAATGGAGTGTTTTTCAGGTCAATACGACCCTTCGTCTCTTCTTCAGTTCTTAAGTAACAGTCATGTGGTGCTACATCACCTGATTCCATATGAATCGACAACAATGTCGCTGGATTCAACACATTACAACGTTTTATCTGTATATGACTTGCCAAAAGTGTCAACTCATAGCCGTACAACCTTGCACTCGTCAAGTGTTGAGTCTTCGTTCGATTCAAGAGAGTGTCAACTGCGGAACCATCACTGTAAGCATATTATCCATGACCAGACCTGCTAACTGTCGAATGGACACCGCAGCTGCCGCTGTCGCCCTTAGACAACTCGGCAATGCTCTAGCTACGGGGTCTAAAGTCGAAGAAAAATATGCACATGGACGCTGTTTGCCGCCAAATTGTTGCGTCAAAACACTTAACGCACAACCGTCTCTCTCGTGAACGTATAGTGTAAACGGCTTACTGTAATCAGGAGTACCTAACACAGGAGCCGAACACAACGCATCACGCAATTCAGAAAAACTTGTCTGACAATCTTCAGTCCATGGCAAAGGAGTCAGAACATCCTTGCACGTGAGAGCTAACAATGGCTTCGCTAACAATGAAAAGTTTGGAATCCATTGCCTGCAGTATGACGTGATACCTAGAAAGGCACGTACGTCTCTCTGAGTTGTTGGCACAGTCATTCGAGCGATCGCTGCAATTCTTTCTGGGGTCAACCTTCTTCCCTCCTTTGACAATAAGTGACCTAAATAGGTTACTTCTTGACAGCAATACTGTAGCTTAGAAGGTGACACCTTGTGATGTAAGTCACATAAATGCTTCAACAACGATACCGTAGCAATTTTACAAATTTGCTCAGTGTCGGCAGCCACTAACAGATCATCGACATACTGAATCAAGGCCGCACCAGCAGGTAACACAAATGCATCAAGTTGACTCTTAAGGGCCTGACTGTAGATCGATGGACTCTCACAATAGCCCTGTGGTGCGCGTTTAAACCTAAAGCTGCGACCACCTAATGAGAAGCCGAATAGCTCTCTGCTTTCCTCAGCAATCGAAATACTAAAGAAAGCATTCTTTAGATCTATCACCGAAATCCAGGAGGCAGAAGCTGGAATCAGGGTCAGCAAAGCCGTAATGTCAGGAACCACTGGAAACTGTGGAATCACAATTTTATTCACTTCTCTCAAATCAATCACAAAACGGTACACAGGAGGCTTGGATGGGTCCGTTCGTTTCAAAATAGGTAACACCGGACTATTACACACATTTCCCCGAGTTTCTTCAATAACATCCTTTTCGATCAAGTCATAAATGATCGCTAATAGCGCTCGCTCACCATCAAGAGAGATACGATACTGGGGGATACGCGGTAATCTCACATGTGATTTCAATTGGACTACATAAGGTGGTATGTCCAGTAGGCCCACATCATAGGGACCTGTTGCCCATAAAGACTCAGGAAGGGAACTCAATTCCGGTGGGAGCTTATCAGTGGACAAGTACATAGGAGAGATCACTCTCTGACCTAATGTAAGCTCCACTCCCGTAGGAGAGCAATACAGAGTCGCATATAACCGCTTTAACAAATCCAGACCCAAAAGATTCTCACCACAACCAGTAGTTAAAATCAGAGGATCCTCTAGCTCACGTGTCCCGATCGTAAGGGACAAAGGGCTAGAAACTGGATTGCTACCTGGGGCACCAGAGAATCCAACAGAAACGTTTGTTAAGCCAGACAAAGGTGCGCCAGGGAGTTTCGAATGCATGATGGAACTTTTTGCTGCACCAGTGTCCAACAGAAAAGGCTCAACTACGCCCAATGTGGCAACTGCGACGTAAGGCCCTCTCTGATCAACCGGAACTGATACTACTCCCTCTTTTTGTCTATGGCTGTCCTAATAATCATTGTCTGCACCAATCTCATGCTCAACATAATAGTCATCCACATGATACTGTGCAGATCTACCAGACGATATATTTCGCTGATCAAAACAATTGTTCGTGTCCGATGGAGGAGCAGAACGCTCATTTTGATTTTGAGAGGTGCCACGACCTCTACCCCGAGAGGCTTGCTGATGACCACCACGACCTCCTCGAACCGAGACACCATTCGTTCGGTCACGTAAAACAGGGCAATGAAATTTATAATGGCCCTCGCCCTTACAATATGCACACTGATTATTCCCAATCGTAGATCTGGATGCAGAGTATTCAGAGCGCAACTGTATCCTAGAAGACTGTGCTTGTGGTCGATACTGCACATGCTGCTGTTGCGAATCATTATGATTCGAGCGCGGAGGATACGCTTGCTGCAACAAGACCTTAGTTTTTAGCTCCTTTGTTTTCTTTTCTGCACGATCATTCTCCTCTTTTTCCCTATTCTCATAATATTGAGCCGTTGCTAATATCTGAGCTGTTGTTGAAACAGCCCAAGCACTTTCAGAATTTTTCAATTTATTGCATAGTTCAGGCAACAGATTGAACACAAACTTATCGACAAACAATCGCTGACCTCCCTCAGTGCTCATGTCCTGACCACTATGATCGATAAATGCCTCCTCAAACCTAGTAAAGAAATCGGAGACACTCTCGTCTTTCTTTTGTTTGCAAGCAGACAATTTATCCCAGTTCACCCTCATCGCTGGCATGAGTGTTTTCATGAGCGTAATGATTCTTTGGGGCAGATCCGTAATTAACTGTTCAGGCTTGGCCCCACCAACTTGCTGTCCATCGGCCGCTACAATTGCAGCCCAATCACCACCTAACTCAGCTGCATGATTCTCGTGACGAATCTTCGCCCAGATTGGTTGCGGTACGACATTACCAAACAACATGTCGATATCAGCAAGGTTCATAATAGAAGCATCCACTAATTGCGATAACTCCTTGTAATAACCTGCCGGATTCTTCCGTGGGTCAGGCAAGGATTGTTTCACCTGCAAGACTTCTGATCGCTTCCATGGGAGGTGTATCCACACTCTCTGGAAGTGTGGCAAAATTGGAGGATTGACAGTAGCATCACCTGGCATCCACACTGGGGGAACGTCTCGCATGGGATACTGACCGGATCTCGTTTTCGGATCATCGGAGTCGTCGTCAAACGACACTCGTGAAGGCACTGTAGACCTAAAAGCTAACAATCGCTCTAATGCACGCCGTACATCACCACCTACAATCATGCCGTTCGAAAACTGACTCTGAAGGTCAGTCATATCGGGCGGTACGATATCTAGCTCATCATTATCCCACTCATCTCTCAATGATTTGCACATCTCGTCAAACACGAATCTCTGTGTGGGCTCATTAAACTGAGAGAACGTATCGAAAACTATGAGTGAGGTGTACTTAGCAGGGTGTCTAATCCACCTTCGCGCCATAGTTACTAACGTCTCACTCTCCCTTACACCAGGCATTTGACTTCGTCTCTGAGAGATTTCAGAGACATCAGATTCAATTAATGATCCGAAAAGTGGAGAATAGAGAGTAGCAACAGAATTAGGTATACGTTTACGAACAGAAGGAGAAGAGGACAGAAGAACAGGAGCAACAATATTAGGACTAAACGTAGGAGCAGTGGGAGTAGCCAAGATAACAGGAGTAGTAGTAACAATAGACTGAGAAGTTACGGGCAGAGGAGCAGTAGGAAGAAGTGGTGGTAAAGGAGCAGAGCCCACTTGAGGAACAAGGGAATTTGGAGGAACAGGACCAACTACAGGTTGACCAGCAGCCGCTGGAACGACAGGCGGAAGAACAGGAGGAACTATAGGGGCTATAGCACCCTGTACATAAGGGGGTGGTGACTTTAGTAAATAAGATAACAGAGGTTCCTCTTTTGATTCTTCTTCCTTTGTTTCAGAACTCGACGGTAAAACCAGATAACACTTATCCACCGCCATGCTATGCTGTCTGATAGAAACTTCCTTTTCCTTCTCTGCCTTGTCTCGCTGATGCTGTTCTGCACCTTGCATTATCGAAATAATACCCTCTCTCTTATTTTTCTTAGTCAGCTTGATTTCTTTCTGTCTGGCCTCATCTTTCTGTCTGTCGCCATAACCGAAAGGAATCAAACATCGCTGGCCTGGCTTTCTTTTTAAACAATTTTGCTTTGAGATTATCTAAAATCTCAGTTTCAAATCTACCATGGGGTGGCCAACTAAGGACACCATCTTTTCTCGTATAACGGATCCAAAATTCATTATATACAATGGGGCCCACTCCATGTCGACTATAGAGCTCGTAAATTGGAGTTCCAACCGGAGGTATCGGACACGAGTCCTCCAACCGGGAATCCATGCGGCAATATCTAAGAAAACCAAACAAAATACTACGGCCAGGCATCATGCACACTAACCGAGTTTCAAACTTCAAGGGTTATCGAATCACGATATCCTCGCAAAAATACGAGACCCTCGGTTTTTGGCAATTGCAATTGTCAAAGAAAAACCCAACAACTAAGAATCAAAAAATGCAATGGAACCATGCAATCAACCAAGTTTCAACAACAACAACCAAGTTTCAAAGTACGAAGCAAAGGTCAAGCAAATGCAAAGTTTTCAAATTTGAAACAAATGTTCCTAAAAAGGAACCAAAGAGCTAACTGGGAGCGACCCACAAATACTTAACTGAAAGAACAATGGCGTCACCAGGAAGGCCCGTCTATCGTCTCGCCGTACAAAGGACTACGCCGGGCGCCAAAACAGGTCGACAGTCAGGGCATCAGTCCGTCGCAGCCGTCTGGAAGCGGGAATCTTCGCGGGAAAAATCTTCGGACCACTTATTTCGACAACAGGATCGATGAAGCGGGGTGCACCTTCCCTCAGAGATTTCACACGAAGTTCCTCACGATGGTCAGGCTTTGGACCGGTACGGCATGATGTCGCCCCATGTTGGGCGCCAACTGAAGGACTAGGCTAATTTAAGGCCCAGCGGTGTCAGGGGACAACACCTGAAACCTTCGTGGGGATACCTTTTCCGGCGTACAAATTACAGAGACACGGGACACTTCCTTCGGCGTCAAAGATCAGCGTTTATTTACTGCAGGGACACAGAAATCGCTAGAAGTACAACATAGTGTAGGTTCAGAGAGTCTGCTTCGAATTGCAAAAGTGGATCGCTCCTTTTATACACATATTCGCCATTGCACAACATAACGAACAAAAGGTTACAACTCAGTTCCCACAGTAAACTTCAAGAGGATCGCATTCATGTTTTCAGAAGCCCGGAACATAATTACAGTAGCATGTCGGTTCCCAACTGTAAAAGTACGCTATCCCACCATTAGGCACATTCCATTCTAGTTGTAAACAACCTAAGAGAAGGGACAGAAACAGGTGCAGGAAAAACAAAGACAGACAACAGATTGAAAAGAGTGTGGGGGCAATATCGGAAGCGTGATCACAGGATCAAAGGATTCGAGCCTAACGTATGCAAGGCTGAAACAATAGACCGGCACGGCAAGATGAGCCTCGAGCGGAGCCATCTGCTTCTGCCGTGTCATTCCCCTAGTCATAAAGGCACACTCAAAGGAATATGCATCTTCCGCAAGAGCTTGGGAATCCCAGGGTCATCAAGCGGACATTGTCCGTTCGCCGGCTACGTGAGGGCAAGAAACAAAATGGATGCCATATCTAAAATGGAACCCGAAGGTTCAGATGAAAAACCCGTAAATAAGACGAACCCTTCCAAGTAGTGTAACGAAAACACGTACATCTACTAATCTCGTCATTTACGGTTCGTAGATACCAAACTCATCCATCTACGAACAAGCCCAACTCGTCGTTCCAATTCTTACCGAACCTCAATACGCAGCCAGTTCAGGGACTGACCACAGCCTCTTCAGTACATGATTGGTCTTGCACTGATAATCTCTTCTAATGGGACCATGCCCAGATCAAGCCTACGAGGAATCATAGGCGTACTGGGCGGTAACCCAACTAGGTTTCTCACAAAGGACTGTTCTGCCTTTTTGAGGTTCATTATCTGCTTGTGCCCCCAAAGTTCAGCCCCGTAAATTGCTGCCAATCTAGCCTGCCGGCAATATATTTCCAGAGCTGGGGACACAGGCCTAAATGTGACTCCCTAAAAACTTTACTTATACCCCCAGCAAGCTGGGATAGCTTGAGTGTGGACTTGGCAATCTGGGTGTTCCAATCAAAGTTCTCAGTTAAAGTAACACCCAGATAAACAAATGTTTTCACCCTTTCAAGGGGGGTACCATGTAGGACCGGGTTTGGACGTACCCGCTTAGGGGGATTAAAAATCATAAACTTAGTTTTTCCCAGATTGATTTCCAATCCCCGGAGCTCACAGAACTCAAGAAATCCATCGAGAGTTTTTTGAATGCCCGATGATGTTCTAGACAACAACAATGTGTCATCTGCGAACATCAGTGCGGGCACTCTACCCGTGGCCAGTTTAGGGGCATCGTTGTTAACCACACCATTCAAGTGTTCCACAAGACCATTAATGTAAAGGCTAAATAGTGTGGGTGCCAGCACGCACCCTTGGCAAACTCCTTTTTGGACTGGAAACTGATCTGTGAGTTCGCCATGCCTACCACACCTAACTTGTGCAAAATTATTTATATGTAGCCTAGACAGTACATTTAGTAGGTACGGAGGGAGTCCCAAGTCTGCCAACACCTTCCACAATTTGGCGCGCGGAACCAGATCAAATGCCGCCCGCAGGTCCACAAACACAAGGTAGAGGCTGCCACCCTCCACCTTTGCTGTTTTCCAGTACAGGACCTGCAGGCGAAATATCTGGTCTAGGGTAGATGTTCCAGACCTGAACCCTGCCTGGAGTATAGAAAGTATCCCTTTCTCTTCAATCCACCCAAGGATCCTATCAAGGATAACCCTCGCCATCAGCTTTTGTGAATTATCAATTAGACTGATGGGTCTATAATTAGAGGGGATAAGCGGGCAGCCCTTTTTTAGAATAGGGACAATTTCTGCTCCTAACCAAGTAGGGGGCGGGTCATCTCCCTGCAGAATGCTATTAAATAAAACGACCAAATAGGGGGCCCAAATTTTCGGTTGCCCCCTAAACAAATCCACCGGCAGTTTATCCAATCCTGGGGCCTTGTTGGGGAGCAATTTGCCTATGGCTGTCTCAACCTCTATCAGGGTGAAGGGTTCCACCGAAGCGAAGAGCGTAGGGGCTTCAATCAACCATCCACATTCCTCAGCCCCATTGACGCCCTGCGGTTGCTGAGGTTCTAGAGTACTACGAGTCAGGGTGTCATGCTCAGAAGTGCCGTATAAAGCAGCAAAGTGGCTTTCCCAGATTGAGGGGGCAATATTAGGGGCAAGTGTCTGGGTGTGCCCACTAAGACCAGTGGCAACAATGGACCAGAATAATTTAGAGTCCTTACACCGGAGTGCAGATCCCAACTCCTCCCACATTGCGGCTTCCCATTCCCTTTTAGCATCACAGATTGTCTTTTTATATGTAATGCAATGCATCCTGATGGCCTCGCTATCATTGGTTTTTAGTACTGTAAGCAAAGCCTTTTTGGCCTTCCTGCAGGGGCTATTAAACCATTGAGAAATCGTAGTCCGGGTGTTATTTGCCCTTCTTACTGGGTACAGAATATCTTTTAGTATGGCAAACCAATTGGTTATATATTTGAGTTGCCCTACCCAGGTGACCGGATTTCCCCATCTCTACGATGAGCGGAATAATGGTTTCATACGGTTCTGCGAGTTTGGTGATCGACGCTTGTAGATCTGGCCATTTAACCCTACGCCTACAGTTTGTTCTTATTAGTGGCACAGTAACGGAATGATCAATCGTAGTTGAACCCTTCAACCTGAAACTCCCCGGTTTGAGGGACAAAACTAGGGCATTATGGTCACTGTCAAACCTTTCAATGACCCTAAATTCAGACAGCCTATCCCAATGCCTAGCCTCGATAAAAATGTAATCGCTTATTGAGGTCTGATTTGATCGATTAAACATGGCTCTCCCTGGTCTGTCAGGCTCCACCCTCCCATTGCATGCTCTTAGCGAAGTAGCTAGCGCAAACGACTGCATTTGCAAAACAAGAGGGGTCCATGTCTTAACCTGAGGGGTCATTGGCTCTGGGATAGCCCAAAGCAGATCCACATCGTCCAGATCACTAAAGTTCGGGTCCATGAGGGGCTCAAAATGACAATTAAAATCTCCACCCAAAATTAGTACAGTAGAGGGGTCAATCGAGTGTATGAGCGTTGACAGTGTTTCAATAGCTTTTGACTCAAGACCCCGCCTAACTGGCCTTGAATATACATTAATCAAAGCAATATTTGGCCCATTAGGCAAGATCAACAAGACACACTGGACATCCATTGAATTAGTTAGGAATGGTGTTGCTTTTATTCCGAAGTGCGTGCCAACCCATATAGACAATCCTCCCGAGGGTCTGCCCCTCTCACCTATGCTTGCCAGAATATCATATGTTGCAAAACCCTGGGCTACACTTTCTTTTAGCGCCCAAGTTTCTTGCAACATACACTCTGGAATGGGCAATTTACTCTTAAGACCCGCCACATTCCAGGATAAGATTTTAACTGGAGCATCAGCCAAGTCTTGCTTTGTTAGTTCACAATCCAAAAGGCCAGAGAGATTGTTGGAAGCGGGGGGCTACCTTCTACACCTTGCTCAGGCTCGCAATTCACCAGTGGTCGTTCATCAGAAAAAGGGGCAGTTACAGGTTGAGTGGTTTGTACTGATGTCAAGTTTTTTGTTAAGGGGCAAGATTTTGCATTACCAATACCAACTAGGTTGTCAGTGGTGGGTAGCATGATATTAGGGGGCCCCGTCTGTCAATCGCAGTCATCAAAGGCTGAAAAGGCGTCAAATCTATTTGCGACTTCCAGCGGGGTAAACGGCAACATTTGGTCCATCCTCCCATTTCTGTTTCTGTGTCTCTTAAATGGTACAGTATCCCACCTAGATAAGTTTTCGAAATTCACAGGGTTAGATACGTGAGTCCTATACAGTTTGTTAAGAGGTATAGGAGGGTTGGTCTGCAGGCAAGATAGAGTCCCGGGGTATGTTATAGGGGTCACTAGAGGTCTTGGATAAAAATATGTCAATTCACAGGGAACAATTGAATTTCCAACATTCCCTGGAGACCAATTTAGAATATATCTAACAGCTCTGGGATCTCTGAAGTTGATAACAATTAAATCCCCCTTTATGTCTTTTACTCTGCTTCCCAACCATTGAAGTCGCCGAACATGCAGGATTTCTCCATTAATGTTATAAGGGAGTGGTCGATTTTGGCTAAGCCAATGCATAGTTTTGTTTTTTAGCTGGAAGAACCCTTCCCTTTTACCATCTGCTAATATAGGGACTCCCGTAAGAACAACCACAAAGGGTACAGCTTCAGGGGGTAATTCTACTTGACGGCCCCTATGGTTACCTGCTCTAACGGGGCTAGTACTTCCCCTATCGCCTCGATTTTCTCCATTATAATATTTTTTCTTATCTAGCTTCTGTGCTACACTGGCGTCAAGCGGTGCCGATTTTTGGACTGCTTTGGGGGGGTTTCGCCCTATGCTGTTCAGAGATTGTAGGCTTATTAGTTTTATTTACACCTTTATGGGCAGCGGAAGTGGGAGATAGTGCTATTGCTGGAGGGGATAGTGCCGGCTTCGCAAGGTTCTTAGTTAACCCAGCATTGTTACCAATAGCCAGCTCTAAGTTCTCCAACCGTTGCTCAACCCTCTTCAACCTCTCTATTACAGGTAAGATGAAAGACCTAATCATGTGTTCCAGACTTTCCAAAGGAGCAAGAGACAGTGCTTCCCTTGGCGGACAATGTGGAGGAGTGGCTAAGCCTGGAGACGTTGGTACAGTTATTATATCAACTTTTGGAGTAGGTATAGTTGAAATAGGGCCCTTTAAAGTTGGCCCCGTTGTTACAATACCCTTTGTTGGTTTACCAAAGTCAGAATGGCTAATCTTCGTTCTTTGCGGATCGCCACCCTTCTTTCTTCATTTGCTAGGTGGTGAGCCAAGGAATTTAAGCGTCACAGGATTCTTGGTCCTCTTTTTGGCAGTCCCAACTACTGGTAAAGGTGGCTCGGCTGTCACATCTGGTCCCATGGTAGAATTACTACTAGGTAGAGATATGACATTTGTGTATAAATCATTGGACACATCATGTAATGAAGATGATGTGTCGCGCAGGAGCATTGGGACGTTATCTGTTGAAAGAGGATCATCAATATCGATGTGGGAGCCTACATCAGGTGGAGTAGTGTGTTTCGAAAGATCCAAGGGAGGTTTATTTTTCATACCTTCAACAGACCATCGCCGTTCAGCGCAGCGTTCGGCCAATACACTCTCCCTATCAATGTCTGGGGCAACCTTAGTAAAATAGCTATCCAGAATACCTTTACTAGTTCCTCCTGACTTCACCGGTAGAGGTTTTTCAAGGTTCAGGGCCATGGTCCCACAATCAAAGAGTACAAACAAATAATCCTCACAAAAATGTTAGCGGATGGGCCCAGCCCAGCCTCCTCTGGCCTCTGGCGGCCACAGACCGCCCGGCGTCGCCCGCGCGCGTCCCGCGATGCGGGAGGAGCGGCTCATCTTTATGCGCCTCCGGGCGGGGTAAAGTGACGCTGCAGACGGCATCCCGGCGTCCAAGCAGGGGACGCTGGGAAGTGAAGGCAACTTGGCTTCGCTTCAATGGATGCTCCCCCCTCTCGGCGGCCGCGATGGCAAGTGTGGCGGCGGGGGAGAGCGATGGAAGGAGAGCGCGATGTCCAGCAGAGCAGCCAGGTAGGTGGTAGCTTTTTCAAATGCCCCCAAGCGTTGTGCAGCCCCGCTCCCCAGCAGGAGCGGCTCGTCTTTATGCGCCTCCGGGAGCGGGAAAGTGACGCTGCAGGCGGTGTCCCGGCGTCCAAGCAGGGGACGCTGGGAAGTGTAGGCAACTTTGCTTCGCTTCAATGGACGCTCCCCCCTCTCGGCGGCCACGATGGCAAGTGCAGCGGCGGGGGAGAGCGATGGAAGTAGAGCGCGATGTCCAACAGAGCAGCCAGGTAGGTGGTAGCTTTTTCAAATGCCCCCAAGCGTTTTGCGGCACCCATATCTTTGTGTTTTAGTTCATATATTAAAAGTATGTGCTATTATTGTTTGTTTAGTTGTTAATAAAATTTGGAAATATAGTTTGTAACTTTAAGTGATTTATAATTTTTTATGAATTTGCTAATAGTAATGTATTGTGTCATAGTGGGTTGCTAGGTTTCTAGAGGTATGGAGGAGTTAATTAAATGTGATTAAGTAACAATTAATTATTAATGTATTGTTAATTATTTAATTGATTATTAATCATGTAAATTGTATAATAATCATATTTTTTAAGTTATATATTAGGTGTGGGCTGCTGGGTTTGTAGGGGTATAGGGTAGGAAGTTAAAGTGATAATTTGCAATTAATTTATTATTCATTATTTAATTGATTATTAATTATGCAAATTGAGTAATAATTATATGTTTTAATTATATCTTGGGTGTGGGATGCTAGAGCTATAGGGTGGAAAGTTAATTGAGTAATAATTAATTAATTATGAATTCTTTTTTAATTGATCATTATGTAAATTGTGCAATAAATTCTATTCTCTAGTTATATTTTACGTCTGGTTGGCTAGGTTTGTAGGGGTATAGGGTGGGATGTGAATCAAGCAATAATTAATAAGCAATTAAATATAAATGTATTCATAATTATTTAATTGATTATTAATTATTTTAATTGTGTTATGCTTATTTATTTCAGTAATATTTTAAGTGTAGACTGCTAGGTTTGTAGGGGTATAGTGTGGGGAGTTAAGTAATAAATACAAATAGTTTTACATTTTTTAATTGATAGTTACTTTTTAAATTGTTTAATGATCATGTAAATTGTTTTTAAATTATTATATTTATATATATACGTTTTATTTGTTAGTTAATAATGTTGTTATTAAGAGATTTACATTTGTTGTAAATTAAAAGGGTTATTCAAATATGTAATATGTTTGAAGTGAAGCCCTTTCTCTACTGTTGCACAGACTGGAGTGGGAAAAATAAATGTAATCCCTCTGAAGACAAATGCTCTCCCTACTGTTGCACAGGCTGGAATGGGAATAGTAAATCGTATTCCTCAAAAGTGCAACGCTTTTCCTAGTTTTTCACAGACTGGAGTGGAAATCGGACATATTACCCCACCGAAATCAAATGCTTTCCCTACTGTTGCACAGACTGGAGTGGGAATAGTAAATATAACACATCTGAAGTCCAATGTTTTCCCTTCTGTTTCACAGACTTGAGCGGTAATAGTAAATCCTACCCCTCTGAAGTCCAACGTTTTCCATACTATTGCACAGACTGGAGGTAGAATAGTAAGTTTTACCCTTCCTAATTCCAATCATTTCCCTACTGTTGACCCGTTTGGATTGGGAAGAGTAAATGTAACCCCTCTGAAAGCCTATGCTTTCACTACTAATGCATAAACTGGAGTGGAAATAGTATATTGATTATTGCCAGACTTTAATACTTTATTTAATATTGTTTAAATATATCTATTATTATTCTTTGGTCAATTTAATTTTTATATAATTCCTGCGTTTTAGTTAGTTGTACTAACTATAACTTGCGCGCCCGCAATCCACTGCTGATGATGTCACATATTACATCATTCATGACATGGTCAGTGACTTCACTGATGACATCACTGATGACATCTCAATTGACATCACTGATGACATCTTCCAGTGAATGTGGTTTGCTTTGATATTTAAATAAGTGATATATAAATATTAAATATTAAAAAATACGTCTTCCCTGATATCCAGTGTGGATTTACTTCTTTGAGGCTCAACTGTTTTGCTGGTTGTGAGGAGTTCTGAGGTCTCGACCGTTGGTTCCAGCACTGTGTGGAACTTGGACTGCTCTTTTCATATATATATATATATCTATATATATATATATATATATATATATATATATATATATATATATAGA
Organism: Lissotriton vulgaris; assembly: GCF_964263255.1. Classification (NCBI taxonomy): domain Eukaryota; kingdom Metazoa; phylum Chordata; class Amphibia; order Caudata; family Salamandridae; genus Lissotriton; species Lissotriton vulgaris. The sequence continues at coordinate 1,030,111,282 of NC_141698.1, forward strand.
TATATATATATATCTATATATATCAATCTGCCTTGAAGACTGAGTGGATGTATAAGTGTCTGAATGGAGGATTTAGTAGCAATGTGATTGACTGTCTAAGTGATGGATTTAAAGTGTCTCACTAAATATATGGGATAGTGATTAAACTGTGTGAATACCTGTATCACTCTATCTTTTGTTGTGTAAACTACTACATAAGTTGGTTACTAGCTATGTGAAAGTCTATATTAGTTATTAATTAGTTACGTGAGTATTTGTATGGGATTGTGAATGAATGTGTGTGTGGTTGGGTGGGAGGTGTGTGACTGTCCAAAGATGTGTAAATTGTTGATTTAGTAGGTATATGAGGTTAAGACTGTATGTGGAAACAATTGTTTGGGTGAGTGAATCTCTTTATGGGTGTGGACGAGTAAATATATTTCTCAATGATACATGTCCAACAAACTAGAAATATAAAAGGCAGTGTATGTGACAGTTGTTGTATATAAATAAGTATACATAAGACTCAGTGATTGTATGAGTGACGTATGGATAACTGTATACTTGTAATAGTGATTTTATAACACACTAAGTATGAGTTACTATCTATATGAATAAATAAAGTGGTGTTTGTGTAAGTGTGTAGCTTAGTAAATATAAGTATGATCAATTGTTTGCATAAGTGAGTATGATGTCTTCATAAGTGAATAGGATGTGGCTGGTGTGTAATGTTGATGTACTTGTATAAGTATATTTAATAGTGTTCTATTGATCTTTGTTAGCATGTATGAGTGAATCTATAGGTAAGTGTTTAGATGTGTGTGTAGATGTAGGAATCACTGAGTGGGTTTTAGAAACCTTGTATTGGTGTGTCAATGGTTTCAAATATGGTACTCCATATTATATAATGAGTGTTGAAAGGTTATACTAGTGTATGATAAGATGTATCAGATTGTCACGTGGATGATGTCATCAGTGATGTCATCAGTGATGTTATTTGAGATGTCATCAGTGATGTGATCAGTGATGTCACTGACCATGTCATGAATGATGTAATATGTGACATCATCAGCAGTGGATTGCGGGTGCGCGAGTTATACTTAGTACAACTAACTATAACACGGGAATTTAAGTGGTTTTGTATGAGTGAAATGTCCAACTAACTATAACACTCCTAAAACCTATGGTTTTTTCTGTGAATTTCTAAGGCTTTTTAAATGCTAATTCCTAACTATAACATGTCTGAAACCTATGGTTTTTTCAGTAAATTTCAAAGGTTTTTTAAATGCTAATTCCTAACTATAACATGTCTGAAACCTATTGTTTTTAAGTGAATTTCAAATGTTTTGTAAATGACAATTTTTAAATGTTTTAATTCTTATATTTATTTTTTGATACTGATTTACTCCATTTTTTAAACTATTTATTTTTTAGATATTTTATTTTTTAAATTACATTTTAATTACATTATACATTATATTACAAAATATACTTTCTCAAAATGAATTACTTAAGTTTAAATATTTTGCAAATAGGCAATAGAGTTTTATGTACAGTAGTTACAGTTGTTGCAATGGACAACACAGTTTCAAATACAATGCAACATTGAGCTGAATGGGAATTTCTAATTAAATGCAATTAGTTACTTTATGGATTACTTTTCTAGCCACATGACTGGATCCTAGATTCAGTCCTGGGACATCTCCTGTAAATAGTTGATTAAAAGCGTTTTGGTTACAGTAGTGATTTTTAAGGAATATTATTGTAAGTTGACAGAAACTTTTTCACATAGAACCACCAATGCTATCCTATGGAAGGAAATTTACTTAGCAAGTAAGTAGTGTTATCGTTACTTTTTCTTACTCAGTGGTAGATCCTGGATCCAGCACTGGTGCATCTCCTGTAAACAGTTGAAAGAATGTGTTTAAGTGATACAGGCGATTTTTTAGGAATATTTGTAGTTTGTGAAAATAGACGCTTAGAAACTTTTCTGGTGAAAACCAGACAATGGATTCCTATGGAAGGGAGTACAAGTTACTGGTAAGTATGTTTAGAATTACTTTTCAGGGTCAGTGTGGAGCTAAATGATGCTGCACTGGGTTCTCTCCTGATAACAGGTGAGTAAATCGAAATTCGTAGTTCGGCTGATTTTAGAGGAATATTTGTACAATGGTGAAGGAAGCTGTGGGGCCTGAGGTGGCATGTGTGCAAACACGTCCTGTGGCATGTTTTAAGTTGCGGGATTAAGTCCCCTTGAATCCTGAGGTCCCCTGGGAGCCAACTAGCCCACCAGGTACCTCCACTATGAGCCAGGGGACTGCGATGCAGAGAGGTGTTCAGAGGCCACGCCCTTTTTCACAACACTCTGCAACGCAGCTCCGTGGCGCTTACTAGAGGTACCTGGTGGGCTAGTTGGCCCCCAGGGACCCTCAGTATTGACAAGGAATTAATCCCCCAACGTAAACTGTACCACAGGGCGTGTTTGCACACATGTAAACTCAGACCCACCCCCTCCCTCCACCACTGTGCAAACACGCCCGTTGGCGCGTTTTAAGTTGGGAAATTAATTCCTTTTCAATACTAGGGGTCCCTGGGGTCCAACTAGCCCACCAGGTACCTCCAGTAAGCGCCACAAGGCTGCATTACAGAAAGGTGTAAAAAGGGGCGTGGCCTGGAGCACCTCTCTGCACAAGGACCCCCAGGGCCCCAAAAATATTGGCAAAATCCCGATAAAAAAAACCGAAGCGCGGGTAATTAGCCCCCGGGGGGGCAAATCCCGGGGGCAATACTGTTTATGTAAAGGAGGGCCCAGAGGGGCCCCCAGCCCCGGGGACTGCCAACCCGGGGCTTTTTTCAATTATGTGCGGGGGCTCTCAGGCCCCCCAGCCCCGAGTACCGCCACCCCCGGGGCTTCTTCAAAGTGTGTGCGGGGGTGCTCTCAGGCCCCCCAGCCCCAGGGATCGCCTCCCCCGGGCTACTTCAAAGTGTGTGTGGGGGGGCTCTCAGGCCCCCCCAGCCCCGGGGACCGCCACCCCGGGGCTTCTTTAAATTATGTGTGGGGGGCTCTCAGGCCCCCCAGCCCCAGGGACCGCCACCCCCGGAGCTTTTTTAAAAAAAATACCCTGGGTGGAGGGGCTCAAGCCCGCCCTCACGCCCTGGGGACCGCAACTTCCCCGGGGCTCTAAATATTTAAATTGGGGGGTCCGTGATGGACCCCTCAACCCCGGGGACCACCACCCCCCAGGGCTTTGTAGAATGTGGGAGGGAGGGCTGCGCGGCCCCCCTCCTGGGGCCTTGTCGTGGCCCTGTGGATCGCCAACCCACAGGGCCGGCTCCTGCAGTGTCCCGGGTTCCCGCCCCCGGGACACTGGAGTTTGCTATGGTTCCCACCCGGCCATAGCAAACTTGGATTGGATTTTGAAAGAGAGAGCAGGGAAACCTGCTCTTTCTTTCAAAATTCAAACCAAATTGCTTTTCCACATGGAGAGCTGCATCTTAGCAGCTCCCCATTTGGAAAAGCAATACAGGCTCCTGAGGGATGCGGGGAGCCGGTGGGACTGTGGGGGGATTGGGGACCCCCCCATGGTCCCCAACGGAGAGAGCCAGCCCCGGTTGATGGGGTCCCTGGGCCTACAAGTGGCCCAGGAGGGGGGCAAGGCAGCCCCCCTCCAAAAAAAAATTACTAGACAATATGGCCATGCCCCAGGGGATGTGGTTCCCGGGGCAGATTTTGGCCTCAGGAGGGGGCCATGTGGCCCCTTTCCCAAAATTTTAAAAAAGAAACTAATTTAAGGGCAGGCCATGGGGGATGGGGTCCCCAGGGCCAGGATTTGGAAAAGAAGGGGGGCAACACAGCCCCTCTTCTGGAAAAAAAAGCATTGCGCCGGAGGCCACCCCCCCTCCTTTGAGCACTCTGCAAACGCACCCCCTGGCGCGTTTACAGATGGGGAATGAATTCCACTTGAATACTGGGGGTCCCTGGGGGCCAACTAGTGCACCAGGAACCTCCAGTATGCGCCAGGGGCTGCGTTGCAGAGAAGGTGTTCAGAGGCCACGCTCCTTTTTACACCTCTCTGCAACGCAGCTCTGTGGCGCTTAATGGAGGTAGCTGGTGGGCTAGTTGCACCCCAGGAACCCTCAGTATTTAAGGGGAGTTAATGCCCCAATTTAAAACGCGCTACATGCGCGTTTGCACAGTGGTGAAGGTAGGGGGCAGAGCCTGAGTTGACTTGTGTGCAAACACACCCTGTTGTGTGGTTTAAGTTGGGGAATTAATTCCTCTTCAATCCTGAGGGTCCCAGGGAGCCAACTAGCCCACCAGGTACCTCCAGTAAGCGCCACAGAGCTGCATTGCAGAGTGTTGTAAAAAGGGGTATGGCCGCTGAACGCCTCTCTGCAACGCAGCTCTCTGGCGCATACTGGAGGTACCAGGTGGGCTAGTTGGCCCCAGGGACCCTCCGGATTGAGGAGGAATTAATTCCCCAACTTAAACCGTGCCACAGGGTGTGTTTGCAGACATGTCACTTCAGGCCACACACCCTTCCTTCACCCCTGTGCAAACGTGCACCATGGCACGGTTTAAGTTGGGTGATTAACTCTCGTTTAATACTGAGAGTCCCTGAGGGCCAACTAGCCCAAGAGGTATCTCCAGTATGCGACAGGGAGCTGCGTTGCAGACAGGTGTTTAGAGGCCATGCCACTTTTTACACCTCTCTGGAATTCAGCTCTGTGGCGCTTACTGGAGGCACCTAGTTGGTTAATTTGAGCCTAGGGACCCTTAGGATTTAAGGGGACTTAATCTCTCAACTTAGAACGGGCTTAGGGCGCGTTTACAGAGTGGGGAAGGAAGGGGACGGGGCCTGAGGTGACGTGAGCAAACATACCCGGTGGTGCATTTTAAGGTGGGGAAATAATTCCCCTTCAATCCTGAGGGACCCTGGGGGCCAACTAGCCCGCCATGTGCTTCCAGTAAGTGCCACTGCGCTGCGTTGCAGAGAGGTGGTGCAGGCTGTGCCCTTTTTACACCTCTCTGCAATGCTGCTTACTGGACGTACCTAGTGGGCTAACTTGCCCCTAGGAACTCTCAGGATTCAAGGGGAGTTAATCTCCCAACTTAAAACGGCCACAATGCATGTTTACACAGTGGGGAATGGAGGGGACGGGGCCTGAGGTGACGTGTGCAAACACTCCCTATGGTGCGTTTTAAGTTGGGGAAATAATTCCCCTTCAATCCTGAGGGCCCATGGGGGCCAACTAGTCCACCAGGTGCTTCCAGTAAGCTCCACTGTGCTGCGTTGCAGAGAGGTGGTCCAGGCCGTGCCCATTTTTACAACTCTGCAACGCAGCTCTGTGGTGCTAACTGGAGATACCTGGTGGGCTAGTTGTACCCAAAGGGACACTCAAGATTCAAGGGGACTTTATCCCCCAATTTAAAGCGGCACGTTTTAAGAGGTAGTTTTAATCCCCCTGCCCTATTATATACTAGGGCAGGGGCATTCATAGTACGACCCTCGGGTGGCCAGCGTCCCGGCAAGCCTTCCCTGGCGGTCCACGGACCTTTCAGACATTATTTACATTTCCTTTAAAGTGTGTCAGCAGACACTGCAGGTTGCAGCACCCCAGCCCGACTCTGAGAGACTCTGCTCAGTGAAGGCGATTCCAGTGCAGTGATTGTCATGAAGGACCGGGTTTTAGAACCCAGCGGCGTCAGGGAGAACGCCTGATGCCTTCGAGTTCCCCTGTCTTGGCAAACAGAGACACGGGACACTTCTTGATGATGTCAAAGACCAAAGTTTATTGGCTGCAACCAGGAACAGAGATCTAAGAAGCACACACGGGTGGTTCGCTAGAGACTGCACAAATTCAATGAGCGGAGCATGGTCTTTTATGCCAAAAATCAAGCCTCAGACAACATTCCAAATTAGCATTGAGTTCATACAAATTGACCAATGACAGTGTAACAATTTAAAAGTAGCGTATGACGACAATCCCATTCTCCGTTGTCCAGACCACCAGAAATGACCAAGCACATTCCAGATTTCTTGTTGGATCAGGCCGGACAAACCCATCATAAAACCCTAACCCAAATCAGTGATTATGTTGTAAAGGAAAGGCAGAAACAGATTGGAAGTGAGATAGAAAGGTGGGAGCAGTGTACCATAAACTCGGCACGTCCTACTCTTTGATCTTTATCTGACCAGCTGCTTAACAAGGAACTGGCTCAGCGAGGTCAGCCTCGGGCACGGAGTCAGTTCGGCCAGGTCATTCAGAAGTCAGCTAAGGCATACGTGTCTCAAGGACTCGTTCGGCCGTAGTCTTCGGCCTATGTGAGGGCAACCACTCAAAATGGCTGCCGTACACAAAATGGAACCCAAAGGTTCAAACTAAATCCTTGAATACAGAGTGTTCTCTTAGATCGATTCATGCGAAAACGCTCAGACACACTACACTCGTCATTTGCGGTCTGCTGACACCAGAATCGTCTATTTCCGACGACCTTATTTGAACGGAACCCCCGAACCAGACCCAAAAACTCACAGAACTACAGAGCCTCCTTGTGCCCTTACATAGGCAACAGACCCAAACCCATGTTAATCTGAATCCGGATCTATATTCATCAGATCATCGATATGTTGCTGTAGCATCATCCCATTACTTAGTACCTCTTTCTGGCCAGGTTTCCTTGCACACGAAGTAGCACAGAGGCCACAAATAGCAGGAGCACACTGTACACAGAGACAGAACATAAAAAGGATGGCTAAAACCATTCCAATGACCATCAAAATCTTCCAACCCCAAGTGGATATAAATCCCCATAACCATCCCATCAACAACCAATCTCCTTTGTCCAAATAGACAGAATCGGAGATCTTATGTAGCTTGGAAATGGCCTGGAAAACTGACGGAGCGTTGTCTGGAATGAAAACGCAGCAGCTCGATTGAATCAGTTTACAAACTTCACCTCGATCTGCTAGTATGACATCCAGGGCAACTCTATTTTGAAGTGTCATAAGTCTATCGGACTGGAGCTCAGCAGTCAAGTTACTAAGGGTAAGCATGAGCGAATTTTGCGAATTTTGCGGATCTCGCGTTCGCGAATTTTGCGGATTTGCGGATTCGCAATCCGCAAAATCCGCGAATTCCCGCGAATTTTTTTTTTTTGTGTTCGCCCGTGTTTCTGCCAGTTCGCGAGGGTTTTTACAATTTCGCAATTTGCGAACTTACCTGTCGGGTCGCAAGTTTTGCGAACTTGTTGTTTCTACGTGTCCAGCCTATTTGGGACACTCTTCTTCATCACTGCCACTCTCTGTCACCACTGCCACTCTCTGACTACTCATGCCACCCTCTGGCCCACCCATGCCACCCTCTGTTTCATCACCACACCCTCTGGTTGTCCAGTGTACATTATTTTCGGCAAAGCAAAGCACACCTTCCCTGCCTCAAGTGACCTGAATTAATTTGGGGCTGATTAATGTGTCACAGAATATTTTTTTTAGCTGGCACCTGCTTCCTTAGTGCGCCCTGATTAGTGATCTTTTGCACTTGCTAAGTGCTTTCATTGTTGCAAAATTAGTTACAACACCTGCCCTGCCCCAACTGACAATAATGAATTAGGGGCTGATTAATGGATTTTAACTTCCAGCCTGGCTCCTGCTTGTCTCCCTTAGCTGTAATTCAGGACCTTTGTGGCATATGTGTAACTATTCTGAGGTTCAGAGCAGGGTCACATAATAGTTTCAACTGGCAACTGAACTCTGGAGGGGCCCCTCAGGAAGCACTACAGGAAATGGCTACTAATGATGAGCCTGAACTTTTGAACCTGGTAAGTAGTTACTTTCAGTTTTGCTAAGATCGTATTTCTGCAATTTTGCACTTATTCGCGGGGCGCGAACTCACGCGAACAGTGCGAGCAGTGCGAGCAAAATCCGCTGCTCGCGGATTTGCGGATTTTGCGGGAGATTCGCGAATCTCGCGGATTGCGGATTTCCCGAAAATCCGCAAAATCCGCGAGCGGAACGGATTTTCCGCCCATGCCTAACTAAGGGCCCCGGCAGTTTCGACTATGGTGGACTCAATCACTCTCGTCAACTGGCGAATATTCCTGCTGTTAGCCATCGGTCCCCAGAACGGCATAAAACCCTTAAAGAAATCTCCCAACTATTGCCCTGCAGTGTCTTCTTGGCTCAAGACACCTCTAGCAACTCTCGTCTTATGGTAATCTGACGCAGCTTTAAAAGTGGGAGGCAACAGGAAAGAAACAAAACATGTGCCCGAAAAATCAGGGGGCAACCATGTATATGCTTTGTCGTAGCAAACAAAGTAGGTACCCTTAGCAGCTAAAAATGCTGGGGAAGACTGGGACGTAAATACGTAAGTGTCAGTACAAATGCTCTTCCCTAACTTAGCTCTCGGATTCTTGCCATTACCCTGCAGACAATAGCGACCCTGATGGGGCACTATCCAAATCGGTGGAGAACTCTTCGCTCACTCCATATCCAGTAATATCCCAACCCAGCGACGGCTCGTGGAGGGAGTTACGGTGGGGCAGGAGGGTGGGGAGGGGGAGGGGCAGGGTGGAGGTTGCTAAAAACCGGCATATGGATAATTGCAGGTAAGTAAACAATTTAATTAATAAAACGAATTTCGTAGTGCGCCTTGCATCGCAAAATGCAATGCAGTGCGAGCTACGAAATTCGTTTTATTAATTAAATTGTTTACTTACCTGCAATTATCCATATGCCGGTTTTTAGCAACCTCCACCCTGCCCCTCCCCCTCCCCACCCTCCTGCCCCACTGTAACTCCCTCCACGAGCCGTCGCTGTCCCAACCACTATAGGTTTGCTTCTCATCTATCGGAATAGTTTCAACGGCATTATTCCCTTTAACCATGTCGACTATGCCTCTAGCAACAGCACTATTCTTCGGGTTGTCTTTCGGTGAACGTAGGGGATAAACACTTTGGGCATAAATAAACATCGTTCTATAAGCCCAAATCAAACCATTTAAACTGAAGGGCAAAACTAAGTACAGAATACCCTTATCGGTCGTATGGGGCATTAGACCACAAATCCAACAGTTTGTCGTGTTCATCACTAACTGGTGTTGGTGCAAAAGTTGAATAAAGGAATTATTGGCAAATTCCAATCGCCTAACTACCTCGTGTTCAGGCAAAGGGTGAAAAGAATGAGAAGAAATAGTAGGTGTAGGTGTAGGTTGCACAGTGGGATTAAACGCTACTTTAAAAGAGAATGTCACATAACCAATTATGACTGTCATTAAACTCAATAGCAAAAATAAACACGGTAATATAAATTGTTTCGTTGTGATTAATTTGCATAACATCTTTCTAAAAATCATTGTCCTTGCAGGTCTCTCCAACTCGAAGAAATCCATCCTAAACTAAATATGCTGCTCGGGATGGTAGGAAATTCTATGCTAAGGAATGCCTCTGTCAACCCAGGGCAACTCCCTTAGGCCAACCAGAACCCTCGACCTAGTGTCTCAGGCTTGCACTCCAAAGACTTAGGCACTGCGACCCTACAGCTGAACCCGGATGGCGGTACGAAAAACAAAAATGAGTAGATCCTGGGTGGAGAGTCAACCTGCAAACAGAAAAAACATAAAAACGTTATTTGTACTTTATTTGCCCATGACTCTCGGTCGCAAATTATAGCTGCTTCTTCCAGGCAATTCTTGATCTTTAAATAGCAAATCAGGCTCAATAGTGTTCAATCGATTCAAAGGAGGCACAACTTCTTGACAAAGATCATCACTTTGTCTATCAGAGTTCGTACCAGTCAGACTAGCATCACTGAATGGTACAAATCGTGGAACAATGTCTGTTTCAGAGTCTGGAAGTCCTTCCTGGACCCACTTATCGTACGGTAAGGGCAAAGGTGCTCGCTTACAGTGTACACCGTGGATCCAGTTTCTTTTGCCTTGTACTCGTATTGTAGATCGTGTAGACAGGAGCACTTGGAAGGGTCCCGTCCAGCCGGGCTGATCGTTCTTGCTCCGCTGACATTTTTTTACGAACACCCAACTTCCAGGTTCAATAGCGTGGCCTGGATCTTCTGAAGCTTGTGGTAGGCTCTCATGTACCTGTTGGTGTAAGACACGCAATTTAGTCGTCAGTTTGCGCAAGTAGTCAAGCAACACAGGAGGTTCGATCTCACTAAATCTAGTTGGTCTTGGTACACCCCAAATATTTGCTGTGCGACCAAAGACCACTTCATAAGGGCTCAGACCCATTCTTGAATGCACAGTCATTCTTGTGGACAGGAGCGCTAAAGGCAAAGCATCTGGCCACTGTAGACCAGTGCTCGCTTGGATTTTGGCCAATTTTAACTTCAAGGTGCCATTATAGCACTCAACTAAACCAGCTGATTGGGGGTGATTTGCAGCGTGGAACTTCTGCCGAATACCTAGTCCTGCACACACTCTCTTCATGACTTGACCCACAAATTCACTCCCATTGTCACTCCAGATATTCTCGGCATTCCAAATCTCAGGAAAAATTATTTTATCAAAACTATCGCTGTGGACAAGGCAGTATTGTCCTTAAGGGGATAGGCTTCTACCCATCTAGAAAAAGAGCAAACAACCACTAGAACATATTTCAGGTTGTTGCATCTTTCCATGTGGATAAAATCTAGCTGCAAAGCCTCGAACGGATACATAGGAGGAGCAAAATGACCAGCTGGTGTTGGAGTTCCCTTACCAGGATTGTACATCAGGCACACCATACAGTTCTTAACCAAGTTCTGTGCACATTTTGGAATTCCTGCATTCTGCCAAACTGGAGCCAACAACTTACAAATCCCTTTCACGCTGATATGTGCCATTCCATGAGCCATTGTAACAACCGGAAGCACATACGCGTTAGGCAACAACCATCTTTGATGCTCGGACAAATCAGTCCAACAACCATTCGAATCCAATCTACCCTTGCTTTCTCTCCATTCATTCAACTCTTTCTCTGTAGCTTCAGCTTGAATGGATTTCACACTCTCAATCGTATTTTCACACATACTCTCCTCTGGAACCCATCTCGCTGGACCTACAACATACATTCGGCTCATCACATTTCTCGCAGTATCTTTTGAAATTGGCAACAACGTAGCTGGATTCAACGTGTTGCATCGTTTAATATGCACATGACTCGCTAACAACGTCAACTCGTAACCTGACAACCGAGCACTAGTTAAATGCTGTGTCTTCGTACGGTTCAACAAGGTATCCACTGCATGTGGAACCATGACCACTAATGTGTTATCCATAACTAAACCAGCAGACTGTCGGATTGAAACAGCCGCTGCCGCTGTGGCTCTCAAGCAACTCGGCAACGCTCTAGCTACAGGATCTAAAGTTGATGAAAAATAAGCACACAGACGTTGCTTATCGCCAAACTGCTGAGTCAAAACTGACAATGCACATCCCTCTCTCTCGTGGACATACAATGTGAAAGGCTTACTGTAGTCGGGAGTACCCAACACAGGAGCCGAACACAACGCATTTCGTAATTCTGAAAAGCTCTTTGGACATTCATCAGTCCAAGGAATAGGATTTGGAGTATCCTTAACAGTAAGTGCTATCAAAGGCTTTGTTAATAAAGAAAAATTCGGAATCCACTGTCTACAGTACGACGTAATACCCAAAAACGCACGTACTTCTCTCTGTGTCTTAGGAACACTCATTTTCACAATAGCTTGAATTCTTTCTGGGATCAGTTTCCTTCCCTCCTTCGATAAGAGGTGACCTAAGTAGGTTACTTCTTGTCAACAATATTGCAACTTGGAGAGAGAAACTTTATGATGACAATCAGACAAGTGGCGTAGTAATGACAAAGTGCCTTCCCTACAAATATCTTCAGTATCAGCGGCCACTAGCAAATCATCAACGTACTGAATAAGGGCTGTACCATCAGGTAAAACCAACAGATCCAGTTGTGTTTTCAAAGCTTGGCTATAGATCGATGGACTCTCGCAATAGCCTTGAGGAGCGCGCTTAAAGCGGAAACTGCGTCCTCCTAGAGAGAATCCAAAGATATCCCTACTCTCTATGGCAATCGGATACTGAAGAAAGCATTCTTCAAGTCAATCACCGAAAACCATGTGGCTGTAGCCGGAATCAGAGTCAACAAAGCAGTAATATCAGGCACAACAGGAAATTGTGGAACAACAATCTTGTTCACTTCGCGAAGATTGATTACAAACCTATATACAGGAGGCTGTGAAGAATCAGTTCTCTTCAAAACAGGCAAAACAGGACTATTGCGCACATTACCTCTTGTTTCCTCAATGACACCCTTTTCGATCAGATCATAAATGAGCGCTAAAAGTGCACGCTCACCATCACTCGAGATACGATACTGTGGAATGCGCGGTAACTTAGCATTCACCTTCAGTGTCACAACATATGGAGGAATTTCCAAAAGACCCACATCGTTCGGACCAGTAGCCCACAATGAATCAGGTAAGTGAAGTAGTGTGGCTCACTGGTTAGAGGCGGCAGACCCGAGAGCAGAGGACGGCCCGGGAACAGGGTTCGAATCCCGGCGCGGCAGGTTTCTGGACCAGGGTCAGCGGACTCGATAATTCTCTCGCCTCGGTGCCCACTCTGATCAGCGATCACACTCGGCAACTCTGGGCATTAGCTTGCCTCATCTTCACTAACGGCCCCACCAGACCGCCGGGGATGCCTGGTCTCACCCTGGAGACACCCATTAAGGGACCATCTCTCAGGGAAGCCAGGAAGGGTTTCGCAGCGGTCGAAGCGCCTTGGGACCCTCCGGGTAAGTAGTGCGCTATATAAATGCCTATACATACAGGTAAAGAAGACAATTCAGGTGGAAGTCTGTCTTTTGACATGTACATCGGAGAGATCTATCTCTCACCCAAGGTAAGATGTACTCCTCACGGAGAACAATACAGTGTCGCATACAATCTCTTCAATAGATCCAATCCCAACAAATTCTCATTACAACCGGTAGTCAAAATGAGGGGTGCATCGATCTTACACGGTCCAACAGAAAGAGACAATGGAGCAGAAATCGGATTCGTAACGGGGCGCTAGAAAAACCTACAGAAACATTATCAAAGCCAGACAAATGTGCACCAGGGAGTTTAGAGTGCATAATAGAACTCTTTGTAGCACCAGTATCTAGCAGAAAAGGTTCTGACACACCTGATGCAATCACTTCAACATAGGGTCCACTCTGATCTACTGGAACTGAAACAACTCCCTCTCTTTGTCCATGGCTGTCCTAACAGTCATTACTGTTTACTTCGTCACCTTCAACATAGTAATCATCCATATAGTACTGTGCTGTCCTACCATACGAACCTTGCTGCTGATCAAAACTATTCATCGAGTTCTGTGGAGGCAAAGGACGTACATTCTGTCCGCGACCTCTACCTCTAGGCACTTGTTGAGCACCTCGACCTCTAACACTAGAAACACCATTTGTGCGCTGTAGCAAAACCGGACAACTATTCTTGAAATGACCCTCTTCTTTGTAATACACACTCTGATTAGGCCCATACAGGAAACGCTGTTGAGAAGACTCGTTCCTTTGCGAGTTTCTCGAATATTGCTGATTCTGCTGATAATCGCGCTGACTATTAGTACGGGGAGGATAAGATTGTTGTAGAAGAACTTTAGTCTTCAATTCCTTAGAGTGTGAGAACGAGGCAGAGATGCGGCTCCGTCGAGACGAAGAACATATCCAGTTCTGGGGAGGAATCGAGTTACTCTATGCCCGTTCAAGGAAAGTTTTAAAATGCTACAAGATACACAACTTAAAACTGCCCAGTAGATCGAAAAGACGCAAGAGAGATACCCTAATACAAAGAGCTCCAGTTTAAGGAGAGAGGACGTAGTCACAAAAGATTGCAGAATTAAAGAGCAACGCTACGCAGATCCCATTTTGGATCGTCTTCCACAGAAAGTGGGGAGAAGGTGCAATTAACCACTTTCTGAAACCCCAACAAAAGAAGTCCTGAAGAAGGTGCCACAGAATCAAATGTACTGCACCGAAACGCGTCGACGCATTCTTTCTGATATAAAGAATCCAACCAGGGCCCGGTAAACACTGGATGGACATTCAATATTGTTACTAATGTTTACAGAAGCTAAAACAATATAGGCCTGTGGATCTATTGATACATAGTGGCAGAGATATCCAGGACCCATAGTAACACTAGGGGTTTTTTATGGTGTATTTTTTGTTCGATGTTTATTGTCTATGAACTGCTGAAATGTTATACACATGTCTCTATTGGTTTTGTGTATTTTTTTAATTGTGTCTGAAAAATATTGGTTTCAAGTGTCTATGATTTTTCAAGGAATATTTCTTTGATTTTAACTGTTTTGTATTTTAATTACTCAGATAAATGGTTTTTAATAAAATTAGATTGTGAACAATTTTATTTCTTTGTGGAAATTATTATATATTCCCCAGAATACAGTGGACTATAGGTTCTTCCCCGTGTTTTTGTAAATGCTTGTTTACATGGTTCTGTGAGGTTCATTAGTAAACTCCAGGGATTTCCCTTTGACTTGCTGTTCAATTCCTTAGTCTTCTTATCCGCTTTCTCTAACTCATCTTTGCGCCTATTTTCATAGTACTGAGCCGTAGATAAAATCTGTGCTGACGTGGAAACTGCCCAAGCACTTTCGGAATCCTTCAATTTAGTGCACAATTCAGGAAGCAAATTATGCACAAATTTGTCAATGAACAATCTCTGACCACCTCAGTAGCCATATCCTGACCACTATGATCTACAAAGGTCTCTTCAAACCGCGTGAAGAAATCAGACACAGTCTCGTCTTTCTTCTGCTTACATGCAGACAACTTGTCCCAATTAACACGCACTTCGGGCATCAAAGTCTTCATATAGTTAATTATCCTACCAGGAAGTTCAGTAATAAGATCTTCAGGCTTAGCACCTCCAACTTGTCTATCATTTGCAGCAACCAGATTAACCCATGTATCGCCCAATTCATTATCATGATCCGTATGTCGAATCACATTCCAGATAGGCTGTGGAACAACATTGCCAAACAACATGTCTATGTCTGCTAAATTCATGACGCACGAACCCACAGTTTGAGTGAGCTCTTTATAATATCCCGCCGGATTTTTGCGCAGATCAGGTAAAGTCTGCTTAAGTGCTAAAACTTCAGCACGCTTCCAAGGAACATGTACCCACACTCGCTGAAAATGCGCATCAACAGGTGGAACAGCATTTGCATCAGCAAGTCTCCAAACTGGAGGAACCTCACGCATCGGATACTGACACGCTTGTCTCCTAACTGACGAATCAGACTCAAACAATCGCTCGGAAGGAGCATTACGAAAAGACAACAACGTCGACACCGCTCTCTCAATGTCGAGAAGACTCACAAACGACCCTTTCGCAAACTCGGAAGGCACTCGATATAATTCTTCAGGTGCCTTACCCACTTCGTCCATCCACTGTTCATGGAGGAACACACACATCATTTCGAAAACATATTGTTGCTTTGGTGCTTTCCATTGTCGAAAAACATCCATAATACCCTCAAGATCATACTGGGAGGTATACGTAACTCATCTACGTGCCATGTGATCCAACACTACACGCTCATCTGTATCAGGCAACTGACTACGTGATTGTCTATCCTCATTCATAGGAGACATACCCAATTGACCCAACAAAGGAGTCAGAAAACCAGAAAAGGCAGCAGTCATGCGCTGTCTAGTAGAAGGAGAAGATGGAAGAATAAGAGAAGACGGAACAATAGTAGAGGAAGACAAAGTCGGACCAGAAGGAGTATTACAGACAGGCATAGGAGTAGCAGACAAAGGGGGAGGCAAAGTTGGCGGCCCCTGAGGAGGCTGCGCCAAAGGAACAGTAGCCAACGGAAGAGGAGCTGGCTGTGGAGGAATTACGGGTGGCACAACAACTGGAGGTTGCACAGCCACGACTGGTGGCGGTGGTGCTGTACCACTCTGTGCGTAAGGGGGTGGCGAACTCAGTAGATGCGACATTAAAGGATCTTTCGCAAGATCTTTCTTGTCTTCCTGCTCTTTAGGCGGTAAAACTGGGTAGCATCTATCTACCGCTAACTTCCTTGCTCTAAGCATCTGTTCGCTTTCTTGCTCTTCCTCATCCCTAAACGCAACAGCAGCTTGTACCATTGACATACCTCGTTCTTGTTTATTCTTCTTCGCTAACTTAATTTCTTTCTGTTTGGCTTCTTTGCGCCATATGCGGAAAGAGTCAAACATTGCCGGCCGGGCTTTCTTCTTGAACAGCTTCACTTCGAGATTGTCTAAAATCTCACTTTCAAAACTATCATAACGGGGCCACTGTAGGACACCGTCTTTCCTCGTGTACTTCACCCAGATCTCATTATAACCAATAGGGCCCACACCATGCTTCACGTATAATTCATATGTAGGAGTTCCAATTGGAGGAACCGGACACAAATCCTCTAACCGGGAATCCTTAGAACAACCACAACCAAATAACTTTCCAAGTCTGCTAAGACCAGGCATCTTGCTCACTAGTCTAGCTTCTAACTACAAGGGAAATCTCAAAACAATAGTCTTGTGAATACATGAGTCCCTTGGCTTTGGGGCCTGCAGGTACCAAATCAAAGCGATCCACTAAAGGGATACCAAAAACAAACTAAGGACTAGGAGACGCTCTACTCATACTTAACTGAAATTTCGATGGCGTCACCAGAAGACCCGTCAATCGTCTCGCTCTACAAATCGTCTAAGGCTCCAAAACAGGGCGACAGTCAGGGCAGCAGTCCTTCGTAGCCGTCGGAAAGCGGGAAACCTTGCAGCAAAGACTTTCGGACCACGCCGACATACAGGGGTCAATGAAGTGGTAGGCCTTCCTCCAGAATTTTCACACGAAGCTCCTCACAATCTTCGGGCTTGGACCGGTACCGCTGAAGTCGCCCTACGTTGGGCGCCAACTGAAGGACCGGGTTTTAGAACCCAGCGGCGTCAGGGAGAACGCCCGATGCCTTCGAGTTCCCCTGTCTTGGCAAACAGAGACACGGGACACTTCTTGATGACGTCAAAGACCAAAGTTTATTGGCTGCAACCAGGAACAGAGATCTACGAAGCACACACGGGTGGTTCGCTAGAGACTGCACAAATTCAATGAGCGGAGCATGGTCTTTTATGCCAAAAATCAAGCCTCAGACAACATTCCAAATTAGCATCGAGTTCATACAAATTGGCCAATGACAGTGTAACAATTTAAAAGTAGCGTATGATGACAATCCCATTCTCCGTTGTCCAGCCCACCAGAAATGACCAAGCACATTCCATATTTCTTGTCGGATCAGGCCGGACAAACCCATCATAAAACCCTAACCCAAATCAGTGATTATGTTGTAAAGGAAAGGCAGAAACAGATTGGAAGTGAGATAGAAAGGTGGGAGCAGTGTACCATAAACTCGGCACGTCCTACTCTTTGATCTTTATCTGACCAGCTGCTTAACAAGGAACTGGCTCAGCGAGGTCAGCCTCGGACACGGAGTCAGTTCGGCCAGGTCATTCAGAAGTCAGCTAAGGCATACGTGTCTCAAGGACTCGTTCGGCCGTAGTCTTCGGCCTATGTGAGGGCAACCACTCAAAAAGGCTGCCGTACACAAAATGGAACCCAAAGGTTCAAACTAAATCCTTGAATACAGAGTGTTCTCTTAGATCGATTCATGCGAAAACGCTCAGACACACTACACTCGTCATTTGCAGTCTGCTGACACCAGAATCGTCTATTTCCGACGACCTTATTTGAACGGAACCCCCGAACCAGACCCAAAAACTCACGGAACTACAGAGCCTCCTTGTGCCCTTACATAGGCAACAGACCCAAACCCATGTTAATCTGAATCCGGATCTATATTCATCAGATCATCGATATGTTGCTGTAGCATCATCCCATTACTTAGTACCTCTTTCTGGCCAGGTTTCCTTGCACACGAAGTAGCACAGAGGCCACAAATAGCAGGAGCACACTGTACACAGAGACAGAATATAAAAAGGATGGCTAAAACCATTCCAATGACCATCAAAATCTTCCAACCCCAAGTGGATATAAATTCCCATAACCATCCCATCAACAACCAATCTCCTTTGTCCAAATGGACAGAATCGGAGATCTTATGTAGCTTGGAAATGGCCTGGAAAACTGACGGAGCGTTGTCTGGAATGAAAACGCAGCAGCTCGATTGAATCAGTTTACAAACTCCACCTCGATCTGCTAGTATGACATCCAGGGCAACTCTATTTTGAAGTGTCATAAGTTTATCGGACTGGAGCTCAGCAGTCAAGTTACTAAGGGCCCCGGCAGTTTCGACTATGGTGGACTCAACCACTCTCGTCAACTGGCGAATATTCCTGCTGTTAGCCAGCGGTCCCCAGAACGGCATAAAACCCTTAAAGAAATCTCCCAACTCTTGCCCTGCAGTGTCTTCTTGGCTCAAGACACCTCTAGCAACTCTCGTCTTATGGTAATCTGACGCAGCTTTAAAAGTGGGAGGCAACAGGAAAGAAACAAAACATGTGCCCGAAAAATCAGGGGGCAACCATGTATATGCTTTGTCGTAGCAAACAAAGTAGGTACCCTTAGCAGCTAAAAATGCTGGGGAAGACTGGGACGTAAATACGTAAGTGTCAGTACAAATGCTCTTCCCTAACTTAGCTCTCGGATTCTTGCCATTACCCTGCAGACAATAGCGACCCTGATGGGGCACTATCCAAATCGGTGGAGAACTCTTCTCTCACTCCATATCCAGTAATATCCCAACCACGATAGAGTTGCTTCTCATCTATCGGAATAGTTTCAACGGCATTAGTCCCTTTAACTATGTCGACTATGCCTCTAGCAACAGCACTATTCTTCGGGTTGTCTTTCGGTGAACGTAGGGGATAAACACTATGGGCATAAATAAACATCGTTCTATAAGCCCAAATCAAACCATTTAAACTGAAGGGCAAAACTAAGTACAGAATACCCTTATCGGTCGTATGGGGCATTAGACCACAAATCCAACAGTTTGTCGTGTTCATCACTAACTGGTGTTGGTGCAAAAGTTGAATAAAGGAATTATTGGCAAATTCCAATCCCCTAACTACCTCGTGTTCAGGCAAAGGGTGAAAAGAATGAGAAGAAATAGTAGGTGGAGGTGTAGGTTGCACAGTGGGATTAAACGCTACTTTAAAAGAGAATGTCACATAACCAATTATGAATGTCATTAAACTCAATAGCAAAAATAAACACGGTAATATAAATTGTTTCGTTGTGATTAATTTGCATAACTTCTTTCTAAAAATCATTGTCCTTGCAGGTCTCTCCAACTCGAAGAAATCCATCCTAAACTAAATATGCTGCTCGCGATGGTAGGGTGTTCTATGCTAAGGAATGCCTCTGTCAACCCAGGGCAACTCCCTTAGGCCAACCAGAACTCTCGACCTAGTGTCTCAGGCTTGCACTCCAAAGACTTAGGCACCGCGACCCTACAGCTGAACCCGGATGGCGGTACGAAAAACAAAAATGAGTAGATCCTGGGTGGAGAGTCAACCTGCAAACAGAAAAATCATAAAAACGTTATTTGTACTTTATTTGCCCATGACTCTCGGTCGCAAATTATAGCGGCTTCTTCCAGGCAATTCTTGATCTTTAAATAGCAAATCAGGCTCAATAGTGTTCAATCGATTCAAAGGAGGCACAACTTCTTGACAAAGATCATCACTTTGTCTTTCAGAGTTCGTACCAGTCAGACTAGCATCACTGAATGGTACAAATCGTGGAACAATGTCTGTTTCAGAGTCTGGAAGTCCCTCCTGGACCCACTTATCGTACGGTAAGGGCAAAGGTGCTCGCTTACAGTGTACACCGTGGATCCAGTTTCTTTTGCCTTGTACTCGTATTGCAGATCGTGTAGACAGGAGCACTTGGAAGGGTCCCGTCCAGCCGGGCTGATCATTCTTGCTCCGCTGAATTTTTTTTCGAACACCCAACTTCCAGGTTCAATAGCGTGGCCTGGATCTTCTGAAGCTTGTGGTAGGCTCTCATGTACCTGTTGGTGTAAGACACGCAATTTAGTCGTCAGTTTGTGCAAGTAGTCAAGCAACACTGGAGGTTTGATCTCACTAAATCTAGTTGGTCTTGGCACACCCCAAATATTTGCTGGGCGACCAAAGACCACTTCATAAGGGCTCAGACCCATTCTTGAATGCACAGTCATTCTTGTGGACAGGAGTGCTAAAGGCAAAGCATCTGGCCACTGTAGACCAGTGCTCGCTTGGATTTTGGCCAATTTTAACTTCAAGGTGCCATTATAGCACTCAACTAAACCAGCTGATTGGGGGTGATTTGCAGCGTGGAACTTCTGCCGAATACCTAGTCCTGCACACACTCTCTTCATGACTTGACCCACAAATTCACTCCCATTGTCACTCCAGATATTCTCGGCATTCCAAATCTCAGGAAAAATTATTTTATCAAAACTATCGCTGTGGACAAGGCAGTATTGTCCTTAAGGGGATAGGCTTCTACCCATCTAGAAAAATAGCAAACAACCACTAGAACATATTTCAGGTTGTTGCATCTTTCCATGTGGATAAAATCTAGCTGCAAAGCCTCGAACGGATACGTAGGAGAAGCAAAATGACCAGCTGGTGTTGGAGTTCCCTTACCAGGATTGTACATCAGGCACACCATACAGTTCTTAACCAAGTTCTCTGCACATTTTGGAATTCCCGCATTCTGCCAAACTGGAGCCAACAACTTACAAATCCCTTTCACGCTGATATGTGCCATTCCATGAGCCATTGTAACAACCGGAAGCACATACGCGTTAGGCAACAACCATCTTTGATGCTCGGACAAATCAGTCCAACAACCATTCGAATCCAATCTACCCTTGCTTTCTCTCCATTCATTCAACTCTTTCTCTGTAGCTTCAGCTTGAATGGATTTCACACTCTCAATCGTATTTTCACACATACTCTTCTCTGGAACCCATCTCGCTGGACCTACAACATACATTCGGCTCATCACATTTCTCGCAGTGTCTTTTGAAATTGGCAACAACGTAGCTGGATTCAACGTGTTGCATCGTTTAATATGCACATGACTCGCTAACAACGTCAACTCGTAACCTGACAACCGAGCACTAGTTAAATGCTGTGTCTTCGTACGGTTCAACAAGGTATCCACTGCATGTGGAACCATGACCACTAATGTGTTATCCATAACTAAACCAGCAGACTGTCGGATTGAAACAGCCGCTGCCGCTGTGGCTCTCAAGCAACTCGGCAACGCTCTAGCTACAGGATCTAAAGTTGATGAAAAATAAGCACACAGACGTTGCTTATCGCCAAACTGCTGAGTCAAAACTGACAATGCACATCCCTCTCTCTCGTGGACATACAATGTGAAAGGCTTACTGTAGTCGGGAGTACCCAACACAGGAGCCAAACACAACGCATTTCGTAATTCTGAAAAGCTCTTTTGACATTCATCAGTCCAAGGAATAGGATTTGGAGTATCCTTAACAGTAAGTGCTATCAAAGGCTTCGTTAATAAAGAAAAATTAGGAATCCACTGTCTACAGTACGACGTAATACCCAAAAACGCACGTACTTCTCTCTGTGTCTTAGGAACACTCATTTTCACAATAGCTTGAATTCTTTCTGGGGTCAGTTTCTTTCCCTCCTTCGATAAGAGGTGACCTAAGTAGGTTACTTCTTGTCAACAATATTGCAACTTGGAGAGAGAAACTTTATGATGACAATCAGACAAGTGGCGTAGTAATGACAAAGTGGCTTCCCTACAAATATCTTCAGTATCAGCGGCCACTAGCAAATCATCAACGTACTGAATAAGGGCTGCACCATCAGGTAAAACCAACAGATCCAGTTGTGTTTTCAAAGCTTGGCTATAGATCGATGGACTCTCGCAATAGCCTTGAGGAGCGCGCTTAAAGCGGAAACTGCGTCCTCCTAAAGAGAATCCAAAGATATCCCTACTCTCTATGGCAATCGGATACTGAAGAAAGCATTCTTCAAGTCAATCACCGAAAACCATGTGGCTGTAGCCGGAATCAGAGTCAACAAAGTAGTAATATCAGGCACAACAGGAAATTGTGGAACAACAATCTTGTTCACTTCGCGAAGATCGATGACAAACCTATATACAGGAGGCTGTGAAGAATCAGTTCTCTTCAAAACAGGCAAAACAGGACTATTGCACACATTACCTCTTGTTTCCTCAATGACACCCTTTTCGATCAGATCATAAATGAGCGCTAAAAGTGCACGCTCACCATCACTCGAGATACGATACTGTGGAATGCGCGGTAACTTAGCATTCACCTTCAGTGTCACAACATATGGAGGAATTTCCAAAAGACCCACATCGTTCGGACCAGTAGCCCACAATGAATCAGGTAAAGAAGACAATTCAGGTGGAAGTCTGTCTTTTGACATGTACATCGGAGAGATCTATCTCTCACCCAAGGTAAGATGTACTCCTGACGGAGAACAATACAGTGTCGCATACAATATCTTCAATAGATCCAATCCCAACAAATTCTCTTTACAACCGGTATTCAAAATGAGGGGTGCATCGATCTTACACGGTCCAACAGAAAGAGACAATGGAGCAGAAATCGGATTCGTAACGGGGGCGCTAGAAAAACCTACAGAAACATTATCAAAGCCAGACAAATGTGCGCCAGGGAGTTTAGAGTGCATAATAGAACTCTTTGTAGCACCAGTATCTAGCAGAAAAGGTTCTGACACACCTGATGCAATCACTTCAACATAGGGTCCACTCTGATCTACTGGAACTGAAACAACTCCCTCTCTTTGTCCATGGCTGTCCTAACAGTCATTACTGTTTACTTCGTCACCTTCAACATAGTAATCATCCATATAGTACTGTGCTGTCCTACCAGACGAACCTTGCTGCTGATCAAAACTATTCATCGAGTTCTGTGGAGGCAAAGGACGTACGTTCTGTCCGCGACCTCTACCTCTAGGCACTTGTTGAGCACCTCGACCTCTAACACTAGAAACACCATTCGTGTGCTGTAACAAAACCGGACAACTATTCTTGAAATGACCCTCTTCTTTGTAATACGCACACTGATTAGGCCCATACAGGAAACGCTGTTGAGAAGACTCGTTCCTTTGCGAGTTTCTCGAATATTGCTGATTCTGCTGATAATCGCGCTGACTATTAGTACGGGGAGGATAAGCTTGTTGTAGAAGAACTTTAGTCTTCAATTCCTTAGTCTTCTTATCCGCTTTCTCTAACTTATCTTTGCGCCTATTTTCATAGTACTGAGCCGTAGATAAAATCTGTGCTGACGTGGAAACTGCCCAAGCACTTTCGGAATCCTTCAACTTAGTGCACAACTCAGGAAGCAAATTATGCACAAATTTGTCAATGAACAATCTCTGACCACCTCAGTAGCCATATCCTGACCACTATGATCTACAAAGGTCTCTTCAAACCGCGTGAAGAAGTCAGACACAGTCTCGTCTTTCTTCTGCTTACATGCAGACAACTTGTCCCAATTAACACACACTTCGGGCATCAAAGTCTTCATATAGTTAATTATCCTACCAGGAAGTTCAGTAATAAGATCTTCAGGCTTAGGACCTCCAACTTGTCTATCATTTGCAGCAACCAGATTAACCCATGTATCGCCCAATTCATTATCATGATCCGTATGTCGAATCACATTCCAGATAGGCTGTGGAACAACATTGCCAAACAACATGTCTATGTCTGCTAAATTCATGATGCACGAACCCACAGTTTGAGTGAGCTCTTTATAATATCCCGCCGGATTTTTGCGCGGATCAGGTAAAGTCTGCTTAAGTGCTAAAACTTCAGCACGCTTCCAAGGAACATGTACCCACACTCGCTGAAAATGCGCATCAACAGGTGGAACAGCATTTGCATCAGCAAGTCTCCAAACTGGAGGAACCTCACGCATCGGATACTGACACGCTTGTCTCCTAACTGACGAATCAGACTCAAACAATCGCTCGGAAGGAGCATTACGAAAAGACAACAACGTCGACACCGCTCTCTCAATGTCGAGAAGACTCACAAACGACCCTTTCGCAAACTCGGAACGCACTCGATATAATTCGTCAGGTGCCTTACCCACTTCGTCCATCCACTGTTCATGGAGGAACACACACATCATTTCGAAAACATATTGTTGCTTTGGTGCTTTCCATTGTCGAAAAACATCCATAATACCCTCAAGATCATACTGGGAGGTATACGTAACTCATCTACGTGCCATGTGATCCAACACTACACGCTCATCTGTATCAGGCAACTGACTACGTGATTGTCTATCCTCATTCATAGGAGACATACCCAATTGACCCAACAAAGGAGTCAGAAAACCAGAAAAGGCAGCAGTCATGCGCTGCCTAGTAGAAGGAGAAGATGGAAGAATAAGAGAAGACGGAACAATAGTAGAGGAAGACAAAGTCGGACCAGAAGAAGTATTACAGACAGGCATAGGAGTAGCAGACAAAGGGGGAGGCAAAGGTGGCGGCCCCTGAGGAGGCTGCGCCAAAGGAACAGTAGCCAACGGAAGAGGAGCTGGCTGTGGAGGAATTACGGGTGGCACAACAACTGGAGGTTGCACAGCCACGACTGGTGGCGGTGGTGCTGTACCACTCTGTGCGTAAGGGGGTGGCGAACTCAGTAGATGCGACATTAAAGGATCTTTCGCAAGATCTTTCTTGTCTTCCTTGCTCTAAGCATCTGTTCGCTTTCTTGCTCTTCCTCATTATCCCTAAATGCAACAGCAGCTTGTACCATTGACATACCTCGTTCTTGTTTATTCTTCTTCGCTAACTTAATTTCTTTCTGTTTGGCTTCTTTGCGCCATATGCGGAAAGAGTCAAACATTGCCGGCCGGGCTTTCTTCTTGAACAGCTTCACTTCGAGATTGTCTAAAATCTCACTTTCAAAACCACCATAACGGGACCACTGTAGGACACCGTCTTTCCTCGTGTACTTCACCCAGATCTCATTATAACCAATAGGGCCCACACCATGCTTCACGTATAATTCATATGTAGGAGTTCCAATTGGAGGAACCGGACACGAATCCTCTAACCGAGAATCCTTAGAACAACCACAACCAAATAACTTTCCAAGTCTGCTAAGACCAGGCATCTTGCTCACTAGTCTAGCTTCTAACTACAAGGGAAATCTCAAAACAATAGTCTCGTGAATACATGAGTCCCTTGGCTTTGGGGCCTGCAGGTACCAAATCAAAGCGATCCACTAAAGGGATACCAAAAACAAACTAAGGACTAGGAGACGCTCTACTCATACTTAACTGAAATTTCGATGGTGTCACCAGAAGACCCGTCAATCGTCTCGCTCTACAAATTGTCTAAGGCTCCAAAACAGGGCGACAGTCAGGGCAGCAGTCCTTCGTAGCCGTCGGAAAGCGGGAAACCTCGCAGAAAAGACTTTCGGACCACGCCGACATACAGGGGTCGATGAAGTGGTAGGCCTTCCTCCAGAATTTTCACACGAAGCTCCTCACAATCTTCGGGCTTGGACCGGTACCGCTGAAGTCACCCTACATTGGGCGCGAACTGAAGGACCGGGTTTTAGAACCCAGCGGCGTCAGGGAGAACGCCCAATGCCTTCGAGTTCCGCTGTCTTGGCAAACAGAGACACGGGACACTTCTTGATGACGTCAAAGACCAAAGTTTATTGGCTGCAACCAGGAACAGAGATCTACGAAGCACACACGGGTGGTTCGCTAGAGACTGCACAAATTCAATTAGCGGAGCATGGTCTTTTATGCTAAAAATCAAGCCTCAGGCAACGTTACAAATTAGCATCGAGTTCATACAAATTGACCAATGACAGTGTGACAATTTAAAAGTAGCGTATGATGACAATCCTATTCTCCGTTGTCCAGCCCACCAGAAATGACCAAGCACATTCCAGATTTCCTGTCGGATCAGGCCGGACAAACCCATCATAAAACCCTAACCCAAATCAGTGATTATGTTGTAAAGGAAAGGCAGAAACAGATTGGAAGTGAGATAGAAAGGTGGGAGCAGTGTACCATAAACTCGGGCACGTCCTACTCTTTGATCTTTATCTGACCAGCTGCTTAACAAGGAACTGGCTCAGCGAGGTCAGCCTCGGGTCGGAGTCAGTTCGGCCAGGTCATTCAGAAGTCAGCTAAGGCATACGTGTCTCAAGGACTCGTTCGGCCGTAGTCTTCGGCCTATGTGAGGGAAACCACTCAAAATGGCTGACGTACACAAAATGGAACCCAAAGGTTCAAACTAAATCCTTGAATACAGAGTGTTCTCTTAGATCGATTCATGCGAAAAAGCTCAGACACACTACACTCGTCATTTGCGGTCTGCTGACACCAGAATCGTCTATTTCCGATGACCTTATTTGAATGGGTTCGGAACCCCCGAACCAGACCCAAAAACTCACGGAACTACAGTCAGAGTGGAGCTGCAGCGTCATGAGAAGAGGTGAAATACAACAATGCTTTATTAACATGTTAATAGTCTTTTAAAGACCTAGTTCAAGTTCAAGTTCAGGAATTTGTATAGCGCACTACTCACCCAGAGGGTCTCAAGGCGCTTTAGGGAGGGTGGGAGCATTACTTATCGAAAAGCCAGGTTTTTAGCTGTTTTCTGAAGGAGAGGTGGTTCTGTGTAAGGCGGAGGTGAGTGGGGAGAGAATTCCAGGTTTTGGCCGCTAAGTAGGAGAAGGATCTTCCTCCCATGGTGGATCTATGGATGCGTGGGATTGCGGCGAGGGCTTGATTGGATGATCGTAGTTGGCGGGCGGGTGTGTAGAATAACAGTCGTGTGTTGAGGCATTCGGGTCCTAGGTCGTAGAGGGCCTTGTGTGCGTGGGTGAGGAGACGGAACGATATTCTCTTGTTGACGGGGAGCCAGTGGAGGTCTTCCAGGTGACCGGAAATGTGAGCTTGACGGGGGATGTCCAGTATGAGTCTGGCTGAGGCGTTTTGGTTGTGTTGAAGTTTTTTCTGTAGTTTGGCTGTGGTTCCGGCGTAAAGGGTATTTCCATAATCCAGTCGGCTAGTGACCAGTGCGTGGGTGACTGTCTTTCTTGTTTCGGTGGGGATCCAACGGAAGATTTTTTTGAGCATGCGTAGGATGTTGAAGCATGAAGGTGAGACGGCGTTGACTTGTCTGGTCATCGAGAGGGAGGAGTCTAGGATGAAGCCCAGGTTACGTGCATGATCTGTGGGTATGGGTGCTGTACCCAGGGCCGGTGGCCACCATGAGTCGTCCCAGGCAGAGGGGGATGATCCTAAGATGAGGACTTCCGTTTTGTCCGAGTTTAGTTTTAAACGGCTGTTCTTCATCCATTCGGCTACTTCTTTCATTCCTTCGTGTAGATTGGTTTTGGCGGTGTTTGGGTCTTTGGTGAGGGAGAGGATCAGCTGGGTGTCGTCTGCGTAGGAGATGATGTTGAGGTTGTGTTGTCGCGCGATGGATGCGAGGGGACTCATGTATACTTTGAAGAGGGTGGGGCTGAGTGAAGATCCTTGTGGTACGCCGCAGATGACTTCGGTGGCCTCTGATTTGAATGGGGGGAGGTGGACTCTTTGGGTTCTCCCGGTGAGGAACGAGATGATCCAGTCCAAGGCTTTTCCTTGTATGCCGACGTTGCTGAGGCGTTGTATGAGGGTGTTATGACATACTGTGTCGAAGGCGGCGGAGAGGTCAAGTAGGATGAGGGCAACTGTTTCTCCGCTGTCCAATAGAGTTCGAATGTCGTCTGTTGCTGCAATGAGGGCGGTCTCGGTGCTGTGTTTGGCACGGAAGCCGGGCTGTGAGGGGTCGAGGGAATTGTTGGATTGAAGGAAGGCGGCGAGCTGACTATTGACGGCTTTCTCTATGACTTTGGCAGGGAATGGAGGAGTGAGATGGGGCGGTAGTTCTTAAGTTCAGAGGGGTCTGCTGTGGGTTTCGGCATGTTTCCAGTTTTCTGGGAAGGTAGCGGAGTTGAAGGAACAGTTGATGACCTCGCGGAGATGGGGTGCGATGATGGAGTCTGCTTTGTTGAAAATGTGGTGGGCACATGGGTCGGTTGGCGATCCTAAGTGGATGGAGTTCATCAGGTGGATGGTGTCTTCAGTGGTGATTGGGTTCCAGGGGCAAAGGTTGTGAGTGCTGTTTAGGTTCGGAGGTGGGTGGAGTGGGCTGTTCTTCGGATTGGTTTTCAAAGCTGTTATGTATGTCGCCGATTTTGTTGTGCAAGAAAGAGGATAAAGAGTCGCAGAGGTCTTGGGAGGGAGTGATGTCGTTTGTGCCGGCGGTGGGGTTGGTAAATTCTTTGACGATGTTGAATAGTTCCTTGCTGTTGTGGGCGTTGTTGTCGAGTCAGTCCTTGAATGCTGATTTCTTGGTGGATCTGATCAATTGGTGGTGTTTGCGGGTGGCGTCCTTGAAGGTGGTGAGGTTGTCGGTGGTTGGGTTTTTTCTCCAGGATTTCTCGAGAGTACGACATGACTTCTTGAATTTCTTAAGGTCATCGTTGAACCAGGGGGCCTTTTTGCTACCTAGTATGATCTGTTGTTTTTTCGGGGTGCTAATTCGTCAGCGCTGTGGGTGATCCATTGTGTGAGTTTGGTGGCAGCTTGGTTTGGATCCGATGATATGGCAGGAGGGTTTTAGTTAAGCGATGTGAAGAGTTGGTCGGTGGTGATTTTGTTCCAGTTTCTTCGAGGAATAGGTTGTGGGGGGTTGTGGGTCGAGGTCTTTTTGTAGCTGAAGTGAACGCAGCTGTGGTCCGTCCAATGGAGAGCTGTTGTGTGGTCGAAGGAGATGTGTTTGCTGGAGGTGAAGATAGGGTCGAGCGTGTGTCCGGCGAGGTGGATGGGGGTGTCAACAAGTTGTTTGAGTCCGAGATTGGCCAGGTTGTCCAGAAGGGTGGTTGTGTTGCTCTCATTTTTCTTTTCCAGGTGGAAGTTGAGGTCTCCCAGTAGAATGTAGTTCTCGGAGGTGAGGGCATGTGGGCTGATTAAGTCAGTGATGTCTTTGTTGAATTGTGTGCGGGTACCTGGTGGTCTGTAGATGAGGGTGCCTCTAAGTGTGGTCCTGGGGTCAGTGTGGATCTGGAAGTGAAGATGTTCAGCGGTCGCAAGGTTATCGTCGGAGCTGGTCGTGATTCGGATGCTGTTCTTATGGATGATGGCGATGCCTCCTCCTGTTTGGTTGATGCGGTCTTTTCGGATGATCTTGTAAGCGTCTGGGATGGCTATGGCGATGTCGGGCGTTGATGAGGCGTTCATCCAGGTTTCTGTAAGGAAGGCGACATCCGGAGATGTAGTGTCGAGTAGGTTCCAGAGTTCAATGGAGTGTCTGTGGACCGAGCGGGTGTTCAGCAGGATGCACTTCAGGTGGTTGGAGTCGGAGCCGTGTTTGGAGTTTGTGGAATTGGTGTGGGTCCTGATGCAGGCGAATTTGCAGGAGTGGCAGGCGAAGGGTCCATGGGTGCGTCCTGGGGCAGCTTCGCAGCATTGTGGTGTGCGTCCGGGGTTAAGGGCCAAGAGGGTATCGGCGTCATACGTTATCCGGGAGGAGAGGGTTTTGCGAGGACCAGGGGGTCTGGCGCTGGGCGCGGTCCAGGCGCGGACGGGCGTAGACGGGCTTACCTTTGGCGCACATGGGGCGCGACCGCTGCGCGTGAATGCTGCGCGCAAATGCATCTGACATATGTGGATGGTACAGGGGGGAGGGGCGAGGGAGGATCAGCTGGGAGGTGGGGGCAGGGTGGAGGTCCGGGCAGGGAGGCACAACAACAAACCACAAAATGGCAGCAGAACAAAAACGAAACTGGATTGGGGCACAACCTGAAGACAACGCTATTCAATAATGCAATGAAATAATTTAATCAAAAGGTACAATGCAATTCTACTGCGGTAATTAAATTAACACGACAGCAGACAGGCACTAATGCGCGTTTTTCGAGGCGAAATTAATTGAATAGTAAACAGGCAGCAATGAGATATGGCAATACGAGTAAAAGCAGACTGGCAATACGAGTAAAGGCAGACTGGCAGTGTGAGGCGCTACGATACCACAACAGTCGGTGCGGGGAGCTGCGTGGGGAGCGACCGCTTCTGGAGGACTCAGGACGGTCACAGCGAAGATGCCGGAGGGTAGGGCCTGTAGTATCAGTGGGAGGGAGTATCAGCTGGGAGGCGGGGGCGGGGTGGAGGTCCGGGCAGGGAGGCACAACAACAAACCACAAAATGGCAGCAGGCCAAAAACGAAACTGGATTGGGCCACAACCTGAAGACAACGCTATTCAATAATGCAATTAAATAATTTAATCAAAAGGCTCAATGCAATTCTACTGACTGCGTGCTTTTTAAATATAGCGCTGCGGTAATTAAATTAACACAACAGCAGACAGGCACTAATGCGCGTTTTTCGAGGCGAAATTAATTGAATAGTAAACAGGCAGCAATGAGATATGGCAATACGAGTAAAAGCAGACTGGCAATACGAGTAAAGGCAGACTGGCAGTGTGAGGCGCTACGATACCACAACAGTCGGTGCGGGGAGCTGCGTGGGGAGCGACCGCTTCTGGAGGACTCAGGAGTTGAAGTACCCAAGTACGTCACAGTGTGAAGTACTTGGGTGCGGCTGTGTGTGTGCGCGCCGGGGAAGCTGTCTCAGCCAGGCTGCCACACATGCAGGGTGAGGTGACAGAGGGTGACAGAGGGAGGCAGTCAGGGGGAGACAGAGGGAGGGAGAGGGAGATGGAGAGGGAGAGGGAGAGGGAGGGAGACAGAGGTTAACAGAGAGAGGGAGACAGGGGAGGTAGTCAGGGGAAGACAGAGGGAGGGAGACTGAGTCAGGGAGACAGAGGGAGACAGAGGGAGGGAGAGGGAGGGAGTCAGATGTTGACAGAGGGAGGGAGACAGAGGAAGGCAGTCAGGGGGAGACGGAGGGAGACAAAGTCAGGGAGGGAGAGCGAGGGATACAGAGTGATGGAGGGAGACAGAGGGCGGCAGAGGGAGGGAGGAGGAGGAGGGAGACAGAGGGTGACCGAGGGAGGGAGAGGAAGGGAGACAGAGAGAGGGAGACAAAGAGAGGGAGACAAAGAGAGGGAGGCAGAGAGGGAAGGAGACAGAGGGAGGGAGACAGAGGTAGGGAGACGGATGGAGGGAGACAGAGGTAGGGAGACAGAGGGAGGGAGACAGATGGAGAGAGACAGAGTGAGGGGGAGGGAGGGAGAGGTAGGGAGACAGAGGGAGGGAGATGGAGGGAGATAGAGGAAGAGAGGCGGAGGGTGACAGAGGGAGGGAGAGGAAGGGAGACAGAAAGAGAGAGAAAGAGAGAGAGATATATAGAGAGGGAGACATAGAGAGGGAGGCAGAGAAGGAGGGAGACAGAGGGAGGAAAAGGGAGGGAGAGGGTGACAGAAGGAGGGAGACAGAGGGTGACAGAGGGAGGGAGACAAAGGGTGACAGAGGGAGGGAGACAGAGGGTGACATAGGGAGGGAGAGGATGAGAGACATAGAGAGAGATACAGAGAGAGAAACAGAGAGAGAGACCGAGAGAGGGAGCCAGAGAGAGGGAAGGAGAGGGGGAGAGGGAGAGGGAGACAGAGGGAAAGAGACAGGCAGGGAGTCAGACAGAGAGAGATAGACAGAGGGAGACAGAGAGAAAGGGAGACAGATAGAGGGAGACAGATAGAGAGGGAGACTGAGAGAGAGGGAGACAGAGAGAGAGGGAGACAGGGAGGGAGAAAGAGAGGGAGGGAGACAGAGAGAGGGAGACAGAGAGAGGGAGACAGAGAGAGGGAGACAGAGGGAGGGAGGGAAACAGGGATGGAGCGACATTGAGAGAGAGAGAAAGAGATGTGTGTTTGCCGGGTCTGGTGGGTCAGTGGACAAAGGCGTCTGCTGCAGGGACCTGTGTTCAGCCTCATGGTCACAGATTTTTCCCTTCTTTAGCCCCGCCCCCTCCCTCTCTGACCCCGCCCCCACCCACAAACCACACTGTAAATTTGGCCCCCCTAGAGAAAGTTTGTAAGAACCTATGTACTAGGGGCTTACAGAGGAGGTCATCCTAATAACAGGGGTACCCAAATGCATAGTGTTCCCTAGTGTATGTAGGTGTTTTAACTGTATTCTAAGTGTCTTTTAGCATAGCACACGCTCTAGTTAGTCAGAGTCAGGTACTAACAGTACCCATCTGAAAAAGTTGAGAGTACAGGATGATTTTGCAACAAAGCTTCTTTCTGCTCTTCTGCACGTCGTCCTGCACTTTTATTCATCTTTGAGGACTTCTATTGCTTCTTTCTGCATTTCTTTTTCTTCTTTCTGTGTGGTTTTTCTTCTTTCTTCACATGTCCCACCTCTGTAGCCATAGTTAGAAACTAGCATTTAAAAAAGCTTTGAAATTCACTTAAAAGCCCATAGGTTTCAGTTACGTTAAAGTTAGAAATTAGCATTTAAAAAACCACTGAAATTCACTGAAAAAACCATAGGTTTCAGACATGTTATAGTTAGGAATTAGCATTTAAAAAACCTTAGAAATTCGCTGAATAAAACATAGGTTTCAGGGGCGTTACAGTTAGTTGGACATTTCACTTGTACAAAACCATTGAAATTCCCCCGTTATAGTTAGTTCAGCTAACTATAACTTGCGCGCCCGCAATTCATTGCTGATGACATCACATATTACATCACTCTTGACATGGTCAGTGACATCACTCATGACATCACGGATGACATCTCAATTGACATCACTGATAACATCACTGATGACATCATCCTTGTGATAGAGTGGCAGACCTCCTCTCACCCTAATATAACCTTTGATACACACATTCAAAAATAAAAATTACATTTTTCAAAAAAATGGACATACCAATACCAGTTACAACAACCTATTCAGTAATTCCAAGATCTACATACACATCCTCTCATTCACCAACAGTCCTATACAGACACTCATACATGTACTCACTCATCATATGTACTCATACACCTATACATCCTGTTACACAATGACACTCATCCATAGAGTTACTCACACACATAGTCACACATGTAAACAAAGTATCAAACATCCATTAAATTGCATTTACAGCTATGCACACACCACCACACTTACTGGTACGGAAACGTATACGTACTTCCTCTCTTAAGCAATCACTTATAGAAACACAGGCTGATTTATACAGGAACTCTTCCAATCTCTCACTCTCACTTATACTCACTTATATACACCAAAACTCACATATACTAGTTTAAAACATATGTAGTTACTCATAAAGACACTATTGAGACAGTCATTCACTCACTAACACACCCATACACACAGTTATCCACCTCTACAGTCCTGCACACAAACTGTCTCAACACATACAAACAGTGATGCACTCTTTCATGCATCTATGCACTAAGTAATACCCCCCACTGAACCATACAGACACTCAGACACTCATACTGATACTCGAAAAACCAACTAATAACCTATATAGACACTCATGTAGCTACTCACCAACCCATGCAGCCACTAATACACAAAGTGAGAGACTGATACAGATATTTACATATTTAAACCTTACTCACTAACCCATGTATTTACTAAGATACACTTAATCAGTCCGTTATACAATCAGTTTTACAAAAAAAATCATCCACTTAGACACTTATATACCCACTTATTCTTCCATCGACCTTGAGATATACATATATAAAAATATATTTGAATTTCAGAAAGACATACATTCACTGGATGATGTCATCAGTGATGTCATTTGAGATGTCATCAGTGATGTCATGAGTGATGTCACTGACCATGTCATGAGTAATGTAATATGTGACGTCATCAGCAGTGCATTGCGGGCGCGCAAGTTATAGTTAGCTGAACTAACTATAACGGGGAAATTTCAATGGTTTTGTATGAGTGAAATGTCCAGCTAACTATAACACCCCTGAAACCTATGTTTTTTTCAGTGAATATGTATATATATATATATATATATATATATATATATATATATATATATATATATATATATATATATATATATCTATACTGCAATTATAAAGGAAGAACTTTGAACCTTTGAGGCGGGTAAACTCGGGAACCACAGCGCCAATCCACACACCTGATACATCGTTGTAATCGTCAGGGTGTGCAGATGGACATAGGCTATATAAAGTTAAAAAATATACGTTACTTATAAAATTTAGCGAAAAAAAAGTAGTCCGGTGGAAGAAGCGCCGGCCGCGACCTGCGTGCTTACACCTGCGTGCTGACGTCAGGAGCGCGGGGAGGAGCAGCGTCCAGGAGCGCGAGGAGGAGCGTCGGACATGGAGCGGGGAGGAGCGGCGGACAAGCGGGGAGGAGCGGTGACGAGCGGCGGACAGGCGGTGAGGAGCGGCGGACAGGCGGGGAGGAGCGGTGATGAGCGGCGGAGCGGTGAACTGAGTAGTGCGGGGGAGGAGCGGCGGTTGAGGTAATGCTCCGGGGGACCCACGGAAAATGTCGGGGCAGGCGGGGGACGGGGCGGGCGGGGGCCCTGAACACTCATTTCGGGACGGGCTGCTATGTCGGGGCGGGCGGGGGTCGGGGAAGCCTGATTGCTCCCGGACAAGGTCGGGGCGGGCTGCTAGTATGTATATATATATATACATATATACATATATATATATAGATATATATATATATTACCTGCTGGCGGTCGCAGGGTTTTAAAAAGTGACCCATGTACCTAGATGCGTCACTTTTTAAATATAGCGCAACGAGGCGCATTTTTTTACACCGCTGGTGCGAAGCGTCACTTTTCTGTGCGCACTCCTTACGACATTCCAGATGTGTCATATTTAATGTATAACGAATCATGTCGCAAGGAGTTACAGATACATCAGTATTTCTGACATATCTGTAAACATAAAAGTGACGCATTGCTGGAGTGCGTCACAAAAGTGACGCAACTCCAGTAATGCGTCCTTTCACAAGGGAAAAGCACCATCGCACCAGCGGTGTAAAAAATGCGCCTCATTGCGCAATATTTAAAAAGTGACGCATGTAGGTAGATGGGTCACTTTTTAAAACCCTGCGCCACATTATATCTGCGTCAGGTATAATGTATGCAGAGGGGGCGTTCCCCCGCAAAAAGCTTGGTAATAGCGACGCAGTGAAATCTATGAGATTTCACTGCGTCACTTTTAGGATGCTGTTGCGTCAAAATCTTGCGCCTGCCTCACAGCAGGTGTAAGACTGACGCAAGACCTTTCACATGGTGCTTTCCCCATGTGAAAGGACGCATTACTGGAGTTGCGTCACTTTTGTGACGCACTCCAGCAATGCGTCACTTTTATGTTTACAGATATGTCAGAAATACTGACGTATCTGGTGGACTACAGTACCCAAGAGGCCGATGGTTGGCCACGCCCCCCTCCCAGGGGCAGGTGCTGCGCACCGTTATTAAGACTGCAGCAAGGCTGTTTCAATGCAATCAAAACCACTGAAGAAGAGAGCTGGTTACTCTCGCAACGCGTCTGGTTTTACTTACTGTGAAGAGGTCTCCCCAAGGGTTCCGCTGTCAGCCTGCTGCTAATAAACCTGCGTCCATTGTTTAAAACTTCCAGGCTGGTCTCCTTCACTTGTGGGTTTCTGGAGAGTTTTGGATATCAGCGTCTGTCCCGGTAGCGAAGAAGACCGCCCGTGGCTTCACGGACCTTGTCAGCTTCGGTGAGGCTTGACTGAGAAAGGATGGAAGGTAGGTGAGCACTATTCCAGTGCGTGTTCGCTCAACGCTATTCTCAGCAACAAAGCGGGACTGCAGGACGCTTGCCACCCCTTCCCACCCACTGGGGATTCATCGTTTTGCTCATTTCACCCGAGCTGCACACCCACTTGGGATTTATGTATGGTGGACTACAGTACCCAAGAGGCCGATGGTTGGCCACGCCCCCCTCCCAGGGGCAGGTGCTGCGCACCGTTATTAAGACTGCAGCGAGGCTGTTTCAATGCAATCAAAACCACTGAAGAAGAGAGCTGGTTACTCTCGAAACGCGTCTGGTTTTACTTACTGTGAAGAGGTCTCCCCAAGGGTTCCGCTGTCAGCCTGCTGCTAATAAACCTGCGTCCATTGTTTAAAACTTCCAGGCTGGTTTCCTTCACTTGTGGCTTCTGGAGAGTTTTGGATATATATATATATATATATATATATATATATATATATTCACAGAAAAAACCATAGGTTATAGTCCATATATAGTTAGGAATTTGCATTTACAAAACCTTGAAAATTCAATGAAAAAACCATTGGTTTTAGGCCATATATAGTTAGGGATTTGCATTTAGAAAACCTTATTTTACTCGCATAAAACCATTGAAATTCCATATATAGTTATAAGCGCTAACTATATATCGCGCACCCGCAATCCACTGCTGATGATGTCACATATTACATCATTCATGACATGGTTAGTGACATCACTGATGACATCACTGATGACATCTCAAATGACATCACTGATGACATCACTGATTACAACATCCAGTGACTGTATGTTTCTGTAAAGTTAAAATATGTTTTACATATTGAAGAATGAGTGGATATATAAGTGTCTGGATGAAGGATTTACTAGGTACATGACTGACTGATTGAGTGAGTGATTAAATGTGTCTCACTGAGTGCATGGGTTAGTGACTAAACTGTTTTAATTTGTGCATCATTATATCTGTTGTTCTACAAACTGCTGCAGATGTTGATCAGTAGCTATATGAGTAACTGTATGGGTTATTGATTGGTTGTCCAAGTATTTGTATGGGAAACTGAGTGTGTGTGTATGGGTGGCTGGGAGGTGTGTGACTCTGTACATAGATGTGTGAGTAGTTGATTCACTATATGTATAGATTCAAAAGTGCATGTGGAAACAGCTGTATGGGCGGTTGACTGTGCATGAGTGTATTAGTGAGTGAATGGATATCTCAGTGCTACATGTCAAATTAAGTACATATGTAAAACACAGTACATGTGAGAGTTGACATCTATAAATAACTGTGCATAAGAGCCAGTGAATGTGTGGGTGGCTGTATGGATCATTGTGAACATGTATCAGAGATTGTATAAGAGAGTAAAGTAAATATGTGTTAGTATATGTTTGAATAAGTAAGGTGTGTATAACTGTATAGTTGAGAAAATGGAGGTGTGATTGATTTTTGGCATAACTGACTAGGTGTGTGAGTAACTCCATGGATGAGTGACAGTCTGTGACTGTCTGTTTACACTGATTGTATCTAAGGTTATATTAGAGTCTGAAGAGGTTCATGGTATTATCACATGAATGATATCATCAGTGATGTGATCAGTCATGTCAAATGAGATGTTATCAGTGATGTCATCAGTGATGTCATTTGAGATGTCATCAGTGATGTCATCAGTGATGTCACTAACCATGTCATGAATTATGTAATATGTGACATCATCAGCAGTGGATTGCGGGTGCGCGATATATAGTTAGCGCTTATAACTATATATGGAATTTCAATGGTTTTATGCGAGTAAAATAAGGTTTTCTAAATGCAAATCCCTAACTATATATGGCCTAAAACCAATGGTTTTTTCATTGAATTTTCAAGGTTTTGTAAATGCAAATTCCTAACTATATATGGACTATAACCTATGGTTTTTTCTGTGAATTTCAATGGTTTTTTAATAGCAAATATCAAAAGCTGTCAAATGTCAAGTACGTGATAGGTAAAAACGTTTTCGTGTTTATGCACGCTGATGTGCTTTGAACGCTCCCCCCCCCCACTCCCCTCTTTTCTCTTAGTAGTACTCGCTCTTTGCAGATAGTGAACGGTAGTTAACGCAGACCTTTACCCCTGTTGTAATCCGTCGTACCTGCTTGTCTCTCCATTTGATTGATTATTATCCAAGCATTTACTGTTTTACAATTGGTTCTCTTTGGATCATTCTCTATTTACAAACAAGCACAAAGTCGCAATACTCTGTTTAGTCTTTGCAGATAGTGAAAAATCGTGTAAAAAAATAAAAGTAATCGAGCAAAATCAGTAGACCACTAATTCGATCTCTTTTTGACCTCGGTAAAATACAAACATTAGGAACAACCCTTCATGAGAAATACGAAAATAATGAAATGAACTAAGCTCCACACCATGAGGGCTGCAAAACAGCTCGACTCCGCCACCCACACCGCCCAAAATAACGACAAACCCTATGCAAATATTATAAATATACACAACACACCAGCAAAGAAACAGAGTAAAACATTTTATTAAATAACTATTTACATAACTATTTTATACTTTTTATTGCCCGATCCGGCTAGCTCAATCGATCGAGCATGAAACTCATGCACTGATAACAAGCGTTGAGAGTTTGTAGAACGATGGCTTCAGATTTTCCACATACGGTGTAGTGGCGCGAACTGGCAGGGGGCGTTTGGATTCTACCCCTTCCCCAAATAAGATTTTCATACGTGAATGTTCGTTCATGCTTTTTGTCCCTGAGTTGCTTCCATGTCACTGCCTTACACAAATGGCATAAGTCCTGGTTGTTGATTGCCATACTTCAGAGTTCTAAGCAGCTCTTGTAACACTGTTTAAACGTTATTTGCACCTGCTGCAGCTTCACTATTCAAAGTAAGTGGGGTCCATTTGTGGACCTGACTGCATTGGAAAACAATGTGATACGGTGCCTCCCTAAACCGCTTGACGGAGGCCCCCGAGGGGCGGTGAGATGGCGCGGACTGAGAGGGGGCGCTTGGCTCCTGCCCCCTCCCCAAGTCGTGTTGCCCTGGTGAGGCCTGAGATCGCCCCCGGCATAGGCGGCCGGCTCCCGGGGTCCGGCGGAATTTTTTCCCTTTTGAAGAATCTTCCATTCTGGACCTTGTCCCACAATCCGTTTGACCTGAAGACACGCTGTCGTGGGGCGCCCCTTTACCGTTTTAGTTGCCATTCCGCCCGCTTTTGGTACTCTGTGCCTCTTCCGCCATTCAGCTGTTTACTGCCCGCTCTTGCGACTACAACGTCTCGCTCACCATGTAGTTGAGTTGCTCCCGCTCTTAAGATTTAACCGAACTTTTTGGACTGCTGAAAGCGGTTGATTTCCGACCGCTGGTTGGTGGAGACATTTTGACTATATTCTGGACCTGCATTGTCGCGTAATGCGTCATATGACGCGACGCGTTAGCGCACCCGGAAGTGCTCCGGTGCGCAAGGCGCAGCTTCCCAGAAACGATCCAGAGCGCGCCGCGCAGCGCGTAACATAAGCATAACAGGTCATGTGACTTGTTAATAAAACTTTTCATTGGTTCATTTTACTTTTCTTTTCCTAATTATGTAAGACTAGGTCATGTGACCTAAAAATAACACTTTTCATTGGATTAAAACATTTTTTCCCAAACGATGAAAGCCCCACCTTGTTTCTGGATGTTTCAGACTGAAGCTGGCGTCACCATGAGAGCACCACCATCTCGTAGCTCCGTCGTGGCCATTCCGCAAGCAATCATGGCAGCCGCTCCCCACCGGAAGCCTGCGGGAGTCGACGGCCCCCAAGACTTTTGTACAATCTTCAAGGCTGAGGGGACGCTTTCGAGAATGGAACCCAAGCCCTGGCAGACAAGCGTCCGAGTTCCAAGGTGTCCCAGGGCCATTTTACTGGACCAGGCCCAAATCCGAAGAGCCGACCGCCATTTTAGGAGTCCTGTGGAAGCCGCCTATCGCTGCACCGCAAGAGTGGGAGCAACTCAACTACATGGTGAGCGAGACGCTGTAGCCGTAAGAGCGGGCGCTAAACAGCTGAATGGCGGAAAAGGCACAGTGTAGCAAAAGCGGGCGGAATGGCGACTGAAACGATAAAGGGGCGCCCCACTACAGCAGACAAGCCTCCGCCATGTGCTTCAAAACTGCATATGTATCTCGTGATATCAAGGTTGGGCAACCAGTACACAACAAGCAGTTACGAGTCCCATTTACACCGGCGCCATTTTGGGCGCGGCCGGGCAGGTCCAGGATCTACTGAAACATAACAAATGAGGCTGACGTCTCTGAAGCAGTTGACGAACAGCAGGACATAGCAAATAAACATGAACTCTCTAAAGCTGTTAACTCACTGCAGGACAAAACAAGTGAACCTGAAACCTCTGGAATA
Source organism: Lissotriton vulgaris (assembly GCF_964263255.1). NCBI lineage: Eukaryota > Metazoa > Chordata > Amphibia > Caudata > Salamandridae > Lissotriton > Lissotriton vulgaris. Next base: position 1,030,151,493 of record NC_141698.1, read on the forward strand.
ATTGTCGCTCAAAAGAACAACACACAAAACTCTGTGGAGCCTGAAGAAAAAAAAACAGAAGGGCACTGTAGTTTCAGACACACTTAACACTAATGACTAAACAAAGATATCGTCTGTTTATGAAGCAGTTATCATCTTGACAGAATTGACAAAGAAGTGTACAGACACCAATGCTATTAAGAAACACAAGGAAATCCTAACGCATCAGCATTCTCAGAAGAGGTTGACACAGATAACATCTTAAGGAACAAAGAAAGACCTGTTCACTCTTGACACCCCAGGTGCTGTGTATATTGCACTATAGTGCTGCATCGAGAAAACGGACAACCCTATTGATGTGGATTTTTCATTATTGATTATTGTAAAGAAATGGCGACTCCCCCCTTTAGCAGATTAGCTAAATGTTTGCGTAATTTAGGCATAAAAGTTATATTATTGTTGTTGTTGTTGTTATCGTTATAGTTCTGGTTAATTTCAAAAAATGGTTAAATATATTTACAGTTTTTGTTGCGTTCGTTATATTTAAATGTTAATAAAGTTTTAAAATCTAACTTTGTTGGAGTGCTATATATGTTTAAAAAATCGGGTGAATGGGGCCTTGAATCGGGTTATTGTCATGTGTGGGCTTTGCAAGTGTACTGCTACAAGATCGGACATTTCAAACTCAAATGCACGTTCTTTTTCTTACCTTTCCGAAGCATGGAGCGCAATAGCAGGCAGAGAAAGGGTGATGCACGTGTTGAACACTGCCTGGCCTGGCAAGTTGCTGGCAGTGCCCCCCCGCCCGCTCCTGAAAGAGGGCACACACACACCGCCGCCCCGAGTACTTCACAAATCTTTAAAAGACCATGCGCTTGTTCATGAGGCTTAAATGGTTTATCACCCCTTCTAGAACCCCTGCATCGACCCTCTGACGTTTCCTGGAAGAATTAGCACGTAACACAATACCAAGCCCTGTCAGCTGAAACCCCCGAGAAATCATGGGGCATATTATCAAGGGGGTTTATTTCCGCTTTTTTGGCTTTAAAAGCCAAAAAAAAAAAGAGATAAAATTATCTCCCTATTACCAAGCTGTCGCTAACACCAGTTAGTGACAGCTAAAAGGAGATAGCGACCATCTTGGGCCCCGCTTTGCATATCAGTGATATTTATCACTAATGACATGCAAAGTGGGTGTGACAAGATTTTAGCGACTGGAAACAGTCCCTAACCATCCCTATCTCCTATTACCAACTTTTGGCGATATTCACGCTAAGCGCGAATATCTCCAAAACCTAACACCTGCCCTGAGCAGTTTTAGCCATGTTATCCAATGGGAAGTGGATAACATGGCTAAAAGCATTTGCTGGATAATGCATGAATATCGCTGACTTTTCAACGATATTCATGCATTGCGGCCATTTTTAACGCATTTGCGATAAACCTTGCTAATAGCAAGGTTTATGTGCGATAAAATTCGCCGAAGTGCGGCGATAATTTTTGTCTCTAAACAAGTTAGAGACAAAAATTACCGCTAGTTGTTGGTAATATGTCCCCGGGTTTTTCCTTGCAGGAATCGGGAAGCGAAAGACTAGCACTGAAATCAGTAGTCTCACGCCTGAATCGGGAGGGTTGGCATGTCTGGATACTCTACAGCTGGGGCCATAAACTACATCCGCAGGGCTAGGTGATAGCCTAGGTCCGGCCTGGACAATCGGACACAGAGGAAGAGGAGTGTCAGAGGGTACGGTAGTGAATAGGGTGAAAGGGAGGTGTCGGGCGGGCACAGGGTGTGATTCTCAGAGAAGAGCAGCGCAGATGGGGGGAAGTATATGTCCCATGCATGAGAGAGAGAGCGGGGGTGACCAGTGCGTGGGGAAGATGCTTGCGAGGGTGGGGAGCCATGCTGAGGATCGGCGGCGTGCAGAGAGTGGCCCTGGTCAAGGCATCTAAAATGGCTGCCGTGCACGACAAAATTGTGGCATTGGACAAAAACGCAAGATGGCGCAGACAATGTTTATCAATAAGGATTCATTTATAACACAATATTTACTCGCAGTGACAAAATGGTGGTCAACACTTCCTGATTTCAATCGAATCGAACGTTAACAAACGTCACGCAGCAAAAAAAAAAAAAAAAGCTCACGCACAGAGCAGTTTTTAGCCATGTTATACAATGGAAGGTGGATAACATGGCTAAGAGCATTTGCTGGATAATGCATGAATATCGCTGACTTTTCAGCGATATTCATGCATTGTGGCCGATGTGCGGCGATAATTTTTGTCTCTAAACAATTAAAACGAAGCACAAAATGGCGAATTCCCGTTTCGCTACCAGTTTGCGGCCCAGTTCGCGGCCCGTGAAGCGCTTCTACCGTGAAAAATCATTTTTTTTTTATTTTCCCCACGCGACCCTTTAATAACCCCAACAACATTCCTCGGGGGTCAAGAGGGGTATACCTTGCCCCCTTTCAATAAATTCCCCCTTCGTTTTTCACCTCTTCTTCTCTCTCGATCCTACCGAGAGATAAGATGGCGGCCGCTCCGGACTGTTTAGAATGTTGACAGACACCGGAGAGCCAATCAGCTTTCTGCGCGCAAAGTTCCGTTTCGCGAAAAGTAAGCGGACCGGATCGCTGCCCAGAGCGCTGTTACAGATATATATCTTGTTTTGAACGTTAATTTCTCAAAAACTACTGGAGCACATATATTGAGACCTAGCAAAGGCACATCGGGCTAACAGTCCCTACAATTTCGCCAAGTTTCGTGCAAATCCATTCAGCCGTTCGAGCTAAAAGTGAGTCCAACCGCCCTATGGAAAAATGAATGGGAAAAACGCGTTTTGGGACCCCCCTTTTTTCTCAGCCCCCCCTTGACGAAACCCCCCCAAATTTTCAGGGGCTGCTCAGAAACAAAATGTGCCATTTTCCTGAAAATTTCAGCCGATTCCGTCCTCAAACGCCAAAGTTATTAGACATAGAATTTTCAAAAATCCCATAGGGAATTAATCCTAACTATATATACCTACTGGCTATCGCCAGTAGGTAATATATATATATATATATATATATATATATATATATATATATATATATATATATATATATATATATATATATATATATATACCATGCTCACTTTCCGTCAGACTCCTTTCACTCACGACCGGGTGCTCTGTATGCGGGATGACGGACACCATGCTGGTCATTGAGACCACAGCTTCACAGTACATATTACCGCACCAGCACTCACAGGAACGTTACCCAAACTTTTATTGGGCTCAACAGTGCACCACTAAACGTGTTTGGCTGCCACCTTCATCAATAGTGACCGGCGCCGCCATACGACAGATTCAAATATCCAACATTCATTAACATAAACAAAGGACATCCTGTTTACCTTTAGTCAGGTAGTCCCCCATTTATAAGTGGGCAATTTTTCCATTCTGTTGCCTATTTACATTGCAATATAGCTGAATGTTTGCCCTGGATGGACAAATAGAAAACAACATTAATATAATAAAAAAAAGAAAAGATATAAAGTGTGAAAATAATAATTACGCCCTGGATGGGCACACCCAAACTTTGGATATGTTCACTGTTCACAAGACTCACACATAACTCCGAGCAAAATTACAGATGCAAGGCCAACTCTTCTGCACTATTAAGACCCCCCTGGTCTCTTTGTCTGGTTGTCAATTATGTGCCGTAATTCTAATCTACGTAGCTGTAATAGCCTGTTCCCTCCTCTTACATCCGCGGACACCTGATCCATGCAGAAGAAACTTAACTGGTCTCTGTTGCTCTGGTGAAACATCTCAAAATGCCTCGCCACCAGATAGGTGGGAACCCTGTTCTGTATGGCCCTGATATATATATATATATTTTAACCACAGTCCTTTTTCACCGAATCACCATCTCAAACAAAGTTTCAAAAATGTTCACCTTGGATTGAAAAAGATGACATTGGCACTCCTGTGATTTAGTCACTGTAGTTTATTTCAACTCAGAACGATAAAACATCCACGCGTTTCCGCTGCCAGACGAAGCCTTTTTCACGATGGTGAGCATTTTACTTTTTTTCTTTTCTGTACTTTTACAAAAGCAGACATTGAAAGTGGACAACTACAATCCATTGCACTAGTACCATTCATTAATTAGCCATAGGCACCATCTTAAGACATGTTTTTGAAATATAGTATCGATTGGAATTAATTATTAATTCTCACATAATAGCTTTCTAAAACTTTATCAATTCAATTGCAAAACATTTTTTGTACATATATTGATGTTTACATTCATGCTTTGTGGGCAAGTGCCCTATGTCTCCGGCATTTCTCATTGTGCTATAGACCGCTCTAGACAATATTGAAATCAATCAATTCTTAATTTAGGGAAATCCCCAAATACTTGTAACAAATTGCCTTTTTCCAGAGGTCTCACTAAAGTGCAATAATGCAAAAAGTGACATTGTGCTAATATAAAGTGCAAATAACCTCCTCCTAAAGTGCCTCGTGAATCCAATGGGTAACCCCTCATTATTCTACATTATCACCTAATACATTTCGGGTGGTATTCGCTTAGATCTATTTTACTTTGTAAATAGAATGATCTGACTCACCGCTGCCTTTCATAGAGTAAAAAGTTCACCTAAGATCCATATTTAATTTAAAAAAGGAAGGATAAAAAAATATGTTTAATTCCCTTGAATTAAAAGTGCTCTGAATGTGCCCTATTGTCCACTTTCTGTCTTAAAAAATATATTTACATTCTTTTCTTGCTCTTCTGATGAGTGCTCTATGAGGGCTGCAGGGGGATCAATAAAGACAGGTGTCTTGCCACAAGCTGCTTCAACTTGCCTGGGGGTGCCGAGCTGCCAGAACTCTTGCCTTGACTTGGTGCATATTGGTTTCCCTCCCGCCGCCGCTCGAGTCTTTCTCGCGGCCGCCGAGCGGAGGGAAACTACATTCCCCAGACTGCCCAGCGACCCAGAACAACATCTCTGGGGTCACCGCGCCCGGAGGCGCTAGAAATTCCCGCCGTCCTCGGTGGAGCGGGTGTCTTGCCACAAGCTGCTTCAACTTGCCTGGGGGTGCCGAGCTGCCAGAACTCTTGCCTTGACTTGGTGCATATTGGTTTCCCTCCCGCCGCCGCTCGAGTCTTTCTCGCGGCCGCCGAGCGGAGGGAAACTACATTTCCCAGATTGCCCAGCGACCCGGAACAACATCTCTGGGGTCACCGCGCCCGGAGGCGCTAGAAATTCCCGCCATCCTCGGTGGAGCGGGTGTCTTGCCACAAGCTGCTTCAACTTGCCTGGGGGTGCCGAGTTGCCAGAACTCTTGCCTTGACTTGGTGCATATTGGTTTCCCTCCCGCCGCCGCTCGAGTCTTTCTCGCGGCCGCCGAGCGGAGGGAAACTACATTTCCCAGACTGCCCAGCGACCCGGAACAACATCTCTGGGGTCACCGCGCCCGGAGGCGCTAGAAATTCCCGCCGTCCTCCGCGTCGCGGGACGCGAGCGGGACGCCCGGACGAAGCCCGGACAAAGGGCGGACAGTCTAAGACAGTCCAAGACTGGCCACGACTGGACTGGACCAGGACTTTAACATCACCAGTACTATGAGTCATCTGCCCCAGCGCTTTATTACTATTGACTGTCTACATTCGTAAGGGTTAACATCTTGCCTGTAGCATTTTACTATCTTGTCCAAATATGTCGAAACAGAAAACACCTAATACCCCTGCTAATACTATGGACAATTATCTAGTACATAGGGTGGCAAAAATAAATAGTGAACGGAGGTCTTCTTTGGGGCTTAACGACTTTCCTCCTTGCACCCAAAGTGAAGCTTTAGGTTTAATTGAACTGGATACAGAAGCAATGAATCTAATTGATTCTCAAACTGTAGAAAATGATGATTGTTCAGTATTAAATGCTTCTATAAATGTCTTACAACCTGTTATAAATGTTGATCTACTAACGGGGGATGACCTTCACATGCCCTGTAATGACTTAGAGCTAGCTGAAGGGAGCATTACCCCGCCAACGCCAGTCCCTGCTCCAAGAGCGGTTAAAAGGTCCACTAAGGTCCCCTCCAAAAGACCAGGACTACGGTCCAGTAGCAAAAAAACAGCATCTCCCCCTAACATTAAACACAAAAATGTTACTGATGATATAAGGGAGGAAGGGGGAGTCACTATAGATTGGGATGACCTGCTATCGAACAAGTTTATGGACATGTTAGAATCCAGGATCTCACGAATAATTAAACCGCTCATATCTAAAATAGACAATTTGTCCGACAAAGTACACAAACTGGAGACCCTTTTAAAAATAACAAATGATAACATGGGGGAAATTCCAAACTCGATCATGAATAAAATAGATGAGATACAGGTGAATATGACTGGGAATCCAAAAGTTACATCTGACCCAATCCAGACTGGTGTAACCATTGCCAGAAATGATCTCAACAACCCCACAGTTGTAGTCCCTCCGACAACCCAAGGGAATGTTCTAACACCTGATCTCCACCCAGAATTAAATCCTGTAGAGTTGATAGTGGAAGCCTCACCCCTAGTTTTAGTACTTGCTAATGTCCCACCGCTGAAAAAAGATCAAATTGAGACTCCTGATTCCCTTTTAAACAAATCCTTGCAGTGGTTAGGTAACAATATCCAAATATCTCCATGGGGCAAAGAAAAGCTGTCCGAAGATCTCCTAACAGCAAGAAGAGTAAAGTGGATAGGGACTAAACCCAAGAAATTTGCCGGGGACTGTGTGGTACTAAACCTCAAGGGCCCAGATGTATTACCAGACATTCTGCATAACATTTTTCCACCCCAACGCAGAACGGCAGAAATAGTCCCGTTAACGTTGGACTTTTTTTATAGCAGAAGAGGCCTATTGGCAAAACCAAGTATCCTAAGGACTAAGTGGTCAGTAGTTGGAACTAGAAGGGCTAGGGGTGGTCCAAGCTGTGATTGGGGGCTAAATTTGGAAAACTGCTTTTCGGCTTTATCCGATTTAAATGAATGTGATTGACTTACAAGCCCTGATCCGGTTTCTCCTAATAGGCCGATGTTGCAAAAGTATGTAAGTGGAGGAAATATGATATGCATTCATTCGGCCAATCAGAACATAGAGACACAGAAACTAATTCATATGGTATGTAAAAATCCTGCTCCTAAAGAGCCAATGATAGCCGTTGAGGATACTGTATGTGCTACAGAGGCGAAAGAGACCAAGGTTACCTCCAGGGAGGGAAAAATAGCATTACCAGAAATGAAAGTAAATGCAAGCGAACATGAAAATGATCAGCTATTACATCAACAAAAACTTAATTTATTATCCCTTGTATCATGGAATATTGCAGGCATAGCAAGTAAGATAAGCACATTGGAATGGGCTGAATATATCGACCAACATGACATCATTATGCTGCAAGAAACCTGGTCTCTTACACCAACCTTTAGAGAGGGATATTTAAATTTTCACATTCCAGCAACCAGAAATCGCCCAGGACGTCCCTCTGGAGGCCTGTTAATATGGATACGCCAATCTTTGAATTGTACCATAAAACAACTATCCATACCATCTAACGATATTATGGCTCTTATTATTAGATGGGATAACGGCCAAGATCTTATCCTGTTTAATGTCTACGCCAGGGGAGTGGCTAGTGGTAAATCTTCAAATACCATAACAGTCTTAGAACAGAACATCGAAACGCTATCACCACAAAGCCAAATAATAGTAGGTGGTGATTTCAACGTAACTTTTGAGCCCCTGGGTGAGGAGGACAGGATCCTGTCTGAGGAAGAGGACGACAAGTGGGGAATTCCACAGTTGGAGTTGCTAGCCATTAAAAAATGGAGTAGTGTGGCAATCCAGCTAAAAAGTCTCTGTCTAGCTAGAGGTTTGAGAGCGGCAAATGGGCGCTCGCCATCCGACCTAAAAGGTAATAACACGTTTGATAATGGGCGATCAACTAGCAGAATTGATTATATATTATTAGACGTAAGGATCTGGAGTAAAATGCTAGATATGGTTGTAGAAGATAGACTAGAAAGCGACTATAACCCCTTGCGATTGACCTTCTATTCCTATTATGAGTCTATACTGCATTCTAATAACATTGGAATGGTGACGCAGGATGTAGTATGTTCGAATAACCTACGCCACCTCAAATGGAGAATGCTAATAGAGGACAAAGCAAAACTAGAGGCACTCAAAAAACTAGTAGTCAATGAAGTAAATAACATCAAGTCTCATCAAGGGATGCCCAGCTTCCAAGATTACATGATGGAGGCTCACGAAAACCTCTTTCATAAAATACAAAGTTTTTTTACTAAAAGAGTAGATCCCTGTATAGAGGAAAAAATTCAACCAAGGCAAGGTTGGTATGATAAGAGCTGCAGGGTGGCACGATTTAACCTGAGTTTGGATCTAAAATCAGGCAATGCAATAGCAATTAGGAGAGCAAGAGATGTATACAGACAAACCCAAATACGGGCCAAGAAACGCTGGGATGAAGAAGGGTGGCTGGACTTGAAGGAGGCTTGTGCAGCAAAGGATTCTAAGCGCTTTTGGGATATAGTAAAATGGGAGAGGGGAGGAATAGCTGCCCAGCCACAAAACAATGTTGCAATAAACAAATGGACTGAGTTTTTTAAACCACAGTACGCCCGCAACCCGGCCCACGTTTCTGTTTAACCTCCCCATCCATCTTTGTCAAAAACCAAATATTTGATGAGAAGGAAGTGAGTAAAGCACTGGATTGTATAGCGGGGGGAAAAGCGCCAGGCATGGATGGCATCCCGGCCGACGTATTTTTATCGGACCGGAATGCCTGGTGTTCTTATTTCAAAATGCTGGCAAATGCTGTGGCTATGGGTGGGGAAGTGCCCCATTCATGGAAGGGAGCAGAAATTATCCCCATATTTAAAAAAGGAGACAAAACATTAGCCCAAAACTATAGACCCATCAGTCTTATAGATACATCGCAAAAACTGATGGGCCGCTTAGTCCAGAATAAGCTACAACAATGGATTGACGAAAAGAACATATTGTCCCCTTACCAGGCAGGGTTTCGTCCACTGACTAGTAGTGTTGACCAAGTTCTCTATTTTATAACCATCTATTGGAGAAATGTCACACTTAAAAAGGGCTCGTTGTACGCTGTCTTTGTGGACTTAAAAGCAGCCTTCGACCTAGTCCCTAGAGAAAAATTGTGGCAGACCCTGGCTGATGTAGGATTAAGCCAGGAACTCATCACCCTCCTAGTCCGCCTTCACGATAATAATTTTGCCAAAATTAGATGGGGCAAGCAAGGAGAAGTCACAGATCCCTTCCCAGTAGAACGAGGAGTTAGGCAAGGGTGCGTCTTAGCCCCAACACTATTTTCAATTTACATAAACGGAATTGTTGACCATTTAATGAAATCCCCAAGTGACGCTCCGATTATAGCAGGCCCCCACGTCCCTGTCCTAATGTTCGCGGACGATACGCTTTTACTTTCACGCACTCCGAGCGGTCTCCAAAAAGTGGTTGATGCCTTTGGTGAATTTTGTGATAGTAGGGGACTTGAATTGAATACCACCAAAACCAAATTCATGTGCCTAAACTATCAATCCTCCTTCAAAGGCGTAATCAAATATAAAGGTACCCCTTTAGAGAAAGTGGATGCCTTTACCTACCTAGGCATCACCCTTCAGGGAAATATGAAGTGGAAATCGCATATTGACAAAACATTATTGAAGTTTAACCAGCTTGCTGGTGCAGTTGCCTTGAAACATCGCAAATCGCTAACAAAGCTGGTTAACTGTGCACTTGAAATATACAATATGAAAGTACTAGGCGCCTGCTTATATGGTTCTGAACTGTGGGGGTTTTCAAATTTGGGTGAGTTGGGACGTGCAGAAAACAGATTTTTACGAGGGCTTGTTATGGTCCCCCAAAGCACACCCACACTTCCTTTGAAATTGGACCTTGGCAAGAAAAATATCGAGGATATAGCTAGACTACGGCCACTCCTATATTGGAGACGCTTGATGGTGACCCCAGAGCTGAGCCATTATGCTGCAGCTCTGGAGGATGTCGTTGAGTTCGACCGTTTTCATTGTGTTGAATGGCTAAAGGAACTACGGGGGCTTCTTGTATTGCTAAAGTTGGAACACCTTTGGGGCAACCATGATGTGGCTAGCTTTCCTTCGAAAGAAAAATTGAAAGAATTATATTGGGAGATGGTGTACGTAACAATGTTCTGTAAAGGTTCCCAATCAATATTGACAACTCGCTTTTGTGATATTAAAATGTATCCATCTTGTGAAACATATTGGGACATAATAGAACGACCACATGATAGGAAACTATACTTTCAATTTCGTATAGGAACTTTACCAGTGAATGCATTCAAAAAACACTGGTCTCCCATGTGGGATGATCATTGCTATTTTTGTAAGGATCAAATAGAGCACATTTCCCATTTGTTGTTCTGCTGCCCATTATATGTTAGCCCTAGACGTAAATGGCTGAAGCCAGTGTGCCTAAATATTGGCACCCGTAGTCAATCGACAGCCCTGAGAATACTTGAATCGGATTGTTCCACGCCATTTGTAGTTGCCGTAGCTAAATTTCTTGCCTGGGCATGGTCAATTCGTACACGCACTTTAAAGTCAAATGTAAATAACATCATGAAATAGTGTTGTTTTAATCCAATTATTCTATTGCATTGTATGAATTGTTTTTAAAAAAGAAACTATTTATAGAAACAACTGAAAAAAAATGTTATTGTACCTTTTATGTATAATATTCGACTGTCAATGTTTAATATGTGTTTTAGAATTATTTTTAATTGTAGTATTTATTGTAATAGGGTTAGGAAGGATGCTTTTATGACAATTGTCGAATAAAGCTTTGAAATTGAAAAAATTTTTTTTACAGGTATACAACTCCTCATCCACGTTGAAACCATTTAGTTCTTGGCTATCCAACTCTAGGATGAGGTATGTTTCAAGTTTGCATAACTCTTTCTCCCTGTCCCCACCTCTGCTCCTCTTGGGCACCTGTGCTATGCAGCTATATCTTAGTGTTGCTGGATTACAGGAATGTTCCTTTTCGAAGTGCCTACCTATAGGATAATTGCAATCCTTGTTCACTATAGCTCTTCTATGCTGAAGGATTCTTCTGTGTACTGGGAGAGTTGTGCTGCTGACATATACTTTCTTGCATGGACACTTTAAAATATATACAACAAAATCTGATTTACATGTTAAATACCCTTTTATCTTCACTGTTTTGTTAAAAACTGTTTTAAAAGCTGATATATTTTGTCCATGTAAACAAGCCTTACACTTCAAACGTTTTTTAAAACCTTCTTTGTGTTGAAGCCAGGTATGTTGTTGTCGTTTTTTCAGGCTATCACTTTTTACTAGGTAATCCCTTAAAGATTTCGACTTTCTATAGGTAATCTGTGGATTCCTAGCCACCTGGTGTCCTAATGTTGGATCATGTCTAATAAAGTGCCAGTGCTTTTGTAAAATTTGTCATACTCTCAAATGTTCTTATATGTTGTAATGAATCTATGAGTGGCTTTCTGTTCCTTATTGTTCTTCCTCTTATCTGTTTTGGACGGTTCAAAAAGTATCTTTTCTCTTTTTATACTTCAAATTTTTTTTAATGCTATTTCTAGTAGTATAGGTGAATACCCTCTTTGTAAAAAATGAGATTCCATTTATTTTTCTATTTAATTGTATTCTCTTTGTGAGCTACATGCTCTCCTAGCTCTATAAAATTCTCCAAATGGAATACTTCTGATTAGCGGGGCTGGGTGTGCACTTTTAGCCTGCAAGATTGTTTTCCCTGCTGTCGCCTTCCTAAAAATAGATGTTTCCAGTTTTTCACCTTCAACCATTACTCTTACAACTGAGAAATCTACGGATGTGCTTTTGTGTCCCACAAGGTTCAAATTTAAATCATTTACTTTGAGGTCATTGATAAATGTATCCACTTCTGTCCTAGTGCCCTGCCACAGCACAAAGACATCATCAATGTACCTTAGCCACAAAAGAATCTTAACGTTCTATTGATTCAAAGTGGGTCCCCCGAGCACCTGCTCTTCCCACCAGCCTATATGTAAGTTAGTATAACTGGGGGCGAAACAGGTGCCCATGGCTGTTCCTTGTTCCTGTTGAAAAAGTTCATTCTCAAACAGAAAGATGTTCTTTGTAAGGCAGTCTTCCATCATATCTAATAGCATGCCATTATGTTCTGTATATTTCATGGGTTTCATCCGCAAAAAATATTCTGTGGCGCTGAGCTCATCTTGATGTCTATTACTGGTATTCAGTGTAGATACATCCAACGTTACCAGAACCATATTGTTTTCCCATCTGACATCATAAATATGTTATGTCACAGGAATCCATCTGATTATCTTTCGAAGCACGAACAAGGTGTGGAAGCAGGTGGAGATGACTCTGTTGATCTGGTGTTACATGGTGAGTTTGCTTTCCAGGGTGATGCCGAGGTTGTGGGCGAGGTCTGTCGGTGTGGGTCAGAGTTCGGAGGGCCACCAGGTGTCGTCCCACGAAGAAGTATTGTTACCAAAGAACAGCACTTCGGTTTTGTCAGTGTTGGACTTCAGGCAGTTGGTTTTTATCCAGTCGGCAATACTCGTCATGCAGTTGTGGAAGTTGGTCCTTGTGGTGGAGGGGTCTTCTGAGAGCGACAGGATGAGATGAATGTTGTCTGCGTCGGGGAGGATATTGAGGCCATGCGTTCCGATGATGTTGGCCAGGGGCATCTTGTAGGTTCTGAACAGGGTGGGGCCGAAGCATAAAACTTGCTGAATGCCACAGATGTTATTCTTGGGCTCTGATATTAAGGCTGGTAAGTGGATTCTCTGGGTTCGTCCTGTGAGGGAGGATGTGATCCACTTGAGGGAGTCTCCCTGGAACCCTATATGGCAAAGTCTCTTGATAAGGTTGTGGTGGGATACAGTGTTGAATGCTGCTGAGAGGGAGAAGAGGCTCAGCACTGCTGTGTTGAAAAGGGTTCTGATGTTGTTGGTGGTGGCGATCAGGGCAGTCTCTGTGCTGTGTTTGCTGTGGGAGCTGGTCTGGGAGGAGTCCAGCAGGTTGTTGTTATCCAGTTGTTGGGTGAGCTGTCGGTTGATAGCCTTCTCAAGAACTTTGGCAAGGAAAGGAAGCAGAGAGATGGGCTCTAGTCCTTGAGTTCGCTGGGGTTGGTGGAAGGTTTCTTGAGGAAGGGCCTGACCTCTGCATGTTTTAATTTCTCAGGGAAGGTGGCCATGGTGATGGATGTGTTGAGAATAGAGTTGAGTTTGCTGTTGATTTCCTTGCTTCTGAGGTTGAAGAAGTGGTGGAGGCATAGGTCCGGAGGTGCTTTAGAGTGGATGGAGTTCAAGGTGGCTGTGTTGCTCTGTGTGGGGAGCTGTTTCCATGTGGTTAGCCAAGGGTTCTGGGTGGCATCAATTAGCATGAGGAGGCTGTAGAGGTTGGTGAGTTGGGGTTTGAAGTTGCTGCTGGAGATGATGGATATCTTGTTGTGGAAGTAGTCTGACAGGGTGTTCCTGCATTCTTGTGATCTGGGGAATTGTGTTCTCAATAGCTCAACTTTCAACTACAAACTGACGGCAGAACAACCGTCAGAAGCACCCTTGCATACAGACCCCCAGGCTCATGGTACATCTTCTGCACCACCATTCCCGAATTCATCACCCTATTTGCCATCGATCCAAACAGGACATCTTCCTTGATGACCTCAACTTCCACCTCAACAACCTAAAAGAAACTAACACCACCAACCTTTTGGAACGCATGAGCAACATTGGCCTCACCCAGCTCTACACTGACCCCACACACAATGCAGAACCAAGCTTGGCACAATCTTCACTGCCAGTGACAGAGTCAAGTGCAGCCATGTCACCAAACTCACCTGGACCGACCACTGCATCATTCATTTTACCATTGCAGGAACACCTTACGCCACCACCAAGAAACCATGCTCCTCTCACCACAGCTGAAACAAAGTGATAGCGACCCAATGGATAGACGCCCTAAACACCATTCATCCTGACTCTGCAACCACCCTCGAACAAGCCGTCAAGAACCTCTCTGCCTGGCTTAACAAATGCGCCAACCAAGCCCTCCAAGAACAGCAGATCCACCAAACAAGCCAACTGGTTCACACCAGACCTCACGACCATGAAAAGCAAGTGCAAACGCTGGAGAGACGAAGGCGCACCAGCAAAGATCCCACAGACTGAGCCACCTTCAAATTAGCCCCCAAAAAATACATCTTACATAAAAAATGCACCCTGGCAGACTGCATCAAAGCCGGCTCCATTCACAGCAAGGAACTCTTCAACATCGTCAGAGTTCTCCTCCTTGTCAGACACTGAGAACACCACGCAATGTGGTGTATGCCCGACACAACCCCAAAATGTGATTTATCAATCCACTCACAACCACTTTGCGTGGGCCTGAGTGGCTTAATAAATCCAGAGTAACACAACGCAGCTGCATTGTGTTAATCTGCCTCAATGATGCATTGCGTGAGTGTTCCCACCCATGGATTTTGAAGCATTGCCAGATTTGCCATTACTGGTAGACCTGGAGATGCGCCAAAATGCTACACCTTGCCAGGGGAGGCATAACGGGGAGAAATATCTTTATTTGTCCTGGTTACTTTCTCTTGCTCTGTGCTCTGCATTCTGCAGCACACATAGATAGAGGAAAGTACCTCAGGGGCAGCGGCGCCCCGGGCGGGTATGAGCGGTGGGGCGAGATTTTGACGGTGACGACAAGGGAAAATTAATTACTTATTTATTTTCCCTCATTATCATCTAAAAAAATCCCCCCCCCCCAACCCGGCCAACAGCTGCTCAGGGGATTGTTTTTGTGCAGGAAGGTGGACTTGTTTTTGTGCAGGAGGGTGGACCTTCCTGCAAAAAAAAATCCTTCTTACAATGCAGGCACTCTTACACCATGGTGCAAGAGTGTCTGCGTTGGCACTAAGCAGCCCATTGTGAGCCAATTTAGGAAAAGGCTGGAATGCACTGGACTGTAATAAGCAGGAAGCCTTCCTGCACCATCCCTGTAACGCAGCAGGGCAACTTTTTAATAAATATGCCCCTTAGTGTGGGAGACTAACCATGAAGTCTCAATATTTGTTCCATTGCTGGACTCTTCTAAAACCACAGCGCCTGGAAGCCCTTGTGATTACAGCACACTTGCCCTGAGCACTTGTGTAGCAGAGTAGAAGCGCTCGCTTCATTTCCTTTGACAGGAAAGATTATATCCGCGCCTCGCCAGCTCCAAGACTTGGGTTTCAGCTTCAAAGAGCAAAATTGGTGTTCATTAGACGACTGTAACCAGACGCACCGCGCTGGAGCAGCCAGAGTACAAATCAGGTAATGCCGCGAGATCACGGCTGAATAATTTATGGAAATAACTGCAAAAAACGCGGCATTTCTAGAGCATGCAATTAAAGGGCGCATTTCAGAAGGTAATTGTTGACTGATTTCTGATGTAAATACATGTTAATAGGGTCTATGCGGAAAAAATATATTATCACGAATCAATAGTCCTCATGCTGAAGTCAGGTGGCACCCGGAAAATTCCCCAATCATATTTTCCACATGAAACGAAATTTGAAAAATATGTCAATCCGTTGTCAAAATGCTGATTAATTGCTCTTAGGGTAATCACGGGGGTTCCAGATATATGTAGACGCCAGCGCAATCAGTTACACTGAAAGACAAAATTGCATAACTTGTTTGCCAATCAAATGTTCCGCCACTTAAATGGATGGCAAAACTTGGTAGAGATGCATTGGAAACATTTACAAACTTTGAGTCACTTTAAAAGTTGGAGCCGTGGACGTCAATTCACAAAGATTCCAGGGAAAGCGGAAAAGATATCAAGCACACACACACACCCACACACACACACACACACACACACTTGATGCCATCAGAAAGCACTTGATGCCATCAGAAAGCTGACCCTTTGTGCCAGACCTAAACACCGGAACAGCATCCTGTTTGCTGCTGCCAGACTAGAAGCAGTGATTTAAATGAAAATATAAGGGCAGGTAGGTATGCAGATGTGGACTAGGGGCGGAGTTGAGACTATTATAAGGGCAGGTAGGTATGCAGCCGTGGATTAGGGGAAGAGTTGGGACTATCAGAAGGGCAGGTAGGTATGCAGCCGCGGATTAGGGGCAGAGCTGGGACTATCAGAAGGGCAGGTAGGTATGCAGCCGTGGAATAGTGGCGGAGTTGAGACGATCAGAAGGGCAGGTAGGGTATGCAGCCGTGGACTAGGGGCGGAGTTGGGACTATCATAAGGGCAGGTAGGTATGCAGCCGTGGACTAGGGGCGGAGTTGAGACTATCAGAAGGGCAGGTAGGTATGCAGCCGTGG
This sequence comes from Lissotriton vulgaris, assembly GCF_964263255.1. Lineage (NCBI taxonomy): Eukaryota > Metazoa > Chordata > Amphibia > Caudata > Salamandridae > Lissotriton > Lissotriton vulgaris. The sequence continues at coordinate 1,030,167,922 of NC_141698.1, forward strand.
ACTAGGGGCGGAGTTGGGACTATCAGAAGGGCAGGTAGGTATGCAGCCGTGGACTAGGGGCGGAGTTGGGACTATCATAAGGGCAGGTAGGTATGCAGCCGTGGACTAGGGGCGGAGTTGAGACTATCAGAAGGGCAGGTAGGTATGCAGCCGTGGACTAGGGGTGGAGTTGAGACAATCATAAGGGCAGGTAGGTATGCAGACGTGGACTAGGGGTGGAGTTGAGACATCATAAGGGCAGGTAGGTATGCAGCCATGGACTAGGGGCGGAGTCGAGACGATCAAAAGGGCAGGCAGGTGTGCAGCCGTGGACTAGGGGCGGAGTTGAGACGATCAGAAGGGCAGGTAGGTATGCAGCCGTGGACTAGGGGTGGAGTTGAGACGATCATAAGGGCAGGTAGGTATGCAGACGTGGACTAGGGGTGGAGTTGAGACGATCATAAGGGCAGGTAGGTATGCAGCCATGGACTAGGGGCGGAGTCGAGACGATCAAAAGGGCAGGCAGGTGTGCAGCCGTGGACTAGGGGCGGAGTCGAGACGATCAAAAGGGCAGGCAGGTGTGCAGCCGTGGACTAGGGGCGGAGTTGAGACGATCAGAAGGGCAGGTAGGTATGCAGCCGTGGAATAGTGGCGGAGTTGAGACGATCAGAAGGGCAGGTAGGGTATGCAGCCGTGGACTAGGGGCGGAGTTGGGACTATCATAAGGGCAGGTAGGTATGCAGCCGTGGACTAGGGGCGGAGTTGAGACTATCAGAAGGGCAGGTAGGTATGCAGCCGTGGACTAGGGGTGGAGTTGAGACGATCATAAGGGAAGGTAGGTATGCAGACGTGGACTAGGGGTGGAGTTGAGACGATCATAAGGGCAGGTAGGTATGCAGACGTGGACTAGGGGCGGAGTTGGGACTATCATAAGGGCAGGTAGGTATGCAGCCGTGGATTAGGGGCGGAGTTGTGACTATCAGAAGGGCAGGTAGGAATGCAGATGTGGACTAGGGGCGGAGTTGAGACTATCAGAAGGGCAGGTAGGTATGCAGACGTGGACTAGGGGCGGATTTGAGACGATCATAAGGCAGGTAGGTATACAGACGTGGACTAGGGGTGGAGTTGAGACTATCATAAGGGCAGGTAGGTATGCAGCCGTGGATTAGGGGCAGAGATGGGACTATCATAAGGGCAGGTAGGTATGCAGCCGTGGATTAGGGGCAGAGTTGGGACTATCAGAAGGGCAGGTAGGTATGCAACTGTGGACTAGGGGTGGAGTTGAGACGATCATAAGGGCAGGTAGGTATGCAGACGTGGACTAGGGGTGGAGTTGAGACTATTATAATGGCACTCAACACTCTAATAAACATCAAACAAGATAGATCCATGGGTAGGCAGACAACTGGCACTCTGAAACCTCAGAGATATTTCCTCCATATGATTCAGACACGCCCATCTGGGCCTGTCTGTTCAGGCTGGATGGAGGTGTAGAAGCATTTCTGCATCCCTGTGTATGTTACCATTGATATAAGAACTGTGCAAGTTCCATTATGAGAAATTTGGTGGGAATCCTAACAAAAAAGTCATATTTCCTGTTTGAATTACAGAGCTCAAGTCATTAATCCAAGAAAGAATCCTTTGTTTGGTTGTATCCGGGTTGAACTTGGGTGTAGGAGCCTGCCATCCCATACTCATAAGGCAGTCCAATATCACTATATATGGTCCAGCACTTTATTATTGCCATATCATCAGCACCTATTAGCCCCGCAGAAGCAGCTTTTCGCTGTGAAGCATGTATTGGCTGTGTTCTAAAGGAATTTCTTAAGATCTAATTCAAGAATTTGTCAATGGCAATGGATTTGAAGAACAACTATTCAATTTGTTTAGACAATATTGGGACACTGCTTTTCTTCTGTATTATAAATTCCATGAAACTGTTCTTAAACAATATTTGTGTAACAGTCTATGTTCCTACACATTTTGGAATATTGTTCTATTTTCTAATATACAATGTGAAATATAATAATCTCACGTGTAAAGAATGATCAATAAATAAAGCTGTGAGATTTCATATGTTCTGTAGTATATATTTTTTTGTTTGTGCTCCACATTGGAAAACAATGTTTACATTTTTAAACGTATATGTCGGTTGGGTTAATGAATAACAGTGGGTTTGAGCTGGTGCGGTGCTTTATACCTCCCTAACCTATTCAAGTTGTAAGATGATTCGGACCCGGTGGGGTTCAGGCTGTGGAGAGAACATATAGGGGAGCAAAGAGGATACATAAATATTTTTCCCAAAAATATGGGTAATTCTCAATGTTGAATTTCTTTCTGGTAGACACTCTGTTATTGAGATTTGATATTAGGGTCACACATTTACAGATACACATCTCGGAGAATGCAGCAGATCAACTCAATTAAAAAATGTATACCCAACAAGTCTCATTTAATTGGACCATGGACTGTAAGCTAATATTCAAAGCCCATATCACAGAGGAAGTCAAGAATAAGACCACAGAATATTTTGAATTCAATCTTGGCTATAAATATAATATGAGAGGAGTAGTTACATATGTCTCTATATAAAGTTAAAGTTTGTAGATTTATAAAGCGCATCTTATCACCCATGAGGATATCCAGGCGCTATCCATGGGCACAGGGAAATTAAGTGATTTCCCAGGATCACAGGATCTTGTGCTCACACCTGGACTCAAACACGGATTCCCAGCCCCCCGTCAGCAGCTGTTCCTGCTCCTCCACATCCTCTCCCATAACATATTACAGTGAAGGTATGGTTATTGGCTATAATATCTTAAGTTGTCAAAAGTATTTTCAACTCAATTCTAGTAGATGCTCAAAAGGTGCTTGGGTTTTAAAATGAAACCACAATCATTCTCATCCTAAAGGAAAACAATAATTCGGGGAAGATGTAAGCCCATAAACCTATATCACTATTGAAGAATGGCTATAAAATCTTCACTGGAATTCTGGCTCATTGGCAAAGCATAATTGCAGGGCAAGCGATACATGAGGATCAAAGGGGGGTCATTCCAGGGAGACAAATACCGGAGTCGACGCAGATGTTAGTCGAGTCAATAGACTATGTAGAAGAAACTAACCTGCTGCTTGCAATAATTACACAATCCTTATTTATGGGCAGTGCTCAACTAATTTAGAATCAAAGGAGTCTTTGCCAAACATTACAGGCTCTATTTAATATCCCTTAAGCTAAGCTAGGATATTAATTAACTGCAATTCGACATATATATTCTGTATTCGAAGAGGAAATAGAAAAGGCTGTCCTCAGTCATCACTTCATCAACCCTTGCATTGCCCAGCCCTCCCGCATTACCTACGATGCCACCACCCTCCTAGCCCTTAACCCCGGCCGCTACCCCAACTGCGTCCAAGCCGCTCCTGGACACACTCATGGACCTTTCTCATGCTACTCCTGCAAATTCACCGGCACCGTCAACAACTCCGCTACGATCACACCACAGATCCCCGACCCCAACCACCTACAATGCATCTTGCTCAACACCCGATCGGTCCACAGGCACGCCATTGACCTATGGAATCTACTAGACACCATCTCTCCGGACGTCGCCTTCCTAACAGAAACATGGATGAACGCCTCCTCCGCCCCAGACATCACCATTGCCATCCCAGAAGATTATAAGATCATTCGCAAGGACCGTACCGGCCACACAGGAGGAGGAATCGCTATCGTCCATAAGAAATCCATCCACATCTCAACCAGCTCTGACGTCAATCTCGCCAACTTTGAACACCTTCACTTCCAGATCCACATCGACCCCAAGACCACACTCAGAGGCACCCTCCTTTACAGGCCACCAGGACCCCGCGCACAATTTAGTGAGGACATCACAGACTTCATCACTCCACACGCGCTCCCCTCCAAAGATTACATCCTTCTGGGAGACCTCAATTTTCACATTGAAAAGAACAACGACCGCAACTCCACCACCCTTTTGGACAACCTCGCCAACCTCGGACTTAAACAACTGGTCACTTCCCCCACCCACATCGCAGGTCACACTCTCGACCCTATCTTCACCTCCAGCAACCATGTCTCCTTCAGCCACACTACGGCTCTCCTCTGGACTGACCACAGCTGCGTTCACTTTACCTACAACAAGCCCAAACCCAACAACCACCCCCAACCAACTCTGCAAAGAAACTGGAACAAAATCACCATCGACCAGATCTCCTCATCGCTTCTTCTAAACCCCCCAGCACACTCCTCAAACCCCGACCAAGCCGCCACCAACCTCACCCTATGGTTATCCAACAGCGCCGACATCCTAGCACCACTGAAAAAACGACATAGCAAACTTGGCAGCAAGAAGGCCTCATGGTTCAACGATGATCTTAAGAAATCCAAGAAACTCTGCCGCTCCCTTGAGAAGGCCTGGAAAAAAGACCCAACCACCGGCACCAAGGACGCCTTCAAAAACGCCACCCGCATACACCACCAACTGATCCGAAAGGCCAAGAAAACCGCCTTCAAGGACCGACTAGATAACAACGCCCACAACAGCAAGGAACTTTTCAACATCGTCAAGGAATTTACCAATCCATCGGCCAACTCTAACGACATCACCCCCTCTCAAGCCCTCTGCGACTCCCTAGCTTCATTCTTCCACAACAAAATTGCAGACATCCACAACAGCTTCGACGACCAACCCGGAGACCAACCCACCCAACCATCTGCTGGACCTTCACCCCCCTCGAACATCCTTAATGACTGGAACCCAATCTCCACTGAGGACACCATCCGCCTGATGAACTCCATCCACTCAGGATCCCCCACAGACCCATGCCCTCACCACATCTTCAACAAAGCAGACTCCATCATAGCACCGCACCTCCGAGACGTCATCAACTGCTCCTTCAACTCCGCCACCTTCCCGGAAAGCTGGAAACACGCTGAACTCAGCGCCCTTCTGAAAAAACCCACAGCGGACCCCACCGAACTCAAAAATTACCGCCCCATCTCGCTCCTTCCATTCCCGGCCAAAGTCATCGAGAAAGCTGTCAACAACCAGCTCGCCGCCTTCCTCGAAGCCAACAAATCCCTCGACTCCTCACAGTCCGGCTTCCGAGCAAAACACAGCACTGAGACCGCCCTAATCGCAGCAACAGACGACATTCGAACTCTATTGGACAATGGAGACACAGTCGCCCTCATCCTCCTCGACCTCTCCGCAGCCTTTGACACAGTCTGTCATAGCACCCTTCTACAGCGCCTCAGAAACATCGGAATCCAAGGAAAAGCACTAGAATGGATCACCTCGTTCCTCACCGGAAGAACCCAGAGAGTCCGCCATCCACCATTCAAGTCAGAGGCCACTGAAGTCATCTGCGGCGTACCACAAGGATCCTCACTCAGCCCCACCCTTTTCAACGTATACATGAGCCCCCTCGCGGCCATCGCCCGCCAACACAACCTCAACATCATCTCCTACGCGGATGACACTCAACTGATCCTATCACTCACCAATGACCCTAGCACCGCCAAAACTAACCTACACGAAGGAATGAAAGAAGTAGCCGAATGGATGAAACACAGCCGTCTGAAACTGAACTCGGATAAAACAGAAGTCCTCATCTTAGGTACCTCCCCTTCCGCATGGGACGACTCTTGGTGGCCAGAAGCCCTTGGAAAAGCACCCATCCCGACAGACCACGCTCGTAACCTGGGCGTCATCCTGGATTCCTCACTTTCAATGAACAGACAAGTCAACGCCGTCTCCTCATCCTGCTTCAACATTCTTCGCATGCTCAAAAAAACATTTCGTTGGATCCCCACCGAAACTAGGAAAACGGTCACCCACGCTCTGGTCACGAGCCGACTGGACTATGGAAATACCCTCTACGCCGGTACTACCGCTAAACTCCAGAAAAAACTCCAACGGATCCAAAACGCCTCAGCCAGGCTCATATTAGACATCCCGCGTAAAGAGCATATCTCTGGTCACCTGAAAAACCTCCACTGGCTTCCCGTCAATAAGAGGATCACTTTCCGGCTCCTAACCCACGCACACAAAGCACTCTACGAAATCGGACCAGAATGCCTCAACACACGACTGTCCTTCTACACCCCCTCCCGCCAGCTACGATCATCCAACCAAGCCCTTGCCACTGTACCTCGCATCAACAAAATCACCATGGGAGGTAGATCCTTCTCCTACCTGGCAGCTAAAACCTGGAACTCACTTCCCACTTACCTTCGACTTACCCAGAACCACCTAGCATTCAGAAAGCAACTTAAAACGTGGATATTTGACAAGTAATTCCCCACCCCTCCTCAAGCGCCTTGAGACCCCATGGGTATGTAGTGCGCTATATAAATTCTCTGACTTGACTTGACTTGACTTCTTTTCGATTTTTATATTGAACGCTTAGTGCAGGCTATCAAACTCGATGAGGATATAGTCCTATTTACAGATTATAAAAAAATTGGTTTTAAACTGCAACTCTGAAATCGTTTCAGTCAATTATAGATAATGATTATTTTGATTGCACTTGATTGTATAACATGATTGTTTTAATGATCTTATATAGTAAGATTGTAATATACAACAATAAAGTTACTTACCCGCTTAGTCCTGTTTATGTGTGATCCTTTTAGTACGCAGATAAATTTGATGTATTATACAAGTAAAATTAAAAAAACAATGCAGAAAATATATGCGATAACCAAGGTTTTCGTGAAGCTGTCGGGATATAAGGCCAATAAAGAGATTATGAAATGGAACATGGATAGCAATGATGGTCAATATGAAAGATGATCAGATATCTAGGTATCACTGTAACGTAGAAAGCCGCCAATGTTCCAGGAAAGAATCTTGCTGGAGTAGCGAAAGAGTTTGGGAATATCATCAAACGATGTGAGAATGTTGCACTACTGTGTGTGAGTGAATAAAGTTAAAATATCTTATTTTACTACAAGTAAACTATATTTTCAAAAGTAACAACCTAAGGTTTGAGAAAAAAGAACTTGAAAGAATACAAAGCAAGATTAATGGTGTTATCTGGAATTCCACAGGGGCATGGCTGTCTTAGAAAAAGTTAAGGAAGAAACTGGTAAAGGACGTGCAAGGTCATCTGGATATCCATCTATACTGCGGGTCCTTTCAACTTAACACCTCTAGAATGTTAATTGCATATGCAGGGAATTAAAAGTTGGAAATAATGTTCCAAATTATGCTAGAAGGATTTGCGGAACCAATTTTCTTTACAAAATTGGCATTCCTAAATACTTCAAAATGGTTAGATTAAAAGTCTTGAATACAGCAAGGCTTAGGTACTGAGGCAGGAACATCCTGAAGTCCTCTTCTTGGGGAAATGTGGCACCAAGCTGGGACTCACCAAGAACTCTTGAAGTCCTGAAAAAAATACCTGAGGATCCCTCTTAGAAAAGTAGATACATTCAGGTGGGGCCAATTTATAAAGGATGGGAAGGTACTTATTTGGGAGGAATAGCATGAGTACACTAAGGTATCTTTAACAATATTGGGTTATTTGCAACTCAACTCATGGTACTCTCTACAAAAGTGAAATTCAAGAGCTTCATTAGTAATACAACTCACACTTCAAAATCTGGTCCAAATAAGAAAGAAAGTGGCGTGCTGGTATGCTGGATTACGTAGAGGAGACGATCAAATGCAGTACGAACAACATGAAATTTGGGAAGGAGGCTTGCCTAGTCTGAGGATTTAAAACTTAAGTGAAGTATTTGTATGCACACTATACAAAACACTGAAATCTGCATCACTGCTTTTTTACTATCCACAGAATATATTTGACTTAGAACAAGATTACCAAGTTCTCGAAAAAGAGAAATGAAGAAGCAAGAAATGTAACTGAATACAAACCGATGACATCTACATGTTTGTTAGTTGCCCAAATTTAATGAGTTTTGGAATTAAATAGCTAAGACTATTTTCGAAATGTATCAGCAAGAAGTAAAGGTAAGCGCAGCTGTAATAATTTTGGGCATAATGGATTTAGTCGAATATGTATTTCTTGTAAGTAATTCTGTTACTGGTTGACTGGGGTGTGAACCCTGGTCAAGCAAGAACTGCAATCCTTGTATGGGTAAGGCACAAGCAAACTCAAATTAACCTTTGCTAAACTACTTGGTAGCTTGGCACAGAACAGTCAGTATTCACAATGTATGAAGTGTTTGTGCAACACTTCAAACAGTAAAACAATGAAAACACACCACAAAAGGAGCCCAGAATAGGATTCGTAAATCAGTGTGGGTTTTAATAAGTAAAACAAGACGAGAACGACACAAATCCAATTAACAGATATTGAATTTTCAGGTTTTTAGAGAAAATAGCACCAAAAGTTGTAAAGTGCAAACTGTGGATAACTGGTTGAACTGGAGTGGGACAAAGTTCTCAAGTCCAGGCCGACCATGATGGAGCAGAGGCGGCTGCTTGGACCTAGGTTGTGGAGCGTTGTGTGGATCAGCGTTGAAGATGGGTTGCACACCCGAGGCGATGAGTCGGTTCCGAGATGCGGTGAGGGTGCTGCACAAAGTACTGTTGCATTGTCGCTGAAGATCCCATCGACTGGGCTTTTGATGCAAAATCTGGGGTCTGGGATGAGGCGCATAGTCGAGGCAAGTGGTGGTTCTGAAGAGCTGCGAGCCTGTGATGTGGAGTCCGGCATCGTCATTGAAGCTGCCATTAATGAGAGATGCCATGGCCTGTGCCTAGGATTCATTGCGCACTGGGAATTCCGAAAGCCAAGCGGGCCGCTGCAGCAATGCGAGTCTTTCCAATGAGCCCAATCCACGCAGGAGTGGAGATGCGTAAGTTCTGCTCGGGGTTGTGCCGTGCAGCAGAGGTGAAGCATTGGCTCTACTGGATCCACAAAGGCTGGCAAAGCACCTTAAGCTCACTTCCAAGGGTATAGAACAGGTGTTGCACCACTTGGCAAGGTAGACTCACAGATGCCAGAGTCCAGGTGCAGATGCAAAGTTGTTGGAAGCCTGTCCCTGAGCCTTCAGATCAGGAAGCCAGCCAAGTAGCCCCTGGAGTACTCTGAGTTCAAGAGATAAAAGTTCAGTCCTTCTCACCTAGGCAAGAAGGAAGCAGGCAGCAGGTCGGCACAGCAAAGCAAAACAGGAGTTCAGCAGAGTGCAGTCCATTACAGTGGCAGTCCTTCAGCAGCACAGCAGTTCTTCTTTCCAACAGAGTATCCCAGGTCCAGAATTGTACTGAAGAGTTGGTGTCTGAGGTTCAGAATTTTTACCTAGTTGTGCCTTTGAAGAGGGTGAGAAGCTTCTATAGGTTTCCCTTTGAAGTCCCCAGGCATCCTGCCTTCGCTGCCCTGGCTCCAGACTGACTACGGGGAGTATGCATCCCTTTACGTTAGGCAGGCCACAGTCCATTCAGGGGTAAGTGGGGCTGTGCCCAGCTCCTCCCTCCCATCTTGCCAGTGATGACCCATCAAGACACACCTAAGCTCCCTATTGTATTTGGCTGTCTAAAGGGAATACACAAAGCCCAACTGTCAGCTACACCCACTCAAGGGACCAGAAATAGGCTACAGACACTAAATAGATAAGGCCAGAAATGCCAACTTTCTAAAAATTCAAAACACGAAAAAGTCTTAAGCTCCTATTGCTTTTAGAGCCACAGACACCTATTTTTTCCGTTTGAATGGTTTATTTTTTTAATCACTCTTTTTTGCTATCAAATATTGTTTATCAAAGCAATTTTCAAATGTGTGAAAAGGAAGTCATAGTTTTCAAATGACATACACTACTGTTCATTACATATAATAAAACAATAATCATAAACACACATTAATGCAACATTTTTTTTAAACAACATGGACTTATTGCATTTACATCAAAACCATAAAACGACCTCAATAAATCTGTTGCTATGCTAAATTCTGGACAAAGCAAGTGTCACACACGGGGAAATGATTTGAATATATAATTGGGGGACGTTTTTCATCCCAATCTCCCTCCTTTTATTTAACAAAAACCATTTTCAATCCTCCGTGTGGATAAAGTGCCAACCCGTTTCGAGTCCCAGGCATGTAGTACTGGGACTCTCATCAGGGCTTCATATCAATGGTCGCCAAGCGTATTCTAAAAAAATGATGCAAAAAACAACCATCAGAACGATTATACCTATATCAAACTATGCCTCCATTATTTGACTCTAACCTCATCTTTTTTACCTGATCTGGCTGGGCGTTAGAGACCAAAAAATATTTAGTCAATTCGTGGCTCAAATCCAACTTTCAATTCAGAAGATTTCAGAGGGCCTCGCAGCAGGTACCGCTATCTAGGTTCCTTGTGTATCTAAAAACGAGTGAACAGATCAACACTGGCACTTCTCTTCAACAGTTTATTGTGTCAAGAGTTTTTCCAGAGTGCATGCGAAAATAGATTTACCTTACTGCTCTCCTGTGTCTTTCCAACCAAGGCGTGTGTTTTTCGCAATATCGTTATTCTAAACAAATAGAAACAATATCTTTATACACAATTCCCTGCTGCATACTTCAAACCCAGTACAAATGGGGGTGGTGATGGACGGAGCATCTGAATCAATCAAACACTCACACCCAGTCAAAAGATCTGGGTTTAATCCATCACCGATCATTAGCCCACTCTGCCACTCCAGTTCAGACATGGCTTTATGCAAATCAGTCTGACCCTGTGCCTCATGGGAACAGTCCAGCTCGAACTGCCAAGCCATGTCTTCCCTGGACCGGAAACAAGCTTCCGAGGACCGGTTTCTGGCATTCCAGCCCGGCTTGCTTGAATCCAGTGGCAAAGTGAGCAAGGGACTCACGTCTGAGCATACCCTGCCACACTTATGGCGGCCAAAAGCGGTACTAAAGGGGGTGGTGATGGACAGAGCATCTGAATCAATCAAACACTCACACCCAGTAAAAAGATCTGGGTTTAATCCATCACCGTTCTTTAACCCACTCTGCCACCCCAGTTCAGACATGGCTATATGCAAATCAGTCTGACCCTGTGCCTCATGGGAGCAGTCCAGCCAGAACAGCCAAGCCATGTCTTCCCTGGACCGGAAACAAGCTTCAGAGGACCGGTTTCTGGCATTCCGGCCGTCTTCAGCCCGGCTTGCTTGAATCCAGTGGCAAATTGAGCAAGGGACTCACGTCTGAGCATACCCTGCCACACTTATGGCGGCCAAAAGCGGTACAAAAGGGGATGGTGATGGACGGAGCATCTGAATCAATCAAACATTCACACCCAGTCGAAAGATCTGGGTTTAATCCATCACCGTTCTTTAGCCCACTCTGCCACCCCAGTTCAGACATGGCTATATGCAAATCAGTCTGACCCTGTGCCTCATGGGAACAGTCCAGCCAGAACTGCCAAGCCATGTCTTCCCTGGACCGGAAACATGCTTCCGAGGACCGGTTTCTGGCATTCCAGCCGCCTTCAGCCCGGCTTGCTTGAATCCAGTGGCAAAGTGAGCAAGGGACTCACGTCTGAGCATACCCTGCCACACTTATGGCGGCCAAAAGCGGTACAAAAGGGGGTGGTGATGGACGGAGCATCTGAATCAATCAAACACTCACACCCAGTCAAAAGATCTGGGTTTAATCCATCACCGTTCTTAAGCCCACTCTGCCACCCCAGTTCAGACATGGCTATATGCAAATCAGTCTGACCCTGTGCCTCATGGGAACAGTCCAGCCTGAACTGCCAAGCCATGTCTTCCCTGAACTGGAAACAAGCTTCCGAGGACCAGTTTCTGGCATTCCAGTTGTCTTCAGCCCGGCTTGCTTGAATCCAGTGGTAAAGTGGGCAGGGACTCACGTCTGAGCATATCCTGCCACACTTATGGCGGCCAAAAGCAGTACAAAAGGGGGTGGTGATGGACGGAGCATCTGAATCAATCAAACACTCACACCCAGTTAAAAGATCTGGGTTTAATCCATCACCGTTCTTTAGCCCACTCTGCCACCCCAGTTCAGACATGGCTATATGCAAATCAGTCTGACCCTGTGCCTCATGGGAACAGTCCAGCCAGAACTGCCAAGCCATGTCTTCCTTGGACCGGAAACAAGCTTCAGAGGACCGGTTTCTGGCATTCCAGCCGTCTTCATCCCGGCTTGCTTGAATCCAGTGGCAAAGTGAGCAAGGGACTCACGTCTGAGCATACCCTGCCACACTTATGGCGGCCAAAAGCGGTACAAAAGGGGGTGGTGATGGACGGAGCATCTGAATCAATCAAACACTCACACCCAGTCAAAAGATCTGGGTTTAATCCATCACCGTTCTTAAGCCCACTCTGCCACCCCAGTTCAGACATGGCTATATGCAAATCAGTCTGACCCTGTGCCTCATGGGAACAGTCCAGCCCGAACTGCCAAGCCATGTCTTCCCTGAACTGGAAACAAGCTTCCGAGGACCGGTTTCTGGCATTCCAGCTGTCTTCAGCCCGGCTTGCTTGAATCCAGTGGCAAAGTGGGCAGGGACTCACGTCTGAGCATACCATGCCACACTTATGGCGGCCAAAAGCAGTACAAAAGGGGGTGGTGATGGACGGAGCATCTGAATCAATCAAACACTCACACCCAGTTAAAAGATCTGGGTTTAATCCATCACCGTTCTTTAGCCCACTCTGCCACCCCATTTCAGACATGGCTATATGCAAATCAGTCTTACCCTGTGCCTCATGGGAACAGTCCAGCTCGAACTGCCAAGCCCTGTCTTCCCTGGACCGGAAACAAGCTTCCGAAGACCGGTTTCTGGCATCCCAGCCGTCTTCCGCACGGCTTGCTTGAATCCAGTGGCAAAGTGAGCAAGGGACTCACATCTGAGCAAACCCTGCCACACTTTGCCACTGGATTCAAGCCATGTCTGAACTGGGGTGGCTAAAGAACGGTGATGGATTAAACCCAGATCTTTTGACTGGGTGTGAGTGTTTGATTGATTCAGATGCTCCGTCCATCACCACCCCCTTTTGTACCGCTTTTGGCCGCCATAAGTGTGGCAGGGTATGCTCAGACGTGAGTCCCTTGCTCACTTTGCCACTGGATTCAAGCAAGCCAGGCAGAAGACGGCTGGAATGCCAGAAATCGGTCCTCGGTAGCTTGTTTCCGGTCCAGGGAAGACATGGCTTGGCAGTTCGGGCTGGACTGTTCCCATGAGGCACAGGGTCAGACAAATTTGCGTATAGCCATGTCTGAACTGGGGTGGCAGAGTGGGCTAAAGAACGGTGATAGATTAAACCCAGATCTTTTGACTTAGTGTGAGTGTTTGATTGATTCAGATGCTCCGTCCATCACCACCCCGTTTTGTACCGCTTTTGACCGCCATAAGTGTGGCAGGGTATGCTCAGACGTGAGTCCCTTGCTCACTTTGCCACTGGATTCAAGCAAGCCGGGCTGAAGACGGCTGGAGTGCCAGAAACCGGTCCTCGGTAGCTTGCTTCCGGTCCAGGGAAGACATGGCTTGGCAGTTCGGGCTGGACTGTTCCCATGAGGCACAGGGTCAGACTGATTTGCATATAGCCATGTCTGAACTGGAGTGGCAGAGTGGGCTAAAGAACGGTGATAGATTAAACCCAGATCTTTTGACTGGGTGTGAGTGTTTGATTGATTCAGATGCTCCGTCCATCACCACCCCCTTTTGTACCACATACTTCAAACCGGCTGGAAGCGGTAAGCAAGGCCCACTTACTTCGTGATAATTTCGTCACGTCAATCCTTCTCTACACTATTATTGATTCGCCAGTCACCGCAACTATTGGGCATTTTTGTAGGAGTACCTTCAACGGTGTATATAAAACTATTGGTCATGGGAGTTGTAGTGCCTCCAGGGGACCCAATCAAAGGAAGTTATGGACTAAACTCTTGACGAGTCCAGACTAGTGCCTCCTGGAACCTGTAGTGTTTCACCCTACATCCCTATGTTTTAGACAGTTCTGTCATCCCATTAAGCCCAGTGACTGTGCTATTGAATTTTAAAATGAGGTAAGCTTCTTTCTGCAGCAAAGCAGCCTCAATGTCTAGTGTACGTTTCGATGTGTCCAGGACTACTAGGACCGTCCACTTGAAGTCCCTTTCACTGTGGGATTTTTCAATAACGTATTGGACCATACGAGCTGTAATCACCTTTTTTATAATCCTCCAACGGTGTTGCCTAATGCGCTGATTAATCTGTTGGTTTGTCTTGCCTATATACAACAAATCTATTTTCGCATGCACTCAGCAAAAACCCTTGACACGATAAACCGTTGAAGAAAAGTGCCAGTTTTGATTTGTTCATTTGTTTTTAGATCCCTAGATAGTGGGACCAGCTATGAGGCCCTCTAAAATCTTCTGAATTGAAAGTTGGATTCGAGCCACAAATTGAATAAACAATTTTTGGTCTCTAACGCCCAGCCAGATCAGGTAAAAAAGATGGGGTTAGATTAAAAAAAGGGAGGCAAAGTTTGATATAGGTATAATCGTTCTGATGTTTGTTTTGTGCATACGTTTTTTAGAATATGCTTGGCGACCATTGAGATGAAGCCCTGAAGAGAGTCCCAGTACTACAAGCCTGAGTCTCAAAACGCCTTGGCACTTTATTCACACGGAGGATCAAAAATTGTTCTTGTTAAATAAAGGGAGGGAGATTGTGATGAAAGCCATCCCCCAATTATATATTTAAATCGTTTCCCCTTGTATGACACTTGCTTTGTCCAGAATTTAGAATAGCAACAGATTTATTGAGTTCGTTTTATTGTTTTGATGCAAATGCAATAAGTCCTTGTTGCTTAAAAAAATAGTTTGTATTAATATTGTGTGTTTATGAATATTGTTTTATTGTCTGTCATGAATAGTGGTGTATGCCATTTGATAACTATGTGTTCCTTTTCACACATTTGAAAATTGCTTTGATAAAAAATATTTGATAGAAAAAAGTGTGATTAAAATAAATAAACTATTCAAACAGAAAAATAGGTGTCTGTTTAAAAGCAATAGGATCTTATGACGTGACGGAGCCAGGTTCCCTTTTTTCCTATTTTGAATTTCTACGGCCTTTCCTGGCCCCGGTCCTAAAGGGCCTATCCCCACTATTTTTTAAATTTCTAAAAATTGAATTTTCAGAATTGCAATTTAAAATCCAACTTCACCATGAGTTAGGATTTTCAATTGTGATTCCAGAGACACCAAACTTGAACTGGTTATCACTCCCCATTTCGAAATTACACTTATAACAGGTAATAAGGCAACTCCAGTGTTATCCTATGGGAGAGACAGGCCTTGTAGTAGTGAAAAACAAATTTTAGAGTATATGCACTACTAGGCCATGTAAAACTTAAAAGTACATGTCCTACATTTTACTCTGCACCTGACCATATGGGCTGTCCAGGGCCTACCCTAGAGGTGATCTACATGTATAAAAGGGACGTTTTGGGCCTGGCAAAAGGTATGTTTTGCCAAGTCAAAATGGCAGTTTAAAACTGAACACGCAAGCTCTGCAATGGAAGCCTGGGACATTTTTAAAGGGCTTCTTAAGTGCATGGCACAATCAGTGCTTCCGTCCCACTACTAGCATATCATTTACAGGCCCGAGCACAGGTAGTGCCACTTGACTGGGGACTTGTATGTAAATGTAATATGCCAAATGGGGATAAGCTAATATTACCATGTTTGGAGAAGAGAGCACAAGTACTTTGCCACTGGTTAGCAGTAGTAAAGTGTGCAGAGTCCTAATGCCAGCGGAAATGAGGTCAGAAAAGGTGGCAGAGGAGGGGAAAAATTTGGGGGGTGGAGGGGAGACCATGCAAAGGCTGACAGGTCTAACACTTCTGAACAAGGCCAATACGAGACTGTTGTTTGCTTAGTACTCCTGGCCAAAGTAGAGATACGTAAGAACTGGATCTTTCCTGAGTCTCCATCTTTTCACGAATGGTTATCAAGAATCAAGTATGTCTCTGAACTTGATGAGAAATATAAATATAGTAGCAAATTAGCACTTTGGAAACACACACAGATATTGGTCCAATGATTACACCTGATTTATTACTTAAAGCAAGTCAGACCTCAGGCGGGTCAGGACAAAATATAAATAAGGCCTGGCAAAAGGGTAAACTATGACTTGTTTGAGCCAGCATAATGTACGTCTTTTTGGTGAAGAACATCAATGGATCTGCACCAAAAACAAACCAGAACCATTGGCTTTGTCAATGATTGTTAGCCGTATCAGATAAATCAATAACACTAATGATATTGGTGCGAATAATTTGTATTGAATTACACATTACAGATGTCTGTAAAGGGGTGGTGGTCATCAGTGTCACAAACAATCATGTTCCCCAATTCACACCACTTCCCTATGCACCCTCTCTGAGACACTTACATCCTTTTCCTCCCCTCATCTTTCTAAAGTCCTCCACCTGCATATGTCACACCTAATGTCTTTCCTTTTCCACACCCTCGTTCCACTCTCTCCTTTTGCATGTAATTCCCTGATTGTCCTTCACTCCACCATTCCCCCTCACCCACACAAACAAGGCACACATTCACCTCTAAGCACTGCATCTTCTTTAACTTCCGCCCTGTCAATATTTCAACAGCATTGTACCTCCTTTACATACTTTCGCATATAATCACAATTGCAATTGGTAATGTCACCATTGCTCTGTGTGCTCTGCAGAGGAGCCACGGTTTGGATGATCATTTATTCTGAACACCTTTTCGACCCACTGACTGTCACTGTGAGAACTGCACACTTGGGACAGCCTCAGCTCTAGAGCTTTTAGTCATCGCCCTTCAGAAGCTGCCACTGAGAACCTGAGTTCACATAAACACCAACAGTTCTCAGCAAGCACAATATAATATTAAAATGCTGAATGAAAAAAAATATAGAAAAATAACATTAGAAACAGCTAATTCTCTTATGAAAGTAATTTAAGTAAAACGTGAAATGTAAACAGGAGCAACCTCACTGACATAGATGAACTTAATAGTTTTATAGTAATTGCTGAGACACCGAGTTTGAGAAATAAATCTGTGCTTTCACCTGTAACATAAAGGCCGTCAACATACCAAGAGGGACCAGTTTCAAAGTCAGTTTTTAATTACTGCTGGGTCTTCCAACAGCCCTGTAGCAGAGTAGGTTTTTGACTTTTCCAAGATTTGTATACAAGAAATCTGAATGCACCGTAAGAATGGAAAGGGGCGACCATTCGGTCCCCCCGAACGTATGGTGGAGTACCACGATCCCCCCGGGAAGCCATCTTGGGCGGGAGGCGAGTCTCGGCTGGTATGCCCGAAGCGGCGTAGCCGGGGCGCGCCTTTTTCCCGCCCTGGAGTGGGTTGTCCTAGACACTGACGCAGCTGGCCACGCCCTCAGAGGCAGGCGTGGGCGGGTTTACGCCCGCCCTGAAGACGGATAAAAGGAGCAACAAGCCAAGAAAGCATCCTCTTGTTCCTGTGCTCTGAAGCTGCACCTCCCCGCTGTACGTGAGCTCGAGACGGAACGAAGAGCCAATTTTGAGCGTTGTAATCTTTCTTTTTGTTTTACAGATATCTTCGTTGAGAATGCCAGGCAAGAAGGTCGGAAAGCGGGTCGGTACCGATCAGATGCTCCGCATGCTCATAAAGGAGGTAGCCGATTTGAAGAAGCAGATGGCGGCTAAGAACGGGTAGGGAGGACCGAAGCGAGTCATCGGACCAGCTTTGCCAGGAGTAGTCCCTGGTGGGAGAGGCAAGAGGTCCAAAAGGGGGGCACTTGGGGGGGAAACCCCGGTCCCCGATACCCCACTCGAGGAGCCAACCCCGGTTCCAAAGGAGGGGCACCCGACCCCCGTGACCGGGGAAGATATGTCTCCCGAGTTAGCGGCACAATTAGCAGCGTGGTTGGGAAAAGATAGTGAGGGCACCACGGCTGAAGACGCCCGGGCAGTAATGAGACAACTGCGGGAATCTAGAGAGGCTGCGAAGGCACCATCTTCTGTTACCCCGCCAGTTCCGGCGGCGGAAAATGCATCAGGCCCAAGTTCGGCGGCAAATGCAGCATCTGGTTCAGGTAAGCGGCCATTGCCGATTGCGGGGGAGGGGTCTGTACCTTCACGAAGGGAGAAGGTGGCTCAGCACGTTCCACTGGAAATTAAGGAAAAGATTTGGGCGAATAAGTATGTGAACATTTTTTCTTTGCTTACTGACCATTACGAGATGGAGCATGTTAAGAGCCAAAAGGAGCTCATGCATCCGGGTGTTTGGCGCGCAAAAATGGCCGCCTTTAAGGTTGATGAGAACATAGGTACTTGGGGCAGAGCGTGGGGCATTTTTACCTCCATCATGGGTGAGCGCAGGCCCGAGTTGCTGACCGAGTTGCCTATCTATCAGTCACGTATCATGGAGTATGCCGTATCGTACGGGGGCAATCAGTGGTTCTGTTATGACAATATTTTTAGAAAAGCTAAGGAGCACGACCCAGTTCTAACTTGGGATTGTTACGACTCCGTTTCATGGCAAAAAATGGAGAGTTCAGGAATGTTAAAAGTGCCATTGTCAGGGAGTAACGGGGGGGGAATCTTCCCGCCAATCCTCTGGGACACCCTTTCGGACGGGTGCAGGTAACGAGTACCACTCGAAGCCGAGGGGCAACACAGGTAAAAAGGGGATTTGTTGGAATTTTAACAGGGGAAAATGTACGAGGCCCCAGGGGTCATGCAAGTTCAGACATGAATGTGGGGGGTGTGGGCAGCCATCCCATCCTGAGTCCATGTGCAGAGCCAAAACGGGTGATAACGGTGGTAGGGGAAGCGCCAAACAGGTCTGAAATAGTCCGAGGGGCGCCTTTACCTACTCCGATTGATACCATGGCAATGATTCCTTGGCTCAACGAATACCCGGATCATGCTTCCGCTGGGGTGTTGCGAGACGGGTTTTCATACGGTTTTCGCATTCCAGTGGGGGATTTTCAGGGTGTAGCAAATTGTAAAAATCAACTGTCGGTCTTGCAGCATACGGCGGTGGTACAGGTAAAGATTGGGAAGGAGGTGACTCGAGGTCGTGTCGCCGGTCCATTTGATTTGCCACCGGTTGCTAACTTTGTTTGTTCCCCTCTAGGGGTGGTCCCCAAGAAGGACCCGGGTGAGTTTCGGCTGATACATAACTTGTCAGCCCCACGTGGTCTTTCCGTTAACGAAGCGATAGACCCGGAAGTATGTTCGGTGCGGTACGCATCTTTTGATGAGGCCGTTGCCATGTTGAACCGCCTGGGGCCCGGGGCGCTGATGGCAAAATCAGACATCGAGTCAGCGTTCCGGTTGCTCCCGGTGCACCCAGACGATCAGCGTCTCCTTGGTTTTATGTTTCAAGGTTGCTATTACATGGATAGATGTATGCCAATGGGGTGCTCGATATCCTGTGCCTATTTTGAAAAGTTCAGTTGTTTTCTGCAATGGGTATACACAAGGAAGACGGGTTTTCAGCATGTTATGCATTATCTTGATGACTTCCTGTTTTTGGGGGCAGCCGGGGATCCTGAGTGTGGACAGGCTTTGCATGAATTTTGTGTCTTAATGAAACAATTCGGTGTGCCATTGGCGCCAGGTAAGACTGTGGGTCCCTCGACTTTGCTCGAATTTCTGGGGATCGAGCTCGACTCAGAAGAAGGCTGTTTTAGATTACCCAGGGAAAAAGTGTTAAAATTCAGGACATCCCTTGAAACATGTATATGTGCGACAAAAGTGAACCTGCATCAATTGCAACAGGTGGTGGGTCAGTTGAATTTTGCCCTGAGAGTAATGCCAATGGCGCGCCCCTTTTCCCGCTCGATTTCACAAGCCATGGTCGGCCTGAAGGAAGGACATCACCGCACGAGGCTCTCGGCAGAGGTTCGCCAGGACATGCGCATTTGGTTGGCATTTCTGGCGGATTTCAATGGTCGAATTGTCTGGAACAAACCGGCAGTGTCCTCCGAGGAGCTGGGGCTTTGGAGAGATTCCGCGGGGAGTGTAGGTTTTGGCGCCATATTTGGTACACAATGGTCGGCTCAGAAATGGCCGTCATGGTGGCACGAGTGCGGCCTGACGAGTAACATTGCTTTCCTTGAACTCTTCCCTATTTTGGTGGCCTTGAAAACATGGCCGGAGGGTTTTCGTGATCACTCTGTGGTGTTCTGGTCTGATAACATGACTGTGGTTGAGTGTATCAATAGTCAGGCAGCACGTTGCAAATGGATTCTGAGACTGCTCAAAGAAATTGTGTTATTGTGTATGCAGTTGAATGTGCTCTTTAGGGCAAGACATGTCCCGGGGGTACTGAACCAAGCGGCTGATGCGCTTTCTCGTTTCCGTATGCAGGCCTTCTGGGGTTTTCTGCCCGCAGCGGACCTGGTGGCAGCACCCTTTCCCGAAGCTCTCTGGTCTCTCGGTGCCCCGAACTACAAAACCTCGTGGGAGAGAGTTTAGCACCCAGGACAAGGAAGGCATATGAAGGGGCGTTCCGTTCCTATTTGTCCTTTTTGGGGGCTGCTGGGGGGGAGCTTTGGGGACAGGAAGAGCTTGTTGTAAGATTTCTGCTGTCGTTACATCAGGCAGGAAAATCAGTAGCTACGGCCCAGAGACATCGGGCCGCCATTTCCTTTATGGCAAGGGCTCATGGGATCCAGGACCCGACAGCGTCTTTTGTGGTGCAGAAAGCGCTACGTGGGTGGCAACGCCTTGAGGGTCGCAGAGTAGATGAGAGGCACCCGATAGGTCTGGATAGGTTGACCCTGTTATTGTCCGTACTCCCGGCAACGTGTTCATCCCAGTACGAAGCACTATTATTCCGAGCTGCATTTGCGCTAGCATTCCATGGGGCTATGCGGGTAAGCGAACTGGTGGCGAGGAACAAGCAGGATACGATGGGGGGACTGTGCCGGGAGCACATTCAGGTCAGGGGGGAGACGATGACAGTCTCGTTTGTTAGGTCCAAAACCGATCAGGGTGCAAATGGGGACTGCATAATCATTCAGAGGATCCCCGGGTCTTCCATGTGCCCTGTGGTGTGCGTAGAGGAATATTTAGCGCAGAGGGTGGCATCATGGGGGGGGACCTTGTTGAGATACGCTGACGCCACCCCACTGACGAGGTTTCAGTTTCAGCGGGTGCTTGCGATGTCGATTTCGGCCGCGGGCTTGAACCCCGGCGAGTTCGGGACCCATTCCTTTCGGATAGGGGCTGCTACTGAGGCTACAGCCAGGGGTCTGAGTGTAGATGAAGTAAAACGTGTGGGGCGTTGGTCCTCGAACTGTTATAAAAGGTATGTGCGGTTGCACATGTTGTGAAGCTGTAATGATGTACTCACGCTTCTTGTTTTTGTTTGGTTTTCAGTTGCGCAAGCTTACGAGGCGGGGCGGACTGTGCAGTCGACCCGACACCTGGGGACCAGCGGTCAGATATCACCGGCTGCGAAAAAGGAGGTGTGGGTCGTGGGCCACTCATACGTGAGGCGTGCCGCGGACGTATTCAAAGCAGGTGACATGATTCACGTGGCTGGGGAATACGGGTACAGGGTGTCCTTCTACGGAAAGGGCGGGCTCTGTGTTGATCAGTTTCAATCCTTTTTCGAGGGTTTGTTAGGGCGGACAAGGTCACCGCCGTCTATAATCATAGTCCATCTTGGGGGCAATGATTTGGTGGCCACTGGTAGACGACTCCTTCTTGAGGCAATGCTTTCCACAGTAAGTTGGTTGGCAAGAAGAGTTCCAGGGTGCACAATTGCATGGTCCCATATGATCCCACGGAAAGTGTGGCGGGGGGCTATTTCGGTTTCTGCTCTGAATCATTCAGTAAAGAAAATAAATAACAAATTGAGTAGATTGTTTCGGTCAGGTACACTGCATTCTGTTTCGCATGGTTGTATCAAAGGGGACAGTATGTATTTGGGGGATGGGGTTCATTTGTCCCGGGTGGGGAATGAGTTACTCATAGGAGACTTCATAGCTTGGCTAAAGAGTTTAAAACATGACCTTTAGGCAGGAGTTGTTGTGGGGGGTCCGGATAGCCGGTCAGCTATCTGGCCTGTGGCGGTAAGGTCATGATCGGTGAGCAGTAATTGGAAGATCCCTATGGGGGTGCGTCACCCATTACGGATGGGAGCGCTCGGGGGAGGTGGCCATTGGCCCCTCAACGGGGAGGCGGTCCCTTCTAAGGATAGGCCGCCGGAAGGAAAGGAAAGGTGGTCAAGGCCCCTTCCTGGATAGGAGGGGCTACGGGCCCTCCTGGGGAATTTCCCGGGGCCAGGACATCTGCGACGGCAGATGGGTAAGTTGTGTGGGGTTCGGGAGGGGGTTTACGCTACCTTTTAGACACCTCACACGAGTCCTCGGACGACCGTTAAATGGCGTCGAGTTCATTGGGGCCCCCGTCAAGTCCAAGGGAAATTGGTAGATGCACTTGAGGTACGCCTCTGTGCGGTCGATCTCCTCACAAGTGAAGGGGGGTATTTCTGGTTTAGGGATCTGACACCGGTTACGACCTTGCCGTTGGCCCTTAACGTTAGGATGTACAATTTCAAGTCAAATGTTTTGTAGGATGTTAGTTCGGCTAGGAGAACCTTTGTATTAGAGATCTGTTAAGGTTAGCCAAACATCGTAATGTGGAAATGAAATTGTACATAATATGAAACTGTTATTTTAATGTTTTGATTTTGTTTCATATTTTAATAAATACGGCCGGGAGGGTCACTCCCTCCCGCCTTCCAAAAGTTCAGAACCGTTTCCGGTTTCCCATCCTTGGGGATTGTGTTGAGAGGGGGTGGCGGGTA
Source organism: Lissotriton vulgaris (assembly GCF_964263255.1). Lineage (NCBI taxonomy): Eukaryota > Metazoa > Chordata > Amphibia > Caudata > Salamandridae > Lissotriton > Lissotriton vulgaris. The sequence goes on from NC_141698.1 coordinate 1,030,190,698, forward strand.
TCTCAGCCATATGGAAAGGGGCGACCATTCGGTCCCCCCGAACGTATGGTGGAATACCACGATCCCCCCGGGAAGCCATCTTGGGCGGGAGGCGAGTCTCGGCTGGTATGCCCGAAGCGGCGTAGCCGGGGCGCGCCTTTTTCCCGCCCTGGAGTGGGTTGTCCTAGACACTGACGCAGCTGGCCACGCCCTCGGAGGCAGGCGTGGGCGGGTTTACGCCCGCCCTGAAGACGGATAAAAGGAGCAACAAGCCAAGAAAGCATCCTCTTGTTCCTGTGCTCTGAAGCTGCACCTCCCCGCTGTACGTGAGCTCGAGACGGAACGAAGAGCCAATTTTGACCCACCCACCAGCCCCTGAGGACAGCGAGTTGTTTTGAATAAAGTTTTGATGTGGTAACTCTATTTCTTACAGGTTGTGATGATTGTCGTGATATTTTGAGTATGCAATAAAGAATGGTCATTTTTTCAGTATGTTTTTCAAATAAAGTTATTCTGCATTAGTGTTGATCTGTAATCATGCTTGTAATAGTTATGATTGTTTTGCAATTTAGTAATTTAGGTAAATGTCGTATTTATTTTGGTCTGGCGGTAAGGTCATGATCGGTGAGCAGTAATTGGAAGATCCCTATGGGGGTGCGTCACCCATTACGGATGGGAGCGCTCGGGGGAGGTGGCCATTGGCCCCTCAACGGGGAGGTGGTCCCTTCTAAGGATAGGCCGCCGGAAGGAAAGGAAAGGTGGTCAAGGCCCCTTCCTGGATAGGAGGGGCTACGGGCCCTCCTGGGGAATTTCCCGGGGCCAGGACATCTGCGACGGCAGATGGGTAAGTTGTGTGGGGTTCGGGAGGGGGTTTACGCTACCTTTTAGACACCTCACACGAGTCCTCGGACGACCGTTAAATGGCGTCGAGTTCATTGGGGCCCCCGTCAAGTCCAAGGGAAATTGGTAGATGCACTTGAGGTATGCCTCTGTGCGGTCGATCTCCTCACAAGTGAGGGGGGGTATTTCTGGTTTAGGGATCTGACACCGGTTACGACCTTGCCGTTGGCCCTTAACGTTAGGATGTACAATTTCAAGTCAAATGTTTTGTAGGATGTTAGTTCGGCTAGGAGAACCTTTGTATTAGAGATCTGTTAAGGTTAGCCAAACATCGTAATGTGGAAATGAAATTGTACATAATATGAAACTGTTATTTTAATGTTTTGATTTTGTTTCATATTTTAATAAATACGGCCGGGAGGGTCACTCCCTCCCGCCTTCCAAAAGTTCACAACCGTTTCCGGTTTCCCATCCTTGGGGATTGTGTTGAGAGGGGGTGGCGGGTATCTCAGCCATATGTCGGATGTATATGTTTATGAGATATACTAATAAACATTAATATACATTTACTAATAATTGTTTATTACTATCCAAAGTAACTGTTTTATCAACTTTAGAATGACAGAAGACTGAAATAAAAATAGTATGGTTATAAACATATACCTTGATGCAGAGTTATAACTCATTAAGCAAGATTACAAGAATTTTAACTTGTGACCTGCAGGTAACAAAAGGATCCCTGCAAAACCAGTAACAAATGGAGGTGTGTACATTCAAAAAGAAATCTGTGACCTGCATATTGCATGCTATGTTTTACCCCAGGGACATTGACCCTTTGAGTTATTTGATAAGTAGTGAAACCTGTGAATGTCATGCAAACAAATCTCTCCAGCACGTGCATTAACTACATCAAAGCACCACTGTACCTTTAACCTGTCTGGGTGCACAAAGATCTCTGTAGCAGGAGCCTGAAGACCATAGGATATTCTAAAATGCCCCCTGTTTTGACCAATTAAGCAAGACAGAACAGAGGTCCGATTTTTATTTCGGGGGACTGCCAGTTGTTCCACCAGGGGGACAGAGTAGATTACTCCATCCCCCTGGGGGAGGGACTGCCAGTCGAATTTATAGATGCACACTAAACTGGGGGTAATTTATGAAGCACTGGCAGAAGCCACCATCACAGCAGTTCCTGTCAATGCTCTTCGCTGTTTGGTCCAGGGCTTCAGCTACATGACAGAGCCATGCACCAATCCGTTTTCTAATTTTTTTTATCTAAAAAAGAAAATCCAACTTTGGGATTTTCTTTTGGAAAATAAAATGCTTCCTCGCCATGACAGTCATCTTCCATGGCAAGGGGCATTATTCCTTTTTTACTGTGACTTACCACCAGAGTTTACCCTGTGGTAGTGGACAGTAAAAAAATGTCTGTCTGCCCATCCTAATTGGGCCACATAAATACTTCTCCGATGGCCCTTAATCTGTCGGAGTGTCGCAGAGGTTTGGCTATGGCGATGAAGCAGTAGTCACCTCCTTAGCTAAATAAATAGTCCCACCCACATCTAAATTGGGTCGGTGGACCGTTATTTTGGCAATAAGCATACTCTGTCGCAATTGTGGCAGAATATGCTTACAGCTAAGATAAAAGCAGGCCCAGAATTACCATCACATTTGTAGTGTTAATATTTTTGAGGCACAGTTTTAAGTTCAGAATTTGGGGCCCGATTCACAGAATTATTTAAGACAGAATTCTGAATTTACTACCATTTTGGTATTCACAGAAGGCACTTACTCATTTTGGTATTCACAGAAGGCACTTATTCATTTCGATATTCACATAGTTAGGAGTCCTAACTTTAGGACTCCTAAATGCCTTCTGTGAATACCGAAAGTCTTAAAGTTAGGATTTTTCTTAGTTTAGGAGTAGTAAAGTTAGGACTCCTAACTTTAGGACTCCTAAAAACCTTCTGTGAATACCGAAAGTCTTAAAGGTAGGATTTTTCTCAGTTTAGGAGTAGTACAGTTAGAAGTCCTAACTTTAGGACTCCTAAATGGCTTCTGTGAATAACGAAAGTCTTAAAGTTAGGATTTTTCTCAGTTTAGGCGTCCTAAAGTTAGGAGTTCTAACTTTCCTACTCCTAAACTGAGAAAAATACTAGTTTTAAGACGTTTGGTATTCACAGAAGGCATTTAGGAGTTCTAACTGTACTACTTCTAAACTGACAAAAATCCTAACTTTAAGACTTTCGGTATTCACAGAAGGCATTTAGGAGTCCTAAAGTTAGGACTCCTAACTTCTGTGAATACCGAAATGAGTAAGTGCCTTCTGTGATTACCAAATTGAGTAAGTGCTTTCTGTGAATATAAAAATGGTAGTAAGTTTAGGATTGAGTCTTAAGTTAGTTCTGTGAATCGGGCCCTTGCTCTTTATTTATTTATTTATTTATAAAGTTTTACTACATTCACTTTCTACTGCCAGCCCTTTTGCACTTTCCAAATTAATAAAACAGGTGTGGACCTCAGGAGTACCCATCTTGAAAATAAATGTAATACCGCAAGAAAAACCTGCTTCATCATTTGTTCACCAAACTGATTATATTTTGTTAATAAATTGACATCATAAAATGTCAGACAATTACATTTCCTTGGCTAGATAATGAAAAACACTTCCAACACAAGTATGAATTGACTTAGGGCTGGGTGGGAGCTCCTTGTAGGGTTGGGGGGCTTCTGCTCCACAGAACACTGTGTTACGCCCCTGGAAATGTGGATGGCCTGGAAATTAAACAGAAGGGTTTGACAAAAGCTTAGCTTACAAATTCAAGCCCCTGGTCCTTCCGGTGTGTCACTTTTAATATGAGGAAAAAGTGATGCACCGGCGGCGCAAGGGGCTTGTAAATAAGCCCTTCAGAGCGTCTAAATACAGTTGCAGGCTCTCAAATCCTCCCACCCTCAACTCATGGGTCTCAGCCTGAGCTACTGCAGCTTCCAGGACACATGCACTTCTTTAGCTGATGTGGGCTGGGATGCACTCTTAGAAGGGACCTCAATGGTAGCCTCTTAAAAATGTATTTTCCGGGCCATACAGATTTTGAAGTACAAAAATAAATATGAGAAGGCAGATCCTGAAAGTAAAGGTGGTAGGATCAGGCCCAAAACGTGGCTAGAAAGAACAAAATATTTGGCAACTATTTAGTAGGCTTTTCATCTTCAGGTAAATGCATATGACACACCTTAAATAAATAAATTCAAGTTAAAGAAATCAGTGGGAAATGTCTAGTATGAAAGCTTAATTGGATAAAGCAATCACACCGAACCATCCTGTTTGGTGCACTGGGGAAACAGTTAGGTGTATTTACAGTACTACAAGGTTGCATCCTGCAAAAGAAAATCCTGTGAATATGGAAGTCATTATTTTTAAATTGTGTTACACACAGTATAAGATAGGCTGCTGCAAACTATGCAATGAGATTTAGTTTTTAAGATGAAATAAGTGTGTTTAAAAATGTTTAGCATTAATAATATTCAGTCAAACAGCTGGGCAGATGTCGTGGCTTCAGAGCACTGCAGGCTTGCTGAGAGGGTACCATTTTTAAAGGACCTACTTGGCAAACTTCTTTGTATTGAGAAAAAACACTCTCAAAATGGAATTTGTTTTCTCAGTATAAACCACAGTCGGCCTCACATGCAGTGAACTTGCTTCCTGCATGTAGGGGTCATTCTATATTTGGCCTGCCTGTATCCAGCATTCTATGACTCAGTTATGTGCTTGTCTTTTTTTTTCTTCTTCGATTTAGAATGCACTTCTCCATAACTTGTGTAAAATACAGGGCCATTCTATGTTTAGGGAGGCTCCTAAAATTCTTCTATTATACTATCTTATTGTGATGTTGTGAGTCAGATAAGCACACAGATACCTTAGGGCATTCGTTGACCTTTATAAGTAACAAGTCAAGTCAACCCAACTAATATCTTAGTGGGTGCCCTCAGGCACCAAGCACAGGGCTGTTGACAATCTTCAAAGAAATCAAGCAGAAATGATGTATTGTGGCTGTTGTCCTTTGATGGTGTAGCAGTGTCCCCTGAGGCATACCTCATGTGCCTGGACATGACCTAAGGCTAGACTCAGAAACAGCACTTCAATTTCAAGATTAAACATATCATGTATTTCTCACCTGAGAAATAGCTGTTCTCAGAGTGCATTGCATGACCGGTGTAGAATTTGCTTTATTGTATACTGTGTGTGTTTTTTTCTTCAGGTTAGTGTCTATGCATAAGAATTACGCAAGAACCCCTAAGTGTATGTACAGCATCCTTGTGTCCTGCCTCGTCATATTACTGCATAACTCTGATATTGGGTATAATAAACCAATGCAAAAGCTTTTCACAATGAATATTCTGCTTTGTGTAGTATTTGTTCCTTCGTTACAATGACAAACTGGTGCCCATGTTGTATGACTCATGTCTCTCTTATGCCCCATTCAAAGCCATCCTTTCTTCTACCAAGGCCAAACTAATTCTTATAACTAGTATACACATTTATGAAAAACCATTCTAGAGAACGTGGTAATTCTTCTCCAAGGAATTGCAGAGACATTCCTAACTAATGGTGAATTTTTTGTTGTACATTGCCCCTGCAGGACTTAAAACATTGATATTTTAGTTGATTTCATGTTTATGTGCTGGAGGCATCAGAACAGAACTGAAAGAAAGGTTGTTGTTATTTTAACATATGCTGTTAAGAGGCTGTTTCTGTTGAAGTGATGTCTTCACAGGACATTGTTATGCTATGTTTGTTGTGTTATGTTATCTCTCGTCCGTTACCTTCCCACCTGAATCCAACCCTTTTCTCCCCCCGCAACAAAAAAACAATGTCTACTGGCATAATTTTCACCCTATCACTAAACGCAAAGTCTATAACATCATCTCTAACGACCGCATGACCTTCTACACGCCCACCCGCCAGCTACAATCGACCGGCCAGGCACTCGCCACCGTACCACGCATCCGCAGAGCCACCGCCGGAGGAAGATCCTTCTCCTACCTGGCAGCCAAGACGTGATTGATCTCTAAGCTTAAACCATCCTCTCACACCAAAGACCCTATGCCCTCTAACCTTGTCAAAGACCTAAAACATATCATTGCTCCACTCTGGACCACCATTATAAACTCAACCCTGACCACGGGGTGCGTTCCCGCCTCCATCCAACTGGGTCAAATCTCACCCATCCCCAAAAATCCCAACGCAGATCCCAACGACCCAAATAACCTCCGACCTATCTCTAACCTCCCTCTTCTCTCCAAAGCCCTTGAAAAATGTGCCCTACTTCATCTGGATAATCACATCAACACTTTTGACCTCTTTGACTCACTGCAATCTGGTTTCAGAAAAGGATACAGCCATGCTCAATATAGTGGATGACATACATCACTCACTTGACAATGGCGAATCTTGCCTACTCATTTTCCTCGACCTCTCTGCTGCTTTCGATACAGTTAACCACATTTTCTTACTTAACACTCTTAAAGTCCGCTTTGGTCGCAATGCCCAAGTTGTCAACTGGTTCACCTCCCTTCTCCAACACAGAACCCAACAAATCAAAATCGAGAACTACCTTTCCAACCCTACTCCAATCTCCCTTGGTGTCCCCCAGGGATCCATTCTCTCTCCTGCTCTCTTCAACCTCTTCATGGAACCCCTTCACCCTCATTCTCAAACAAGCAGGAATCAATTACCACCTCTATGCCGACCACACTCAACTTTACTATAAGATTGAATCCCACTCTGATGTCCTACACCTCAATGACACACTGACCAAGATCCAATCATGGTTCCACTACAACCATCTCAAACTCAACCCTAAAAAAAACGAAAACATTCTCTTCTCCCCTAAAAACAACCCACTCCCCATACAAGACTGGATATCCAATCAGTGACTGCACCCGCCTACAAGGGGATGTCTGGGGGTCCATGGGACCCCCTTCACCCTCTGCAGAGGGCTTCTGTCAGTGGGTGCACTGACAGTAAGCCACCTATTAAATGGCGCACTCTCAATGAGCCTCCTGAAGTGTTCTTTTACTCTGCACCTGCATCTGTAATATGGCGCGGGCGCAGAGACAAAGTAATTCCCTCATTTGCATAGGGCACGCCCTTATGCAAATTAGGGGACACCCTGTAACACCCCCTGAAGGTAGCGCTGGCACTTTAAGTGCCCCAGTGCTATTGGTATTATAGAAGGGGACGCACAAGCGTCTGCGCCCCCTTCAATAATACCAAAGTGCCCCGGGGGCTCCTGCTGTGATACGGCCCCAGATGAACAGAAGTGTCTGGAAGGTCTTGAAAGCAGATGCGATTGATGAGATATGGTGGGCCAGTGTTGTGTAGTGCTTTGAAAGTTAGGTTGAGGAGTTTGAATTGTGCTTGTTTGTGTATGGGGAGCCAGTGAGCTCCTTCTGGTGTGGTGTGATGTGAGTGACGTCAGGGTTGTGAGTGATTGTGCGGCTATGTGCTGAATGTTCTGCAGCCTAGTGATAAGTTGTTTTGTTGATCCTGTAATCCACATTGCTTGTGACAAGGGGATGTGTGATGGTTTTCCAGGTGTGACAGTCTTCCTCAGCATCTTCAGGGTATGTAAGCATGAGGCGGTGAAGTCGAGTTTGCTGTTGATGACGATCCAGAGGTGCTTGGCATCTGTGGTCCTAGCTCTGTTAGATACAAGGTAGCGTCCCATAGTGAAGTGGCTCCCCAAAGATCCTGATATTGATCGTGTTGGTGTTCGGCTTCAGGCAGTTGGTCTTCATCCAGTGGACAATTGCAGTCATGTAGTCATTGATCTTGAACCTGGTTACTGGACATCTTGTCCATGAGGGAGAGAATGGTTGTGTGTTGTCGGCGTAGGAGAGTATGTTGATGTTGTGAAAGTGGATGATGATGGCTAGAGGAATCATGTATGCACTGAATTAGATCGGGTTCAGGGGGGGTCCTTTCTGAACTCTGCAGATGAGGTCATGGGAGGCTGTTACAACCTTCAAGGCATTGGGTGTTGAAAGCGGTGTTCCAGTCCTTGTCAGTGATGCTGTTCCAAATTCGACGGGCTGGTCGGGCTGTGGTGTCTGATGGGAAGGAGACAGTGATGCTGAACTTGATGAGGGTGTGGTCCATCCAGGAGACTGATGTGGGCTTGTCGACTCGGATGTTGTCTAAGGTGGTGCAAATAGTGTTCAGTATGTTTCCAGCGATGTGGGTAGCTCCTTTACTCACTGGGTGAGGCCTAGACTTCAAGGTCTTTAATGAGTGCTTGTCAGTTGGGGGTCGGCGAGGTCTTAAAGGTGAAAGGTCAGGTCTCCAAGTATGATTTAATTGCTAGCATCAAGGGTGAGGGATGTGGTAAAGTATGTGATGGTGTCAGTGAAGTTGGTGCTTAGTCCCTGTGGTCTGTTGATGAGGGTGCCACTTATGGTGAAGTTGGCTGTGACACAGAGCTTTAGGGACAGGTATTCCATGTTGGAGGATGACTTTTCTTTGGAAGTGGTGCAACTGATCATGTTCTTGTGGATAATGTTGATTCCGCCTCCTGACATGTGAAGTCTATCTTGCCTGGTGATCTTGCAGCCAAGGGAATGGCTGTGGCATTCAGGTCCCAAAGCAGGCTTCAGTCAGGTTTACATGAGGAAAAGTAAATCCGGAGCATTGTTGTGCAGCAGGTCGCAGATTTTTGTAACATGTTTGGTGATTGAGCAGGTGTTGAGGAGCATACATGCGAATGCTGAGTACTGAGTGTCTGGTTGCAGGACTGTGTGATTGTGAGAGAGTAGGGTGTTGGGTGCTGCTTTGCATGTGCAGTGAGTATTTGGTGTAGCTAGGAGCATAAATACTTGCAGGAAGAGCAGGAAAACTCTCCCTCAGTTTTGTATGTTGCAGTGAGGCTACACCTTTTGGAGTAAATGCAGGGGTTGAGTACTTGAAGTGTCACATTGATCCAGCAGTGGTATGGTCAGGGTTCCGGTGCTTGGTGCAGTCTGTGCTCGGATTGGTACAAATGGGCGTGCCTTTGACACGTTCATGCTGCAGCTGCCATTAAGTAGGTGCTTGGGGGGTATCACTTCCTACGCAAATGGATGATGGTAAATCAATTGCTGTCACTTCCTGTGTGGATGGATGGTGGGAAATCTAGTGATATCACTTCCTGTGCAGATGGATGATGGAAATTAGTCCTCTTTCTTTGCTTCTTCTTTTACAGACAGTTTTGAGGGGAAACTAGTGTTGTTACTCCCTTCGCAGATAGATGATGTGAAATTCAGTGATGTCACTTGTTGTGAAAATGGATCTGACCATCAGCCACAAAGTATATATGTTCACAAGCTTAAATAAATAATTGTGTTCTTTGCAAGCTAGAACACCAGGCATTGCAAAGTAGTTTCTAGGCAGCTACCTTATATCTACAATGTATATGGCCTAGTGCTGTAAATCACTAGGGCTCTAGTACGCACAACACAAATATTATATTTCTCCTTTATGCCATTCTGTTTATTTTAATCAGTATCTCAGTACCGCAAATATATTACATTTGCATATTGCTCATCATAAATGTCACTTGTGAGATGAGTAAAAGGTTCATAACAATAACATTACATAGTAACAAAGGCAACAGTTTTCAAAACATAGGTTTACAAAAGAAAGAAAAAACCCAATGCATTTCGGGGCTTGTTGCCCCTTCGTCGGGGGTCTGAAAAAAGAGAAAAAGATGCGAATAGTGGTAGTTCATCAAACAATGTTCCAAAATCTTTTTCGGCCAGTAAAATCTCCCATCTTTTTGAGATTGTTCTTTTTATGTCCCTTGATGCAGTCGAATATTTAGACACGAAGACCATTCTGGTACTTGAAATCTTAGATTTCTTTTTTAAGAGTTCTGCTCTCGGTATTACTTTGATTTTTTCTAGGTGTGCCTCGAGTAATTTTTTTGGATAACCCCTATCAAGATATCTCTGTTTTTGGTCATTTAGACTCTTGTCACATTGTTTCGTATTTGAAGATATTTGTTTAATCCTCATGAACTGTGATACTGGCAAATTGTTTATCAAGTTCGCTGGGTGAAAACTACTATATAGTAGCGCCGTATTTTTGTCCGTTTCCTTTTTGTATAATTTTGTCTGGATAGAATCATTCTTAATTTCATGTGCAGTGAGTATTTGGTGTAGCTAGGAGCATAAATACTTGCAGGAAGAGCAGGAAAACTCTCCCTCAGTTTTGTATGTTGCAGTGAGGCTACACCTTTTGGAGTAAATGCAGGGGTTGAGTACTTGAAGTGTCACATTGATCCAGCAGTGGTATGGTCAGGGTTCCGGTGCTTGGTGCAGTCTGTGCTCGGATTGGTACAAATGGGCGTGCCTTTGACACGTTCATGCTGCAGCTGCCATTAAGTAGGTGCTTGGGGGGTATCACTTCCTACGCAAATGGATGATGGTAAATCAATTGCTGTCACTTCCTGTGTGGATGGATGGTGGGAAATCTAGTGATATCACTTCCTGTGCAGATGGATGATGGAAATTAGTCCTCTTTCTTTGCTTCTTCTTTTACAGACAGTTTTGAGGGGAAACTAGTGTTGTTACTCCCTTCGCAGATAGATGATGTGAAATTCAGTGATGTCACTTGTTGTGAAAATGGATCTGACCATCAGCCACAAAGTATATATGTTCACAAGCTTAAATAAATAATTGTGTTCTTTGCAAGCTAGAACACCAGGCATTGCAAAGTAGTTTCTAGGCAGCTACCTTATATCTACAATGTATATGGCCTAGTGCTGTAAATCACTAGGGCTCTAGTACGCACAACACAAATATTATATTTCTCCTTTATGCCATTCTGTTTATTTTAATCAGTATCTCAGTACCGCAAATATATTACATTTGCATATTGCTCATCATAAATGTCACTTGTGAGATGAGTAAAAGGTTCATAACAATAACATTACATAGTAACAAAGGCAACAGTTTTCAAAACATAGGTTTACAAAAGAAAGAAAAAACCCAATGCATTTCGGGGCTTGTTGCCCCTTCGTCGGGGGTCTGAAAAAAGAGAAAAAGATACAAACAAGGAGAATATTACTCATTTGTTTCTTGAAATGTTTGGCATTTAACCCTCGAGAGTTGTTTCAATTGGTGCTTACCTAAATAACGTGGACTAACACGAAGCCTGTGTATGGTTTGTTTTACTTTTTTGACAATTTTCTGAAAAACCAAAATATAGACAGTCATATGAAGTTTGTCTCAATAGCGCCTATCCTACAATATTATTGTTGGGAAGTAAAGAAATGAGTTACCTGTCATTCAATCAATATCGCATCTATGAATGGAGGAAAAATGAATTTTTAGGAACACATGCAGCCAGAAAAAAACAAAGTGGCTCATATGCGTTTTTAGAACTAGAAATTGAGGGCTCACCTGCATACTGTAAAAGTCTCGCATACGGAAAGGAGACCTAAATGGAACAAATAACTTCCATCAATACGCCGTTCTGTGCATTTTGTTGATGATGAAGTTTGAAAAAAGGTAAACAATGTCCTTTACCTGCGAGCCTAGATATTAGGGATTCGGTCTCGCTGCTGTTTCCGTTCACGATACTATTGGAACAGAGAAATAAAGACTATTATCGCTTCCTATCTCACCCCGATGTATCACTAATTATTATCTGGGGATTCTATGGGTCAGCTTACCGTTCGACATCTTAATGTTTTCCTTCAGAGAAGTTAACCGTCACCTAGCTCAACGGCCGGAAACTCTAGTGAATTCACGAGCCCTTCATCTATTTCAACTATCAAGTTGTCGAGAATAATAAACAGAGAAAACAGACTTGAGACGAACTATACTATTGAACGGCTTTCCTATTTGTAACAGGAAACTTTATGTGTCTTCCACGCACAAGACGTAGAAAGCGAATATTAGACACGTAAAACGCTCCTCAAAGCTATTAGTAGTTAGTCGGTAATTCTCTGAAAAAACGTGAAATCATGTTTATAAAAACTGATCGAAAAAAACGAGCTTTCTTTAACGATATGCATAGAGAGTTATATGAAATTATATCTAACGCGTGTTGATTTAGGAATTTGTGTTCTATGCTCAAACTCATTTTTATACCTCCTCCATAATACCAAAAACAGTCTAACAACTATCCTGTTTATTTTCAATCTATGTGTGTGTGCTTTCAAGTAAAAGGTAACAATCTTTACACTGAATGTCATTATGCTGTCATTAAATATTTGTTGTGGCTTCAAGCGGAATCTATGGTCTAGACAAAACAATTTCTGTGATTGTATCCCTGCCTATTTACAATCTATAGATATATTTTACAGATAAGTGATATAAATTACAACAAGCAGTGTCACGTTCTTTACATCTCATTACTTTAGAATACATTCATTTCAAACGCAGTGTCTTTATGAACAATCGCATGTTATTCAGTGTGTGTTTTACTGTGTGTGAAGATCCCTACTTGCTTGGACTTTAAAGAAAGCATGCCATTTCCATCTTATCATTTAATCCATGAGGAACCATTGTCTGTAATTTCCGGATCCAGAAAGTTTCTCTTTGCAGAAGTATCTTAACATTGTCCATTCCTAGTCTCTGAGGTACTAGTTCAATAATTTGAAAACTAAGCTGAGCTATATTGTGGTTCTTCTCGATCCAATGCTGTGCCAGCGGTGACGTTAAGTTTTTGTTACGTATGCGACTCTTATGTTCAGAAAGTCTTAGTTTTATCTTTCTATCAGTTTTACCGATGTATAATAGCCCACACGGGCATTTAATCGAGTAAACCACATGTTCTGAGTCACAATTCGTAGAATGTCTAAGCATTATTCTTCTCCAGTTCGTGAATGCAATAAAATGTTCCCTGGAATTACATTATTGCAGTTTTTACAATTGAAGCACCTCATTGGTCCTTTATGGGCCAATTCTTGTTGCAGTGAAGTGGGTTTACTGAGAAGTTCCCTAAGATTTTGGGCTCTTTTATATGCGAATAGTGGTAGTTCATCAAACAATGTTCCAAAATCTTTTTCAGCCAGTAAAATCTCCCATCTTTTTGAGATTGTTCTTTTTATGTCCCTTGATGCAGTCGAATATTTAGACACGAAGACCATTCTGGTACTTGAAATCTTAGATTTCTTTTTTAAGAGTTCTGCTCTCGGTATTACTTTGATTTTTTCTAGGTGTGCCTCGAGTAATTTTTTTGGATAACCCCTATCAAGATATCTCTGTTTTTGGTCATTTAGACTCTTGTCACATTGTTTCGTATTTGAAGATATTTGTTTAATCCTCATGAACTGTGATACTGGCAAATTGTTTATCAAGTTCGCTGGGTGAAAACTACTATATAGTAGCGCCGTATTTTTGTCCGTTTCCTTTTTGTATAATTTTGTCTGGATAGAATCATTCTTAATTTCAACAAGAACATCCAAGAATGGTAGCGCTGTATTGCTTACATTATACATGAATTGGATCCTTGGGTCCACAAGATTCAGACTGTTGATGTTATTTAGTAGTTCAGATTTTGGACGCTTCCATATGATGAAGATATCATCTATATAGCGTTTATAATAGATTAGACCTTGCTGCCAAGTCAGGTCTTCTAAGATGTAATCCAACTCAAACTTTGCCATGTAGATGTTGGCATATATACATGCCCCTGGAAAACCCATTGCTGTGCCTGTTAATTGATTGTAGTACTTCTCTTGCCAAAGAAAATAGCTATTGAGGAGACAGAATTCCAGTAGTTGCAGTAGCAGTATCTTTAGCTCATTCGGTTTGTCTGTTCTGAGGAGAGGCCACTCCATGGCCTCTATCCCTTGCTTATGCGGTATGGACGTATACAACGCAGTGACGTCTATGGTGCAGAGAGTCCATTCCATACATCCTGTTGTATTGATGTTTGCAAGACTTCTAAGGAAGTCAGATGTATCTTGTAAGTAGGTTGGCCAATTTTGAATGAACGATTGCATGTGTGAGTCGATAAAAATGCCCAGATTTTCAAAAATAGATGAACAACCTGATACTATTGGCCTGAAGGGAGGGTTGTTGATGTTTTCATGCACCTTAGGCAAAAAATAGATTTTTGGTCTCCTTGGGTAAATTTGCTTGAGGTACCGCTTAGTGGTGTTGTCCATCCAATTCAATTCTTCAGCATTATTCAATATTTCATCCAAATTTTGAGAAATGCTAGTCGTTGGATCTTGTTCAAGCTGAGCATAAGTATTTATGTCCTTCACATGTTCATCACCTTTTTGTTTGTAAAAAGCGGAGTCCATTATCACAAGTCCTCCTCCCTTGTCTGCTTTTTGTATCATTATATTGTCATTTCTTGTTAATCGTTGAAGGGCGCTTTGTTCTGCCCTTGTCAAATTGTTCAATTTTCTTTTGTAGTGAATTTTACTTAGATCTGCTTTTACCAAGATTTCAAAGGTATCCAAACTTTTGTGATACGTTGGTGCCATGAAATTGCTTTTGGGTTTAAATGGTCTATCCGTTTCATCCGACATTTCCATTGGATTCAAAACTGTAAAGAAATACTTCAATCTCAGAACTCTCATAAATTTAAAGAAAGATATTTCTGTTTCCAATTCATTTGACTGATATGTTCTAACAAAAGAAATTCCCTTGTTCAAAAGTTTTTCTTCGAAATTAGAGAGTGGATAATTTGAAATATTTATTACAAGTTTTTGGTCTGACTCCGCAGTCCCGTCTTCTTTAACTGTTCTCTCTCCTTCTCTTTCTCCCTTTCTTTTTCCTTGTCCTCTTCTCGTCTTTTTTCTCCTTGTTGTGTCGAAGGTAAATCCGGTGGTCTGTTGGATGGTGGATCCTTCTCCAAAAAAGCATTTGATGATGTCCCAGGTGTAATCTCAATCGAATCAGAGGTCTGGCCTGTTCTTTGCGATGGTTGGGATGTGATTGGTTGTCTTGTGGTGCTTAACTCGCTATCAGACACCACACTCATCTGAAGAGGCTGGCTGTTGTTTCTTGCCAGTGAACCTCCTTTTTGCATAAACTTCTGCCCACGTGTATGTTTCATTAAGCTTATAATCGATGGTATCTCGCTTAATCTTGCGTAGCTTAGTTTCTTGCAACTCTTTTCCATATTTATCAAGACGTATATTAGTGTCTTCCATTATTCTTGCCCATTGCTCTTCTTTCAATCTTTCAGATAATTCCCGTTTTATATTAAAGATTTCTTCCTCTAGATCCCGTATGGTTTTGGCAAGTTCTTCAACCAACAACAAGATTAGGTCCAAAGAGAACTTGTTTAAGATCTCGAACCATTTTTCCATAAATTTTGGAATTGTTGTTGAGTCTGTACAACATAGGTCGAATGGCTAATCTAAGACCTCTAGGGATCCTTCTAACCCGATGGTATTGGATTAGGGTTGTTGCATGCAATCGTTGATTCAATTCCCGTCTGGTTAGATATTCAAGTTGTTTTAGCAACAAGCCCCGAAATGCATTGGGTTTTTTCTTTCTTTTGTAAACCTATGTTTTGAAAACTGTTGCCTTTGTTACTATGTAATGTTATTGTTATGAACCTTTTACTGATCTCACAAGTGACATTTATGATGAGCAATATGCAAATGTAATATATTTGCGGTGCTGAGATACTGATTAAAATAAACAGAATGGCATAAAGGAGAAATATAATATTTGTGTTGTGTGTACTAGAGCCCTAGTGATTCACAGCACTAGGCCATATACATTGTTACATACTAGTGGGCAGGCACTAATCTGGTACAGCACACGTATCGTTACAAGAGGTTTGAGCATATAATCTAAACTTGAGTGCAGCACCCTTCTTCATTCATACATATTCATACTGCAACCAAAGGGTACTAGCACCAAACTGAAAATGTCTTTCGACTCAATCGCCTCAATTACTGATAATCGCGTGAATACAAAGGCTTACACAGCAGATGAGGCCAGTCAAATATACAAACTCATTAAAGAAGCAAAAACTTTCGATACACAAGGAGGATCAGTGGCACAACAATTAAAACAACTTGAATATCTAACCAGACGGGAATTGAATCAACGATTGCATGCAACAACCCTAATCCAATACCATCGGGTTAGAAGGATCCCTAAAGGTCTTAGATTAGGTATTCGACCTATGTTGTACAGACTCAACAACAATCCAAAATTTATGGAAAAATGGTTCGAGATCTTAAACAAGTGCTCTTTGGACCTAATCTTGTTGTTGGTTGAGGAACTTGCCAAAACCATACGGGATCTAGAGGAAGAAATCTTTAATATAAAACGGGAATTATCTGAAAGATTGGAAGAAGAGCAATGGGCAAGAATTTTGGAAGACACTAATATACGTCTTGATAAATATGGAAAAGAGTTGCAAGAAACTAAGCTACGCAAGTTTAAGCGCGATACCATCGATTATAAGCTTAATGAAACATACACGTGGGCAGAGGTTTATGCAAAAAGGAGGTTCACTGGCAAGAAACAACAGCCAGCCTCTTCAGATGAGAGTGTGGTGTCTGATAGCGAGTTAAGCACCACAAGACAACCAATTACATCCCAACCATCGCAAAGAACAGGCCAGACCTCTGATTCGATTGAGATCACACCTGGGACATCGTCGAATGCTTTTTTGGAGAAGGATCCACCATCCAACAGACCACCGGATTTACCTTCGACACAACAAGGAGAAAAAAGACGAGAAGAGGACAAGGAAAAAGAAAGGGAGAAAGAGAAGGAGAGAGAACAGTTAAAGAAGACGGGACTGCGGAGTCAGACCAAAAACTTGTAATAAATATTTCAAATTATCCACTCTCTAATTTCGAAGAAAAACTTTTGAACAAGGGAATTTCTTTTGTTAGAACATATCAGTCAAATGAATTGGAAACAGAAATATCTTTCTTTAAATTTATGAGAGTTCTGAGATTGAAGTATTTCTTTACAGTTTTGAATCCAATGGAAATGTCGGATGAAACGGATAGACCATTTAAACCCAAAAGCAATTTCATGGCACCAACGTATCACAAAAGTTTGGATACCTTTGAAATCTTGGTAAAAGCAGATCTAAGTAAAATTCACTACAAAAGAAAATTGAACAATTTGACATGGGCAGAACAAAGCGCCCTTCAACGATTAGCAAGAAATGACAATATAATGATACAAAAAGCAGACAAGGGAGGAGGACTTGTGATAATGGACTCCGCTTTTTACAAACAAAAAGGTGATGAACATGTGAAGGAAATAAATACTTATGCTCAGCTTGAACAAGATCCAACGACTAGCATTTCTCAAAATTTGGATGAAATATTGAATAATGCTGAAGAATTGAATTGGATAGACAACACCACTAAGCGGTACCTCAAGCAAATTTACCCAAGGAAACCAAAAATCTATTTTTTGCCTAAGGTGCATAAAAACATCAACAACCCTCCCTTCAGGCCAATAGTATCAGGTTGTTCATCAATTTTTGAAAATCTGGGCATTTTTATCGACTCACACATGCAATCGTTCATTCAAAATTGGCCAACCTACTTACAAGATACATCTGACTTCCTTAGAAGTCTTGCAAACATCAATACAACAGGATGTATGGAATGGACTCTCTGCACCATAGACGTCACTGCGTTGTATACGTCCATACCGCATAAGCAAGGGATAGAGGCCATGGAGTGGGCTCTCCTCAGAACAGACAAACCGAATGAGCTAAAGATACTGCTACTGCAACTACTGGAATTCTGTGTCCTCAATAGCTATTTTCTTTGGCAAGACAAGTACTACAATCAATTAACAGGCACAGCAATGGGTTTTCCAGGGGCATGTATATATGCCAACATCTACATGGAAAAGTTTGAGTTGGATTACATCTTAGAAGACCCGACTTGGCAGCAAGGTCTAATCTATTATAAACGCTATATAGATGATATCTTCATCATATGGAAGCGTCCAAAATCTGAACTACTAAATAACATCAACAGTCTGAATCTTGTGGACCCGAGGATCCAATTCACGTATAATGTAAGCAATACAGCGCTACCATTCTTGGATGTTCTTGTTGAAATTAAGAATGATTCTATCCAGACAAAATTATACAAAAAGGAAACGGACAAAAATACGGCGCTACTATATAGTAGTTTTCACCCAGCGAACTTGATAAACAATTTGCCAGTATCACAGTTCATGAGGATTAAACGAATATCTTCAAATACGGAACAATGTGACAAGAGTCTAAATGACCAAAAACAGAGATATCTTGATAGGGGTTATCCAAAACAATTACTCGAGGCACACCTAGAAAAATCAAAGTAATACCGAGAGCAGAACTCCTAAAAAATAAATCTAAGATTTCAAGTACCAGAATGGTCTTCGTGTCTAAATATTCGACTGCATCAAGGGACATAAAAAGAACAATCTCAAAAAGATGGGAGATTTTACTGGCAGAAAAAGATTTTGGAACATTGTTTGATGAACGATCACTATTCGCATATAAAAGAGCCCAAAATCTTAAGGAACTTCTCAGTAAACCCGCTTCATTGCAACAAGAATTGGCCCATAAAGGAACAATGAGGTGCTTCAATTGTAAAAACTGCAATAATGTAATTCCAGGGAACATTTTATTGCATCCACGTACTGGAGAAAGAATAATGCTTAGACATTCTACGAATTGTGACTCAGAACATGTGCTTTACTCAATTAAATGCCCGTGTGGGCTATTATACATCGGTAAAACTGATAGAAAGATAAAACTAAGACTTTCTGAACATAAGAGTCGCATACGTAACAAAAACTTAACGTCACTGCTGGCACAGCATTGGATCGAGAAGAACCACAATATAGCTCAGCTTCGTTTTCAAATTATTGAACTAGTACCTCAGAGACTAGGAATGGACAATGTTAAGATACTTCTGCAAAGAGAAACTTTCTGGATCCGGAAATTACAGACAATGGTTCCTCATGGATTAAATGATAAGATGGAAATGGCATGCTTTCTTTAAAGTCCAAGCAAGTAGGGATCTTCACACACAGTAAAACACACACTGAATAACATGTGATTGTTCATAAAGACACTGCGTTTGAAATGAATGTATTCTAAAGTAATGAGATGTAAAGAACGTGACACTGCTTGTTGTAATTTATATCACTTATCTGTAAAATATATCTATAGATTGTAAATAGGCAGGGATAAAATCACAGAAATTGTTTTGTCTAGACCATAGATTCCGCTTGAAGCCACAACAAATATTTAATGACAGCATAATGACATTCAGTGTAAAGATTGTTACCTTTTACTTGAAAGCACACACACATAGATTGAAAATAAACAGGATAGTTGTTAGACTGTTTTTGGTATTATGGAGGAGGTATAAAAATGAGTTTGAGCATAGAACACAAATCCCTAAATCAACACGCAGTAGATATAATTTCATATAACTCTCTATGCATATCGTTAAAGAAAGCTCGTTTTGTTCGATCAGTTTTTATAAACATGATTTCACATTTTTTCGGAGAATTACCGACTAACTACTAATAGCTTTGAGGAGCGTTTTACGTGTCTAATATTCGCTGTCTACGTCTTGTGCGTCGAAGACACATAAAGTTTCCTGTTGCAAATAGGAAAGCCGTTCAATAGTATAGTTTGTCTCAAGTCTGTTTTCTCTGTTTATTATTCTCGACAACTTGATAGTTGAAATAGATGAAGGGCTCGTGAATTCACTAGAGTTTCCGGCCGGTGAGCTAGGTGACGGTTAACTTCTCTGAAGGAAAACAGTAAGATGTCGAACGGTAAGATGACCCATAGAATCCCCAGATAATATTTAGTGATACATCGGGGTGAGATAGGAAGCGATAATAGTCTTTATTTCTCTGTTCCAATAGTATCGTGAACGGAAACAGCAGCGAGACCGAATCCCTAATATCTAGGCTCGCAGGTAAAGGACATCGTTTACCTTTTTTCAAACTTCATCATCAACAAAATGCACAGAACGGCGTATTGATGGAAGTTATTTGTTCCATTTAGGTCTCCTTCACGTATGCGAGACTTTTACAGTATGCAGGTGAGCCCTTAATTTCTAGTTCTAAAAACGCATATGAGCCACTTTGTTTTTTTCTGGCTGCATGTGTTCCTAAAAATTCATTTTTCCTCCATTCATAGATGCGATATTGATTGAATGACAGGTAACTCATTTCTTTACTTCCCAACAATAATATTGAATAATATTGTAGGATAGGCGTCTATGAGACAAACTTCATATGACTGTCTATATTTTGGTTTTTCAGAAAATTGTCAAAAAAGTAAAACAAACCATACACAGGCTTCGTGTTAGTCCACGTTATTTAGGTAAGCACCAGTTGAAACAACTCTCGAGGGTTAAATGCCAAACATTTCAAGAAACAAATGAGTAATATTCTCCTTGTTTGTATCTTTTTCTCTTTTTTCAGACCCCCGACGAAGGGGCAACAAGCCCCGAAATGCATTGGGTTTTTTCTTTCTTTTGTAAACCTATGTTTTGAAAACTGTTGCCTTTGTTACTATGTAATGTTATTGTTATGAACCTTTTACTGATCTCACAAGTGACATTTATGATGAGCAATATGCAAATGTAATATATTCGTGGTACTGAGATACTGATTAAAATAAACAGAATGGCATAAAGGAGAAATATAATATTTGTGTTGTGCGTACTAGAGCCCTAGTGATTTACAGCACTAGGCCATATACATTGTTACATACTAGTGGGCAGGCACTAATCTGGTACAGCACACGTATCGTTACAAGAGGTTTGAGCATATAATCTAAACTTGAGTGCAGCACCCTTCTTCATTTATAGCTACCTTATATCTAGCAGTTCTTTTAGCCTTGTGGCTTCCTGAATGGATGTAGACCAGTCATCTCATATGAGAAATTAACAATGTGGTGGCTAACAATAAGAATTGTATTTGATTTAAGAAGTTGGCAATATTGTCAATTGATTGGCCCTCACTCATTGAAACTCATGAGAAATGGAAGCTGTATTAGTTATCAAACCTGTGGTTTGCAAGACCCTGCTACCGAATTCAGGTTTGTTAAATGACTACGCTGAATTCTTGAGACTTGTGCATGTGTGCAGCCTCAAACACACATATGTTGCAACATCCACATAAGCAGGCTGAATACATACCTTTGGTCAATAGTTTGGCAGACACTGAATTAAGAAGGAAAAATCATAAAGAATTGCTTTCTCACCAGCATCAAATTGTGCGACAAAATGTTTTAAAAAAACATTGGACACTGCTGACAGCTGCAGACTAGGGTTGCCACCTTTCCAAGCGAAAAGTACAGGCCATTTGGTATTTTGAGAGCTTGCAAAGAACCCGGACATGATAGGACTGAAAACAAACTTGTATTGTATTTAATTTTTAGTCAGGGATCGCAAAAGCAGCAGACTTCAGAAAGAGATTCAGAACCTGGCTCTTTGACGGAGACACAGCGCCCAGATATCCCTAGAGTGACAGTGTGGCACTTATAAATACAGTTTGATTGATTGATCTGCCGGACAATACCAACAAACCTGGATGGACTACTGGGGGATTCCATTGGACACAACAAGTGCAGTGGCTGTAGATTTTGCCCATTTACCATTGAGGCCAAGGTATTTTCCCATGGGGCTAATAAAATCCAAATTAAGAAATTCTTGACCACTATCACCAGCAAAGTGGTATATACTATATCTTGTACATCCCAATTACTATATATCAGCCAAACTACCCTGAAAATAACACTTGGCATTTGCCAACACTAGAGTTATCTCAGATGTAAGGTACTCACTGCACCACTATTGGAACGCTTCACTGAATATGTTCATTAAATCTACAACCCTGTATGGGAAGTCATCTCCTTTGTATCCATACCTGAAAGACGAGTCAACATTGAACAGCTTCTCTTCAAGGAAGAACTAAATTGGATTCTGAGACTGAACACAATGAATTCTGGAAGTAATCACTAGGAATACTGGACTGCACTAATATAGAGACTGTATAGAGATAGTAGCTGCTAAATTAAAGTGGGTGTCTGATTCCCACTTTTAACAAAAAATCATACTTTCTTTTTCCCTGCAGTTGATTTCTTTTCTCTATATTATTTTATTCCTGGTTCTTCATTTTACCACATGGTCCTTATCACTGCTCCATTCCACTATGGCCATAATTTTGACAGCCAGCCAAGCCAATTTGCCTTCAAAAAACATCGTCCCGCCCTAACTCCATGTCATATCATGGATGCATAG
Source organism: Lissotriton vulgaris (assembly GCF_964263255.1). Lineage (NCBI taxonomy): Eukaryota > Metazoa > Chordata > Amphibia > Caudata > Salamandridae > Lissotriton > Lissotriton vulgaris. Next base: position 1,030,212,780 of record NC_141698.1, read on the forward strand.
TGCATGCATATACAGTCAAACTCCTTCTCCACTACATTTATCCAAGTTTCTGTCTTCAGGTGTTTCTGGCTCTCCCACTAGTCACTTCCATTTCCATGGCTCCAGGTGGGCTCACAATTACCGGTTGCAACCTTGAGCTCACGTAAGCAGCTGACTGCGGCGGCTTGGCTCCACCACAAGCCATCTCAATCTCTGCTACCCGCATGTTCTTTCTGACCAGTTTCCAGTGATGCCCAAACATTCAATATAATCTCCCAATCCAGTGGCCACGGCTGCTACCCGTCACTGACAGTGCTTAATTTGTAAAACAATTAAGTGTCGGGGCTCTTGTCAGGAGGCCACTACATCTTGCATCATATATTGCCCCTGCTCTGCTGCCAAAGATAGTAACAACAAAACTACTATCCATCACACTCCAACAAATGTGATTATTCGGACTGTTTCAGGTCCTCAAAGCTATAAGAATGGATTGGGTGACATGTTTTAGTCATTTTACTGCATATTGAATTGATAATTAACTGTTGTTGTGGTCATGTCTAGATTAGTCAGGCAGCACCCCCTTGTGGCGGGCTGTCACATGCGCCAGTGTTGACAATTAAGTGCCAGTGCTGCGCACCGGAAACCACCAGCTCAAATTAAGCACTGCCGTCACATCAGATTGTGCCCACCCGCAATCCCGTCATTCTTTTTTATGATGAGCACAAATACCTGCTTTCCTCACTCCACTCTCCCAGTATCAGCATTCTCATATGGCTGAGATACCCGCCACCCCCTCTCAACACAATCCCCAAGGATGGGACACCGGAAACGGTTCTGAACTTTTGGAAGACGGGAGGGAGTGACCCTCCTGGCCGTATTTATTAAAATATGAAACAAAATTAAAACATTAAAATAACAGTTTCATATTAATGTACAATTTCATTTCCACATTGCGATGTTTGGCTAACCTTAACATATTCTCTAATACAAAGGTTCTCCTAGCCGAACTAACATCCTACAAAACATTTAACTTGAAATTGTACATCCTAACGTTTAAGGGCCAACGGCAAGGTCGTAACCGGTGTCAAGATCCCTAAACCAGACATACCCCCCTCACTTGTGAGGGGCGACCGCACAGAGGTGTACCTCAAGTGCATTTACCAATTTCCCTTGACTTGACGGGGGCCCCAATAAACTCGACGCCATTTAAAGGTCGTCCGAGGACTCGTGTGAGGTATCTAGAAGGTAGCGTAGACCCCCTCCCAAACCCCACACAACTTACCACATCTGCCGTCGCAGATGTCCTGGCCCCGGGAAATTCCCCAGGAGGGGGCTGTAGCCCCTCCTACCCAGGAAGGGGCCTTGACCTCCTTTCCTTTTCTTTCGGCGGCCCATCCTTAGAAGGGACCGCCTCCCCGTTGAGGGGCCAATGGCCACCTCCCTTGAGCGCTCCCATCCGTAATGGGTGACGCCCACCCATAGGGATCTTCCAATTACTGCTCACCGATCATGACCTTACCGCCCGACCAAAATAAATACGACAATTCTAACTAAATTACTAAATGACTAAATTACTAAAAGACAGTAACAATTACCACTTATTAAAAGGCATGATTACTGATCAACACTAGTGCATCCTTACTTTATTTGCAAAGCATACTACAATTTGACCATTCTTTATTGCATATTCAAAGTTATCACGACAATCATCACAACCTGCAAAAAATTAGCGTTACCACATCAAACTTTATTCAAAACCACTTGCTGTCCTCAGGGGCTGGTGGGTGGGTCAAAATTGGCTCTTCGTTCCGTCTCGAGCTCACGTGCAGCGAGGAGGTGCAGCTTTAGAGCACAGGAACAAGAGGATGCTTTCTTGGCTTGTTGCTCCTTTTATCCGTCTTCAGGGCGGGCGTAAACCCGCCCCTGCCTGCCCTAAAGGGCGTGGCCGGCCGCGTCAGTGTCTAGGCCAGCCCACTCCAGGGCGGGAAAAGAGCGCGCCCCGGCTACGCCGCTTCGGGCATACCAGCCGAGACTCGCCTCCCGCCCAAGATGGCTTCCCGGGGGGATCGTGGTACTCCGCCATACGTTCGGGGGGACCGAATGGTCGCCCCTTTCCATATGGCTGAGATACCCGCCACCCCCTCTCAACACAATCCCCAAGGATGGGACACCGGAAACGGTTCTGAACTTTTGGAAGACGGGAGGGAGTGACCCTCCCGGCCGTATTTATTAAAATATGAAACAAAATTAAAACATTAAAATAACAGTTTCATATTAATGTACAATTTCATTTCCACATTGCGATGTTTGGCTGACCTTAACATATTCTCTAATACAAAGGTTCTCCTAGCCGAACTAACATCCTACAAAACGTTTAACTTGAAATTGTACATCCTAACGTTTAAGGGCCAACGGCAAGGTCGTAACCGGTGTCAAGATCCCTAAACCAGACATATCCCCCTCACTTGTGAGGGGCGACCGCACAGAGGTGTACCTCAAGTGCATTTACCAATTTCCCTTGACTTGACGGGGGCCCCAATAAACTCGACGCCATTTAAAGGTCGTCCGAGGACTCGTGTGAGGTATCTAGAAGGTAGCGTAGACCCCCTCCCAAACCCCACACAACTTACCACATCTGCCGTCGCAGATGTCCTGGCCCCGGGAAATTCCCCAGGAGGGGGCTGTAGCCCCTCCTACCCAGGAAGGGGCCTTGACCGCCTTTCCTTTTCTTTCGGCGGCCCATCCTTAGAAGGGACCGCCTCCCCGTTGAGGGGCCAATGGCCACCTCCCTTGAGCGCTCCCATCCGTAATGGGTGACGCCCACCCATAGGGATCTTCCAATTACTGCTCACCGATCATGACCTTACCGCCACAGGCCGGATAGTTGACCGGCTATCCGGACCCCCCACAACACTCCTGCCTAAAGGTCATGTAATAAAGTTTTTAACCAAGCTATCAGGTCTCCTATGAGTAACTCGTTCCCCATCCGAGACAAATGAACACCATCCCCCAAATACATACTGTCCCCTTTAATACAACCATGCGAAATAGAATGCAGTGTACTTGAACGGAACAGTCTACTCACTTTATTATTAATTTTCCTTACTGAATGATTCAGAGCAGAGACCGAAAGAGCCCCCCGCCACACTTTCCGTGGGATCATATGGGACCATGCAATTGTGCACCCTGGAACTCTTCCCGCTAACCAACTTACCGTGGAAAGCATCGCCTCAAGAAGAAGTCGTCTACCAGTGGTCACCAAATCATTGCCCCCAAGATGTACTATGACTACAGACGGCGGTGACCTTGTCCGCCCTAACAAACCCTCGAAAAATGATCGAAACTGGTCAATACAGAGCCCGCCCTTTCCGTAGAAGGACACACTGTACCCGTATTCCCCAGCCACGTGAATCATGTCACCTGCTTTGAATACGTCCGCGGCACGCCTCACGTATGAGTGGCCCACGACCCACACCTCCTTTTTCGCAGCCGGTGATGTCTGACCGCTGGCCCGGTGTTGGGTCGACTGCACAGTCCGCCCCGCCTCGTAGGCTTGCGCAACTGAAACCAAACAAAAACAAGAAGCGTGAGTACATCATTACAGCTTCACAACATGTGCAACCGCACATACCTTTTATAACAATTCGAGGACCAACGCCCCACACGTTTTACTTGATCGACATTCAGACCCCTGGCTGTAGCCTCGGTAGCAGCCCCTATCCGAAAGGAATGGGTCCCAAACTCGCCGGGGTTCATGCCCGCGGCAGAAATCGACATCGCAAGCACCCGCTGAAACTGAAACCTCATCAGTGGGGTGGCGTCAGCGTGTCTCAACAAGGTCCCCCCCCATGATGCCACCCTTTGCGCTAAATATTCCTCAACGCAACCCACCGGGCACATGGACGACCCGGGAATCCTTTGTATCATTATGCAGTCCCCCATCGAACCCTGATCGGTCTTGGACTTGACAAATGAGACAGTCATTGTCTCCCCCCTGACCTGAACGTGCTCTCGGCACAGTCCCCCCATGGTATCCTGCTTGTTCCTTGCCACTAGTTCGCTTACCCGCATAGCCCCATGGAATGCTAGCACAAAAGCGGCTCGGAATAACACTGCTTCATACTGGGATGAACACATTGCAGGAAGTACAGATAACAACAAAGCCAACCTATCCAGACCTATCGGGCGCCTTTCATCTACTCTGCGACCCTCAAGGCGTTGCCACCCACGTAGCGCTTTTTGCACAACGAAAGACGCAGTCGGGTCCTGGATCCCATGAGCCCTTGCCATAAAGGAAATGGCGGCCCGATGCCTCTGGGCCGTAGCCACTGATTTGCCTGCCTGATGTAAGGACAGCAGAAAATCCACTACTAGTTCTTCCTGGCCCCAAAGCTCCCTCCTAGCATCCCCCACAAAGGCCCAGTAGGATCGGAACGCCCCTTGGTATGCCTTCCTTGTCCTGGGTGCTAAACTCTCTCCCACGAGGTTCTGTAATTCGGGGCACCGAGAGACCAGAGAGCTTCGGGGAAGGGTGCCGCCACCGGGTCCGCTGTGGGCAGAAAACCCCAGAAGGCCTGCATACGAAAACGAGAAAGCGCATCAGCCGCTTTATTCATTACCCCTGGCACATGTCTTGCTTTGAATAGTACGTTCAACTGCATACACAATAACACAATTTCTTTGAGTAATCTCAGAATCCATTTGCATCGTGCTGCCTGGCTGTTGATACACTCAACCACGGTCATGTTATCAGACCAAAACACCACAGAGTGATCTCTGAACCCTTCGGGCCAAGTTTTCAGGGCCACAAGAATGGGAAAAAGTTCCAAAAAGGCAATGTTACTTGTCAGTCCACACTCATGCCACCATAACGGCCATTTTTGAGCCGACCATCGTGTGCCGAATATGGCACCAAAACCAGTGCTCCCTGCCGAATCTGTCCACAGCCCCAGCTCCTCGGAGGACACCGCCGGTTTGTTCCAGACAATTCGACCATTGAAATCCGCCAGAAATGCCAACCAAATGCGCATGTCCTGACGAACCTCTGCCGATAACCGTGTGCGATGATGACCCTCCTTCAGGCCGACCATGGCTTGAGCGATCGAGCGGGAAAAGGGGCGGGCCATCGGCATGACTCTCAGGGCAAAATTCAGCTGTCCCACCAATTGTTGCAACTGATGCAGCCTGACCTTGGACTCGCTAATACAAGCTTCCAGGGCAGCCCTGAATCTTATCACCTTCTCTTTAGGTAATCTAAAACAACCTTCCACAGAGTCGAGTTCGATCCCCAGGAACTCGAGGCAAGTCGAGGGACCCACAGTCTTACCTGGTGCCAATGGCACACCGAAATGCTTCATTAAAGTACAAAATTCATTCAAAGCCTGTCCACATTCCGGACCCCCGGCCGCCCCCAGAAACAAAAAATCATCGAGATAATGCATGACATGCTGTAAACCCGTCTTCTTTGTGAAGACCCATTGCAGAAAACAACTGAACTGTTAAAAATATGCACAAGAAATAGAGCAACCTATTGGCATACATCTATCCATGTAATACTGACCCTGAAACATGAAACCAAGGAGACGCTGATCGTCTGGGTGTACCGGGAGCAACCGGAACGCTGACTCAATATCTGACTTTGCCATCAGCGCCCCGGGCCCTAGGCGATTCAACATGGCCACGGCCTCATCGAAAGATGCGTACCGCACCGAACACACATCCGGGTCTATTGCATCATTTACGGACAGACCACGTGGGGCTGATAAATTATGTATCAGTCGGAACTCACCCGGGTCCTTCTTAGGGACCACCCCCAAAGGAGAACAAACAAAGTTAGCACACGGTGGCTCATCAAATGGACCGGCGACTCGACCTCGAGTAACCTCTTTCCCAATCTTTTCCTGTACCACGGTTGTATGTTGCAAGACCGATATTTGATTTTTACATTTTCTTACACCCCGAAACTCCCCCACTGGGATGCGGAAACCATATGAAAACCCGTTCCTCAACACCCCAGCGGAAGCGTGATCCGGGTATTCGCTGAGCCAAGGAATCATTGCCATGGTATCAACCGGAGTAGGTAAAGGCGCCCCTCGGACTATTTTAGACCTGTTTGGCGCCTCCTCTCCCCCCGTTATCACCCGTTTTGGCTCTGCACATGGACTCCGGATGGGATGGCTGCCCACACCCTCCACATTCGTGACGGAATTTACATGACCCCTGGGGCCTCGTACATTTACCTCTGTTGAAGTTCCAACAAATCCCCCTTTTACCTGTGTTGCCGTTCGGCCTCGAGTTGTATTCGTTACCTGTACCTGATCGAAAGGGGGTCCCGGCATATTGGCGGGAGGACTCACCCCCGCTACTCCCTACTAATGGTACTTTTAACATACCAGTACTCTCCATTTTTGACCATGAAACAGAATCGTAACAATCCCAAGTTAAGTTTTTATCGTGTTCCTTCGCTTTTCTAAAAATATTATCGTAACAGAACCACTGATTGCCCCCATATGATACGGAATATTCCATGATCCGTGTCTGGTATATCGGCAATTCGGACAGCAACTCGGGTCTACGTTCGCCCATGATGGAAGTAAAAATTCCCCACGCCTTCCCCCAAGTGCCAATGATTTCATCAACTTTAAAGGCGGCCATCTTTGCGTGCCAAACACTCGGATGCATGAGCTCCTTTTGGCTCTTAACATGCTCCATCTCATAATGATCGGTAAGCAACGAGAAGATGTTTATATACTCATTTGCCCATATCTTCTCCTTAATAGCCAGAGGGACATGTTGACCCAACTTTTCCCTTCGTGAAGGTGCAGACTCATCCCTCGCAATCGGCAATGGCCGCTTACCTGAACCGGAAGCTGTCTCTGCGGCTGGACCTGTTCCTGGTGGTTTTTCTACTGCCGCAGCCGGCGTGATAACTGGCGATGATGCCTTCGCCGCCTCCCTCGTTTCACGCAGTTGCTTCATCAACACCCGTGCGTCGTCAGCCGTGGCGCCCTCGCTTTCTTTCCCCAACCACGCTGCTAATTGTGCTGCCAGCTCGGGCGGCATATCCCCCCCGGACACGGGGGTGATCACCACGGGAATCGGATTCCCCTCTGCCGGCACCGGAGTTGGCTCTTCGAGTGGGGCACAGGGAACCGGGATGTCCCCCCCAGCTGCTCCCCTTCTGGGCCTCTTGCCTTTTCCTCCCGGAGCTGCTCCTGCCAAAGGTCGTTTCGGTCCCCCTTCCCCGTCTCTATCCGCCATCCGTTTCTTCAGATCGGTCACTTCTTTCATGAGTATATGCAGCATCTGGTCGGTAGTCATACGCTTTCCGACTTTCTTAGGCATTCTCCGACAGAGTATCTGTAAGACAAAAAGAAAGATTACCACGCTCAAAATTGGCTCTTCGTTCCGTCTCGAGCTCACGTGCAGCGAGGAGGTGCAGCTTTAGAGCACAGGAACAAGAGGATGCTTTCTTGGCTTGTTGCTCCTTTTATCCGTCTTCAGGGCGGGCGTAAACCCGCCCCTGCCTGCCCCAAAGGGCGTGGCCGGCCGCGTCAGTGTCTAGGCCAGCCCACTCCAGGGCGGGAAAAGAGCGCGCCCCGGCTACGCCGCTTCGGGCATACCAGCCGAGACTCGCCTCCCGCCCAAGATGGCTTCCCGGGGGGATCGTGGTACTCCGCCATACGTTCGGGGGGCTCGAATGGTCGCCCCTTTCCAAAAACCTTGCCTCTCCAATTAACAAAGTAAGTGATCCTCATACTGCATGGACTCCCTTCTTTTCCACAATATCCTGGGCACTTTCCGTAATTTTCATTTTCATCTCCATTTTTTCTCAAAGTTTTGAATTTTACTTTGATATACGTAGCCTTTTCTATAACAGTATGGAAATACATGTATATCATTATACCTCGCTAGATTATTTTACATACTTTTACTGAAATCAAATCAAATCTTTTCTTTATTCGGTTTTTGTCATGTTAAAAAACATAAAAGCATTTTCATAAAATAATTTACATTTTGCATTTTACATTGATACAAAATAGTGCATCTTAAAGCAATTCATAAAAACATGTTTGATAAAAAGAGCAGACAAGTTAACTATTAAGTGCTCTGTCATTTATATAGTACTAGCAGCCCGTGCCGACGTTGTCCGGGTATGAATTGCTGCCGGCCAGTAGTATATTGTTTTGTAGGATTTCGTTTTGATAGCATTTCTTATCTGTGACAGGCCTGTGAAATGCTCCGATTCACAGTGCACTGCTGATGCACTTAAGAGTGCGCGTTCAGTAGTGTGTGAACTCGAGTTTCCCTACTTAATATTTCCTTGCAATATTATATAGCACAAACTCGACTACATGGCATGAGCACAATTTACATTACAGAACAACACATTCATTTGAGATAGGCACGGGGAGACAAAGCGATTTGCCTGGAATCACAGGATGTTGAGCTGATGCCGAGATTCGAACGTAGCTCCCCAGCTCTAAAGTTCGCAATTCTCAAACTTGTGGTGGGAGGTGTGTCTAAAAGTGTATGTTGGTGCTGGCCATAAATAAGAGAGACCTGTGCATTTTTCAAATGGGTGGTGAAAAAATATGAGTATGTTGCTGGAGATGTGGGCCGCCGTGCCACCAATCTACTTACCGGGGGAGAGTAAACACCCATTATTCCGCAACTTTCTTTCCGCATGCCATCACTCTGCATACTTTCATTACGAAAGTACCATGACTCCGCAATGCCATTATAACGCATGGCATTACATTTTATATGCTTTTACCACGCATACATTTACAACAAAATTAGTTGTAAATGCATGAATGGTAAAAGCATGCTTTTTTTAATGTTTGGATATGGTAAGTATGGGTATAGGGGTATATGTTTTGGGGTACTGAGGTATATGTTTTGGGGTGTTTGGATATTTTAAGGGTTCAGATATAGTTTTGGGTTATGGGGTACAGGGCTAGTTTTAGGGTTTAGGGACAGGTATGGGTTTTGGGGTACAGGGGTATTTTTTTAGGGTTCAGGGCTAGGTTTAGGTTTTGGGGTATAGGGGTATTTTTAGGGTTGAGGGGTAGGTTTGGGTTTTGGGGTACAGGGGTATTATAAGGGTTCAGGGCTAGGTTTGGGTTTTGGGGTACAGGGATATTTTTAGGGTTCAAGGCTAGCCTTGGGTTTGGGGTACAGGGGTATTTTAGGGTTCAGGGGTAGGTTTGGGTTTTGGGGTACAGGGTTATTTTTAGGGTTCAGGGCTAGGTTTGGATTTTGAGGTACAGGGGTATTTATAGGGTTCAGGGCTAGGTTTGGGTACAGGGGTACAGGGGTATTTTTAGGGTTTAGGGATAGGTTTGGGGTTTGGGGTACAGGGTACAGGGTATATTTATAGGGTTAAGATGGGTTAGTGTTTAAGGTTGTTGGGGTATTTTAAGGAGTAAGGGTGGGTTATGATTATGGGGTGCAGGGGTATTTAAAGGGAGCAAGGTGTGATTAGCACACGATATGAGACATGGCATGAAGGGCGGAACGTACCACACGCCCCCAGCGTTTGTCACGCCCCCAGCACACGCCCACAGCACAACGCAGACACGCCCACCAGGGACTACTTTACCTTTTAAATGTATATGGTGGGCATCTGCATAGCCTATGTCCTTCTGCTGCAACTGCCCTTTCCAACGCTGTATTGGGTGTTGTGATTGGTGCTGTGGTTCCTGAGATTACCCGTCTCAAAGGTTTGGGCTCTCTCTTTATCATAGAAGTATAGATTGTGCATACTGCATTCCACAGGAAAGCGCCTTATATGTGGTATTGCCAGACACCAGAAATTCTGGGCAACATCTCCCTGGTTGACATTCTGGAATTTATATTTGCCCATTTGAAAAATGCAAGCAAATTGTTACAAAAAATGAAAACGTCTCCACATTTTTTATGACTTCATCAGGCTGCACTGAGGTATTGATGCAGGGTTTGCACAAATACATTGCCCCAAATGTGCTGAATAAATCAATCATGTAGTTTGTATGGAAGCTCAAAGAGACCAAGGGGGTACAGGTGCTTGAACAACCTAATCCAAAACTTTTGAAAAAAGCTCTGGTACAGAGGAACACAAACACTCCAGTCAAAAGGTTAAAGCAAACAGAAAGCATGCAGTTTATAGATAAAGGGACCTGTTCCAAGAATGTGTTAATCAAGATCTTTTACTAAGAAATCAAACTATGAAAGAAAAAACATGTTTTTAAAGGGGACGGTCAGGTCTTAAAGCCTTATGGTGAAACATCAAGTAGGCGGTTGACGTTGTGTATAATTTCAGACTATGAAGCACAAAAATAGAGTATCACACACTTAGTCCAGAGTAGGTTTACCATTTACATGTGCTACTGTGTAAGAAATAATTTGTAATGCAGCAACTTGGGCTTCCTCTAACATTTTTATTAATGGCTAGCAGCCCGTCCCGACGTTGTCCGGGGAATAAAGAGAATGTGTGCAATGGTGTTTGTTTGTTTCTAGAAATTGTATAATGAGGTAGAGGCATTGTTCACCAAAGATATTGCACGTCGTCTTTTACCTTTGTACTTCATCTGTGCCTAGTCCTTTGGTGTGTCCGCTTGTGCAGCAGTGAGTGTCAGGAACTGGCCGAGTGAAAAGTGCCTAAACGCCGACTGCAAACGTTCCCGAGCGCTACCGCCCACCCCCCCTCTGAGCTTTACAATGAAGCAGGCGAAGCATGTGAAACGTTCCCGAGTGCTACCTCCAACCTCCCACCTCCCCCCCCCCATGAAGCAGGCGTCTTATAATGCAGACGCCCACATACAACAATGTTGAAGGGCATGCAGACGTCACGACGTGCACGAACGCTAATCTCATCACAGTGAGATTAGCGTTAGTGCACGTCGTGAGGTGTGCGTGCTGTTTAGCGTTCTTGTGTGTGGGAGTGTGCAATGTGGTCTCTGAACACACGCCCACCTCAATGTTTTTCTACCCGGACAACGTTATCAGGCTGCATGCGCCTGTGAACACACACGCCCACCCACACACCCACCTTTTTTCTACGCGGACAACGTTGTGAGGCTGCATGCGTCTCTGAACTCAAACGCCCACCCACACGCCCCTGACACGCCCACGCCCATAAGGGACTACTTTACCCCTAATGTTGTTTGACCTTTGTAAATGTATATGGTGGCCAGATGTATAGCCTATGTCCATCTCAGCAAACTCCCCTTTCCAACGGTGTATTGTATGTTCTGATTGGTGCTGTACTTCTGGAGTTTACCCGCCTCAAAGGTTCCCAGTTCTCTCTTTATAATAGTAGTACAGATTAAAAAACAGCATCATAATATGTACATACTAGCTTGTGGAGGGACAACTTCATCTTGTTGAATACATAATTAGGATTGTCGATTCACAAAGTTATGAGACAGTTTTACTATTTTCAATCGATGTCGAAAGATGCATTTCAAAAACTTGACTGTATACCTCGATGTCCACTCTTCACCCAGATACTCTAAGGCTAACAAGGCCGGGCGGCATCTTCTGATGCCCATAAATTTTAATAGCGGGATTAGCCAAATCTTTCTATTCTCCCTGTAATATTTACAGAAAAAGAAAGTGTGGATGGTTGCCTGGATTGAGGGCGCATCACATGGGCATCGAGGTAAAACCAAGTCCCAGTTGTTTCTTGATGGTAATGCAACCAGACGATGTAACATATTTAACCTAAACCTGATTAAGAGGAATCTCTCAAAGGTGGTAAAATCATAGGTTAAATATGGCTGTATAATAAAGGTAGTTTGAACGGCCATGCAATGTTGGACAGATGGTTTAGAGGCTTCGTTGGCAGTCCGTAATTCTTCAAGATGGGTAAGGGACAACACTTGTAATGCCTTCCTGGTTAAAGACCGAATTGAGGTTGCAACCAGGTAGTATTTTTCCAATTCTAGGTCATTTAAAAAAGATTTTATGTGCGATAACCTGCCAATTTTGCATGAGAGGTCCAAACCCATACAGTCTAAAATGATTTACTGTGTGAATATGTTTTTGTCTGACGACCATATACGGTGCCAGAGAAGAAGTGGTTGTATTCTGGCTAGGTCCGAAATGTGGGGAATCCCCAATTCCATGTGGCACGAGAAAGTAGATGCACTCTTTGGTAATGTTAAAAGAAATCTCAGGAAGGCATTCTCTGCCACTTGTAGATTGTTTGTATTTGCGTACCCCCACACTCCAGCCCCGTATAGCGCCACAGAGTGACATTTTGCTTTGTAAATCTTTAGAAGCTCCACTCTTTCCTAATTTTTTTGAGAAATTTATAAGCGCATTGGTAGTTCTCATAAGGTGGAATTTTCTGGACTCAATAGCTGTGTTTCAGTTAAGTTTATGGTCCATGATAATCCCCAAATATGGGTATTGTGTTGTAGTTGCCAGTTTCTCCTGATTTAAATATATATCCTTTGTCCTTTTTTTCCCAGAACCAGCTGTCATGACAAAGGTTTTTTTAATGTTAATTCGTAAATCCAGGTTACCCATAAATTGGGAATATCTCTTTAGAGCCTTCAGTAACTCTAAGGGGGTGAGCGCCAGTATCACTGAGTCATCCGCATAGAGTAGAGCTGGAATCGGTTCACTGACAGAACATCGACAGAGAAAATATCGAGATGCCAAATATCGATGACAAAATATCAACTACAGAATATCGACTTCCTATCTTCAAACAGGTAAGTACAAAAATATCGACTCCAAAATATCGAGTGTAAAAAATATAGAATGTCAAAATATAAAAAAATTTAAATATGTTACAAGTAACTTAAAAGTAATATAACAATAAATTAAATTAATAAAAACATATTTAAAATACTTAAATAAACGTAAAATTAAGAAATAGTTAATGTAACTTAATTTTTTTTTTAATACATATATATATATACTGCTCCAAAGTTGCACCGATAGCGAGTCACTCCAAAGGCGGGTGCTGTAGCGCGGCGGTGTACCGCGCCAATATTAAAGCTCCAAAGAGTGTCCTTGCGAATTCAACTCAAAAAGACACACAGCACTCGCGGGGTCACAGAAGCGTCGAACGCTAAACTTTATTCAAACAGACGCGTTTCGGGAAAGGCTCCCTTCGTCAGTGTCATAGAGGATGCATTTCGCGGCTCCATTTTTAAAGCGCAAGAGTTGTCGGGAATGACATAAACAACGGACTTTGCCTCGTAATCTCATACGGGCGCCATCTTGGAGAATGTTAATCTCATACAGTTCTCTATCAAAAAGGAGGGAGTAGGAGAGGTGATCAATAGATCAACGGACACTGTTTACCTCCCAGGGGGGGTATGGGAGGAAGGTCCAGTAGCAGCTGTGTCCGTGTTAAGCACTGAGGAAACAAGAGGGATCGCTGTACTGTTCCTAATGGGGAGTGTAGGAAGTATGTTATCTGGCATGACCGCGGATGTTAGAGTAACATCCTGGGGCATCCATTTTGTTGGATGGAATGGCCTCACACACCCCGAAGGATGTCATGCTTCATCATCGGCAGTTGCTCCTCGTCGGGGAGGCGGTGCAATCCCCGACGGGCTCACCTCAAAGAGGGGCTCTTTAGCGGAGATCTTTTTCCAACTGCCTTTTGGTGAGGTGGGGGTGTGTGGACTGGACTAGAAGTGGTGGTGTGTGGGGTATTAAAATGTAGCAAGGGGTACCTGAATTCTATTTATTCTGGGGGTCCCCTGGTTACAGTTAAAAAGGGGGTTAGGCTCACTAGGTAGTCAGCAGGTTAGGTCAAGTGACCCTAGTTGAGGCTAAAGGTGATGGGGGTCGACATGTTTCACGCTATGGGTCTATTCACCCGCGATTCATCAGGACCGTGTAAGAGTGCAGTGGCACACATGCAAGTGTCAAGTGTGTCTTGTGTTACCTCTGTGGGAACTCCTATGCCTAGACATTTAGGGAGAAAAAAGGAAAACATATTAATTGCCGTTTTATGCATGTTGGTGGTTGCAGTCAAATGCCAGAATATTTATATAATAATAAAGCATGCCTCTACATTGCGAGCAAGCATGCTTTGCAACTAAGTTTGTGTGTAAAGTGCGCAGTGACAAGCACACACAGTAGCTGTTGAGTCTGTGAGGAGGGAGGTGAAGAAATGTGGGCTAAAAACAATGATTAGAATTAAAACCAATTTTTCAGAATGAACTTACAGCCTTTTTAAAATTATTGGTTCTTATTGCAGCATTTTCTGAGGGTTTGGCTGCTCTAGTGTTGGGAGAGCGAGCAGGTATGTAAACTGTCACACCCTTTATAAAGACGTGCATCTAGAAACAAACCAAAGCACACACTGTGTCTCAACATGGTACAATAATCGACTAGCACACATGGCCCACTCACCTAAAGGTCGAGGACTACCTGCCACATGAGGGGTCGGCGGGACTAGACATCGGGGGAGAGCCCAAGGAGTATGCTAGGTGTAACAAAAAACAAACAATAAAGTGCCAGGGATTGGAAATCGGTTGGAGTTAATGCATGGTATTTGCAAGCAGCATGGAGCTGCCCCGATATCACCCATGGTCAAATCCTAGTCTCGTAGGGCTTACCTCTATCCTTCCGTGTCCGTGTAGTTTGACCTACCCTTCACCGCCGAGCTCGAGTAGATGTGGGAGCTCGGCGGCGGGGGAATTTAAAGCGCGTTAACCCGATCAGCGAGCTGGCGCGTCTCCGCCCTCTCGGTAAAGTCACGTGATCGAGGCGCATATTGGGGCGGCCATCTTGGAGTGGCGTTATATCACGCTTGGCACAATGCAAACATCGTGATGGCACAATGCACCCATCGCGAATAAAAATTAATATTTACCTATAGGACTATTATGGTACGGACAAAGTAAATGGCTTAATGCCAGATTTGTTATGATGTTACGTGACCCATTTGGTGGGTGTGTGAAGTTACTCGTCCTACAAAGCGGTCACGTGGTTAAGGTGCTCAATACGGCGGCCATCTTGGGTAGGTCAACTAGTATGTATGGTGCTAGATGTGCATGGGGGCCACAGTGTGGTGCATTTTAGTCGTATGGGGACAAAGGTGATAGATTGCTCAAAAACACGTGGGACACGTCGCTTAGTATGTGACTTAGCGACGTATCAAGTGTGACAGTGGCAACTGGGACTTGTTTTCGAGTGACACAGATGGGAAAAGGTCACGTGTATGGTCCGTGTGTAGGGCCAGTGCTTCATGTGTTAGAACAGAAAGGGGGTGGGCGCGCGGGGGCGCCCAGCCCAGGTTTCTTACAGCGAGTGCCATGGGATATCCTCGTTGAGGCCCCGTTTGTCTGTGGACAATCGATGGATCCATCTTTGTTCCTTCCGGAACAGGGCATTACTTGGGCAGTTTGGGCTGGCTTCAAGTACCACCCACTTAAGGGAGTCTTCGTCATGGTTTTGTTCCACAAAATGTTTGCACATCTTCGTATGCGTTTTTTTGCAACGAAAGTTGCTCCGGTGTTCAATGATTCTTGTTTTCACCGGTCGGGAAGTCATCCCAATGTAAAGTAGATCACAGGGACACTTGAGAAGATAGATGCAATGGGCTGTATTGCAATTGGTATGGTGTCTAATCTCCCACTTGAAGTTCTCCGAGAGTTGGATCGTTTTCAATGTCATGGTGTATTTACAGACACCACACATACCGCAAGGAAAATGGCCCGTGACTGGGGGTAGGTGCCAGAGTCTCTGTTGGGTATCTTTCTTAGTGTTCTTGGGTCTAGTACTGATGAGGATGTCCTTCAAGTTTTTGGACCTCTTGAAGGCAAATCTAGGTTCTTCTAGTGTCAACTCCCCAGTATTAAGGATTCCCCAGTGATGTTTGATGGTGCCCCTAATCTCAGAGGACAAAGGGGTGTATGTAGTTACACAAGTGATGGGTTGATTCTCAACCCGGGGTCTCTCACGTCTTTCTAGAAGTGCCTCCCTGTTATTATTTCTGGCGCGTTTTTTGGCTTTCAGTACATCGCCTCTGGGGTAACCCCTGTCTAGCAGATTCCTTGATAGGATTTCTGACTCTTTCTTGTAGTCGGATATCTTGCTACAGTTGCGTCTGATTCTTAGGAATTGCCCAAAGGGCAGATTAGTACGCAAAGCCCTTGGGTGGTGGCTCGTGAAATGTAGGAGACTGTTGCGGTCAGTGGGTTTGCGGTACATGGTAGTGCTGATTTCACCTTCTTCTATCATATATATTCATATATATTCTGATCCTGTGGACTGGTCCACCGATGTCACATGAAGCGTTCCTGATCTGGGTTAACACTCTAAATCCCCATCTACACTTTACTATGACCAGCTCTCCTAAGGAGATCGCCTTCTTAGATTTAACTATTAAACTAGAAGAAGGTGAAATCAGCACTACCATGTACCGCAAACCCACTGACCGCAACAGTCTCCTACATTTCACGAGCCACCACCCAAGGGCTTTGCGTACTAATCTGCCCTTTGGGCAATTCCTAAGAATCAGACGCAACTGTAGCAAGATATCCGACTACAAGAAAGAGTCAGAAATCCTATCAAGGAATCTGCTAGACAGGGGTTACCCCAGAGGCGATGTACTGAAAGCCAAAAAACGCGCCAGAAATAATAACAGGGAGGCACTTCTAGAAAGACGTGAGAGACCCCGGGTTGAGAATCAACCCATCACTTGTGTAACTACATACACCCCTTTGTCCTCTGAGATTAGGGGCACCATCAAACATCACTGGGGAATCCTTAATACTGGGGAGTTGACACTAGAAGAACCTAGATTTGCCTTCAAGAGGTCCAAAAACTTGAAGGACATCCTCATCAGTACTAGACCCAAGAACACTAAGAAAGATACCCAACAGAGACTCTGGCACCTACCCCCAGTCACGGGCCATTTTCCTTGCGGTATGTGTGGTGTCTGTAAATACACCATGACATTGAAAACGATCCAACTCTCGGAGAACTTCAAGTGGGAGATTAGACACCATACCAATTGCAATACAGCCCATTGCATCTATCTTCTCAAGTGTCCCTGTGATCTACTTTACATTGGGATGACTTCCCGACCGGTGAAAACAAGAATCATTGAACACCGGAGCAACTTTCGTTGCAAAAAAACGCATACGAAGATGTGCAAACATTTTGTGGAACAAAACCATGACGAAGACTCCCTTAAGTGGGTGGTACTTGAAGCCAGCCCAAACTGCCCAAGTAATGCCCTGTTCCGGAAGGAACAAAGATGGATCCATCGATTGTCCACAGACAAACGGGGCCTCAACGAGGATATCCCATGGCACTCGCTGTAAGAAACCTGGGCTGGGCGCCCCCGCGCGCCCACCCCCTTTCTGTTCTAACACATGAAGCACTGGCCCTACACACGGACCATACACGTGACCTTTTCCCATCTGTGTCACTCGAAAACAAGTCCCAGTTGCCACTGTCACACTTGATACGTCGCTAAGTCACATACTAAGCGACGTGTCCCACGTGTTTTTGAGCAATCTATCACCTTTGTCCCCATACGACTAAAATGCACCACACTGTGGCCCCCATGCACATCTAGCACCATACATACTAGTTGACCTACCCAAGATGGCCGCCGTATTGAGCACCTTAACCACGTGACCGCTTTGTAGGACGAGTAACTTCACACACCCACCAAATGGGTCACGTAACATCATAACAAATCTGGCATTAAGCCATTTACTTTGTCCGTACCATAATAGTCCTATAGGTAAATATTAATTTTTATTCGCGATGGGTGCATTGTGCCATCACGATGTTTGCATTGTGCCAAGCGTGATATAACGCCACTCCAAGATGGCCGCCCCAATATGCGCCTCGATCACGTGACTTTACCGAGAGGGCGGAGACGCGCCAGCTCGCTGATCGGGTTAACGCGCTTTAAATTCCCCCGCCGCCGAGCTCCCACATCTACTCGAGCTCGGCGGTGAAGGGTAGGTCAAACTACACGGACACGGAAGGATAGAGGTAAGCCCTACGAGACTAGGATTTGACCATGGGTGATATCGGGGCAGCTCCATGCTGCTTGCAAATACCATGCATTAACTCCAACCGATTTCCAATCCCTGGCACTTTATTGTTTGTTTTTTGTTACACCTAGCATACTCCTTGGGCTCTCCCCCGATGTCTAGTCCCGCCGACCCCTCATGTGGCAGGTAGTCCTCGACCTTTAGGTGAGTGGGCCATGTGTGCTAGTCGATTATTGTACCATGTTGAGACACAGTGTGTGCTTTGGTTTGTTTCTAGATGCACGTCTTTATAAAGGGTGTGACAGTTTACATACCTGCTCGCTCTCCCAACACTAGAGCAGCCAAACCCTCAGAAAATGCTGCAATAAGAACCAATAATTTTAAAAAGGCTGTAAGTTCATTCTGAAAAATTGGTTTTAATTCTAATCATTGTTTTTAGCCCACATTTCTTCACCTCCCTCCTCACAGACTCAACAGCTACTGTGTGTGCTTGTCACTGCGCACTTTACACACAAACTTGGTTGCAAAGCATGCTTGCTCGCAATGTAGAGGCATGCTTTATTATTATATAAATATTCTGGCATTTGACTGCAACCACCAACATGCATAAAACGGCAATTAATATGTTTTCCTTTTTTCTCCCTAAATGTCTAGGCATAGGAGTTCCCACAGAGGTAACACAAGACACACTTGACACTTGCATGTGTGCCACTGCACTCTTACACGGTCCTGATGAATCGCGGGTGAATAGACCCATAGCGTGAAACATGTCGACCCCCATCACCTTTAGCCTCAACTAGGGTCACTTGACCTAACCTGCTGACTACCTAGTGAGCCTAACCCCCTTTTTAACTGTAACCAGGGGACCCCCAGAATAAATAGAATTCAGGTACCCCTTGCTACATTTTAATACCCCACACACCACCACTTCTAGTCCAGTCCACACACCCCCACCTCACCAAAAGGCAGTTGGAAAAAGATCTCCGCTAAAGAGCCCCTCTTTGAGGTGAGCCCGTCGGGGATTGCACCGCCTCCCCGACGAGGAGCAACTGCCGATGATGAAGCATGACATCCTTCGGGGTGTGTGAGGCCATTCCATCCAACAAAATGGATGCCCCAGGATGTTACTCTAACATCCGCGGTCATGCCAGATAACATACTTCCTACACTCCCCATTAGGAACAGTACAGCGATCCCTCTTGTAATCTCATACAGTTTACATACTGGAAAACATTTCAAAGGGATCTTGTAACCACATATTACAAACAATACCCAAAAACTTGATTTTCGCTGTGGATCGGCAATTGCAGCACAGTCGTGCTGCCTGTAGTCCAATTTCCATTATTCTTATCATCTCTAATCCTTATACAAATCTTGCCGTGGATCGGCAATGGCAACCCACTGGTTGCCCATTTACAAGACCACCTCACTCATATATACTATGTAGTTCAGTTCTCCTCGCGTTGTGTTTAATAGTTAAGGGATTTCTTCTTAATCTCCTATTGTGTTTCTTTCACCTTTTCTTTCTATGGGATTTTTTCCTTTTACTTACTTGTGTTCTTTATTTGTGGGAGCCACTGCACCTTTAGAGCTGACAGTTATCCACAGATGTACACTATGGACAACTGGCTATTGCTATATAAACCTTGTTGCCGACCTCTGGGTTGTAGGCGCATAGCTGTGTCCTCCTGCATTTGCATTTATCTCATGCCAGCCATGGTTGTCGGCATTCGTATTGTTATGGTTCTACTCAAACTAATAAAAGATGTGTTCTATAAAATGTATTACCTCCTATCGAAAACACCAACTAGATAAAGCACCTTATCTAAGCAATATTGGGTCAATTTCTGGTGGACAACTAGGCCTCAGGAGCAAGAACAGTCTGTCTATGGAAACTTCAAAATGTAAAATGTCTCCAGCACTACATAAGTACTACACAGGTGCTGAAACCAACCCCTGGAACTCCCTTCTTATGATATTAAGAACTAATTTGAATCTTCTGACCTACTGGAGAATGCTGAACACACTCCCTCAGACTCCACCTGAACTATCGCCTGAGAAGAAAAAATATATGATTCACCTTTACTATATATCTCACAATCCATGTTCAGCTTAGTGATAATTCTTCATCATCTCTTATTCTACAACGACTGCACTTTTTTATTATACTCTTCAGATTTTCAATATTTTTCCATAATCCTTTTATTACATGAAAAGAATACTAATTTCGTTCAACTAAGCCATACTACAGAAGTATATAAAATAAATAAATATAAAATCACTTTGATTTCTTGCTCCTCCATGTATAAACAGCTTCTGCTACTGTATGCAAAATTGAAGCACAGAAATACCCATTAGAGAGCTAAAGAGATTGATGCATAATGTCCCTCCCTTTAAAGATGCCAGCAGCAGAAAGATGACAGCTGGGAGACCATTTACTGAAAACAAAACTTCCTTTTGTCCAGCTACTATTCAATTACATATGTAAGATCAAAGTATATTTCCAAAGGTATTTAAAGTAGAGAAAGAAGTAAGTGTAGCCTTGCTAAAATAACCACTGTGGTTGCACATTATCTGTCCCCAAAGTGTGGGTCGGTCACAAGCTGATTTTTGGTCGGTCAGGAAATTCAGGGAAATTAATAACGAGGCCTTTAAATTCTGTGTTTTACTTGTCACACTTGCTCGTGATTTAAAGACAGAGCTCTAATGTAATATGTAATAATAATGTAATATGCTGTTTTGTAGCGCGCTCAATTACTACCGGAGTGTCCTGGCGCGGAAGACCGCTGGGGAACCCGTCCTGGCTTTCCCTGTGAGATGGTCCCTTGCTGGGTATCTCCAAGGTGAAACCAGGCATCCCCGGCGTCTGTGGGGGGCCGTTGTAGAGATGAGGCAAGCTTAATGCCCAGAGTTACCGAGTGTGATCGCTGCTCAGAGTAGGCACCGAGGCGAGAATTATCGGTCCGCTGACCCTGGTCCACGACCCTGCCACGTCGGGAATTGAACCCTGGTCCCGGGCCGTTCTCTGCTTCCGGGTCTGCCGCCTCTAACCAGTGAGCCACACCTCTCCACATAATGTCAGACTGCTTTGTTGTTTAAGCATGAGGATTGGTGTTTACTTTTCTTCATCTGACTGTTCGCGAGAAGAGTTTTTAAAGTGAATTATGTGACAATGTAGGGTGTTGTTTTTTGTAATACAAAATGTAAATTACTGTAAATGAACTGTTTGCATCCAGCGGTTAGGAAAGCACAAATTAAGCACTTTTCCTAACATTCTGAAGTATTCTGGAAACAAAGATTTTAAATAGATTTAAAATAAGCGAAAACACTCACTTGGTGATGCTTAAATGATAAATATTCACAGAAATGGGATTTCCACACATTATTATTTGTGTGCTATATAGTTGTATCAGCAAAACTGTATGTCTGTGCAAATTCAGTGTCTATTTGAATAGAAAATGTGCCATCTGTAAATGGCAATGCGCTATCATGAAATGCTTTAGTTACATTCAAAAATCGCCCACCTTAGGTCCATTAAAGGTAGTGGGTCGCACAAGTTTCTTCTAAAAAGTGGGTTGTGGTTCTAAAAAAGTTGAGAATCACTGCCCTTATTATTTCTATATCTGATGAATACTATTTACTTATAATAAAGGTCAGTAAGGCTTCCAATCTTAGCTGGATGGATAGTTTAAAAGTGTACAAACCAGAGTTCAAAGTTAAAGAAACAGTTTGCAGAGTAATTTATCCTAAGCAAAACTTAGAAATAAAAACTGAGAATTGGGTGTCTAAAGAGATTCGGGGCGCTCATGTAAAATGTACACACAATTTGTTATGGACCCACAATATCCTGACATTTCCTACGTTTCGCCGTGCCTTCAGAAAAGGAGAGTGTACACCCAATCCCTCCTATTAAATCAATCTAAGATTGAATGCAGTTTTAACAATTTTCTGAAGCACAAGCCAAATAACATATAAATTGAAAAAACAAAAAAATATACAGATTGATCTCCAAATTATTGTGCTTGTCTTGTGTCTTTATTTCTTTTCACTTGATCAAAGTCTTCCACTCCCTTATGCCAACGCGTTTCGTCGTCATTGGGTGTGTACCCACAACTTCCTCAAGGAATGCATGCAGCAGTACCACATAGCTAAGAGTTTCTCAAGAACTCAAGACCACTATTCTTCTAATAGAACTATGGGCAGCTACTTCTTCTGTAAACAGGTACATGCCAACAACCTGAGGTGCAAGCCACAGTGCTGCACAAGGATAATCTTCTTGTCTTCTTAAACTGCAATGTCATTCTGTATACTTTAGCAGATGTGAAGTTAGGAATAGAAAATCTAAGATTGCCTATGTATTGAACCTGCTGATATATTGGCAATTGATAATCTGGACAGTGTTAAATGTTGATATTAAAAGCTCAATATTGTCATAAAACAGCTGCTCATGATTTTCATGTGAACGTTCTTGGGCACGTTTGTAAACAACAACTACTCTAGATATTCATACAAAACCGGTCGTCTCTCGGTTCGCGATATGTGAAAGAACTGCAGCAGTGGCTGCACAAAGAGCAGTCAATAGATTCATTTTGGTGTGGAACAAAACGCTGGAGGAAGATGGCGGCCAGCTGAAAGCGCTCGGTCGGGAGCTCCGATAAACCCAGTAGTGAAACTCGCAAGTAAGAGGCACTTTTCCGGTGCAAACTATGTTACTTTAAGACTTTATAAAAAATGATCCTTAACGTAAGCCCCCTCGAACATCCTACCTTGTGTTGAAGTTTGGGCTGGTATGAACGAGCTCAGCGGAAGGCATTCAGAGCTGGGTACTCCTCACACCGGGATCTGGGTCGCAGCTCTCGGCGCGAAGCGAAATTGCCGCAGAGCGTTCAGCAGGATTCCCTTCCTGGTCCGGGGCATAGGAGGGAGAGACAGCGGACCTGCCGGCAGCCAGGAGAGTGGCTTGCTGTCAATATCAGCGTCAGTATCACTGTCAGGAGAGCCTTACTGCGATCAAACGCAGACGGAGGCAAGACAAGAAACGGATTTAAACAAACTCAGACCTGAAAGTAAGTGAAAATCGCTGGAAGTCCGCAAAAATAAAAATCATTACTTTCTGTATATCGACTGTTGGGGAGAACCTAAGCGGATGCAAAAAGAAACAAGATCACATCAAGCTCAGGCACTAGGGGTAGATGCGGAGGAATACAATACATATGGGGCATGTAACAACCAGCATCTAGTGGCCAAAAGAGTAGGCAAAACAGACATAGACTCATTACAATCACTCTTTGATCATTCACCACAGACACAGGAACAAGGGGTAAGGGGTGTGCAGAGGGCAGCAGCCCCAGATTTAATTGTAGGGTGCAACCGACCCCCATCAGAAACTATAGAAGGTGTGAGGGAGGATAAGCGGAAAGAAAAAGGAGAAACTCAACCCCAAAACAAACTAGACCCAATGTTGGAGAGTGGGGATAACAGGAGATCCGCTTACTGCCTTAGAAACCGTCAGCTTACTAAACAAAACCCCCTGCCACCCCCAAAAAAGACTGTAACCCCTGGGAGCACAAGAAGGAAACAGAGAGCATCACCTAAACTTGTGGAGCTATAAGAAAATATAAAAACCAGAGCCACGAAACCAAAGGAACAAGGGGCGCTACTAGCAAAACAAAGATTCAAAGTGACTCCCTCCCTAAGATCGTTTTTCAAAGTCCAACAGACGGTACAAGTGAGAGGGGGAAATCTTTCACCTCAGAGTGAAAACGTTTCCTCGCTCTCACCTACCAGCAACAAATTAAAAACAATCCTCCCGACAGACAAGGATCTAGCATTGGGAAATCCTGAGGTGAGAGTGCAGATAACAAGTAAAGGAGAAATGTCGGATATCCCATCCTCATGTTTCAAATGAGGATATATCAACTCAACTCATGGCAGAACTTCTTGAACTCTCAGTACAGCCTGTAGACCAAGCTGGCAATGAACCACTGATAAACAGCCAAACTGGGAAACTAATGGAAATATTCATGGATGAAATTATGGGAGAGATGAGGGAAAGATTTGCAGTATCTGAAGCAAACCAAAACAAAATACATGAAGTGTGTGAGAATTTAGACCAAAAATTAAATGATCTAGGGGAGAGGATCGCGGTAGTAGAGGCAACAATTGAAACTCTCAGCAAAAAAGTAGTTACGAACCAAAAAAACATAAGTTCATTAAAGGAGAGCGACCGTGTCATCAAAGAGAAGCTGGAATCACTGGAGAACCAGGGAAGGAAGAACAGCATGAGAGTCCTGAATGTACCCGAAAACATGGAAGGGTCAGACATCAAGGCATTTATCGTCAACCTGTTCAAGGAATTCTTTCCCTGGACCAAAGACAGCGATTTAAAAGAGGACATTCAAAGGGTCCACAGGGATCCGTTCAGGAAAACCAAAGAAAGAAAAGCCCAGAGAAAAATTCTAATCAACTTCAAGACATATACACTGAAGGAGAAAATCTTAAGTGAAGGTTTAAAAAAATGGGACACTAAATAAAGACAATTGGTCCTTCAAAATTCGTTCTGACATATGTAAAGCTGCACAAGACAGGCAATGGGAACTGGGGCAGCATATGCAAGAACTAAAATCCCTCGGGGCAAATGTTCAAATGAAGTTCCCTGCGTCCCTCAGAATAATGTGGCGTAATAAAATGCACAATATAAGGGAGCCCCAAGAGGTAGAAAATCTTATTCAACAGATAAAGGATCAGGTTCAAATGGAAAAAACCAACTCAAGAAGGGAAAGTGACCTTTTAAATATAATAGTCAATGGAAAATAATCTGGTGAAATCGAAGCTCAAATCGGGTGGAAAATTCTGCCCAAAAGAAGAAGGGAGGCTTTCTCAAGGAGGGAAACTCGAACCTCACAAATAACTAGTAATGTAAATGTTGTTAAAACATGGGTGGGGAGCAAACTAGGGAAAAAAAAAATCCTCATTAAACAAAAATCAGGAGCCAAATGGGAGTCTTATAAAACATATATTAGCCTAGATCAGGTTTTAATAAAAATTTAAATGAAAGATGACAAAGGAAAAAATTATTAAAGTCCTCTCGTGGAACGTCAACGGTATCAGAACCCCTAGCAGACGAAGAAGAATCCTGTAATATTTAAAGGAAGCTGAAAGTGAAATCGTCATCCTCCAAGAAACTCATCTTACAAGCCCTGAGTGGGACCAAATAGAAAAAAAACTAAATTGGGTGGATGCTTGTATATATACGACACAAGACTGCAATATAAAAGGAGTTGCAATTATTCTAAAAAAGTCTCTTAAAGCCAAGATCGAAAGTAAAGTGGTAGACAAGAAGGGAAGATGGGTAGTGATCAAAGTTAGAATAGACGACAATATCCTTACTGTAGCTGGCTACTATGGTCCAAACTTGGACGATCCTTCACCCCTCCAAGAACTCTATACGGAACTCCTGTCATCCCCCGCTCCCATAATCATAGGAGGAGACTACAACATTATACTCGATCCTAAATTGGACAGAACACCACCAAGTAAACAGATGAATCTACCAAAAATGAGGGAATGGCTAAGGAACTACAAACAAGATCTGGATTTAGAAGATATGTGGAAACAAAAAGGAGAAAAAATCCACCCCTTTACACTTCACAACAAAAAATTGGGCCATAGGTCAAGGATTGACTTCTTCCTCCTAAGTAGGAATCTCCTAGGTAGCGTTAAAGGCATTGAACACCTCCCAGCACACCTGTCTGATCATTCTGCAGTACAACTAACTTTCTTAATTTCAAAAACCATAACTCCTCCCAGATGGACTGTTGAGCGTACCATTTTTAATGACCCGCACAATGTGAATCAACTAGCAACTGTGTCTACACATTACTTTGAAGATAATTCAGTAGGCACACCAAAACAAGTCACATGGGACGCTTACAAAGCGGTGGCCAGGGGGAAATTACTGAATTTATGAGCTCATAAAACTAAGACCAGGAAATTGAAGATCAGAAATATGGAAACAGACATTAAACTAGTGGAGATGCAATTAGAAAGTGGAGCCTATTTAGAATCAAAGGAAGCCATAGAAGAAAAGAGCTGAAAGCTTAAAGAAACCCTGGCCGAGTATCTGGAGGATATAGTGAGAGAAAAATGGGAAAATAGTAAACTGTCAAACCACGAATACGGCGAAGGATGCGGGAAAATTTTAGGATGGAGAATAAAAATCGACCAATCTAGGAATAATTTATCATGCATTCAGAGTCTAGATCAAATGTTACAAAGCTCTGACGACGCTGTAATTAGACAGGAGTTCTCAAATTTCTTCTCAAATCTATACAGAGAAGATACACATCCAACTGAAGAACAAATTAAGAACTACTTGGATACTGTGCAACTCCCAACACTAACAGACGAGGAAAAAATAGAACTAAATAGCTAAATCAAACCTGAGGAAGTTAGGGCTGCTATAAGTGGCTTGAAAAGAGGAAAAGCAGCCGGGCCGGACGCACTTCCAAATGAATTTTACATGGCCCTAAAAGAAACCTTAGTCGACCAATTAACAGAACTAATGAATATTATATATCTAGACCACGAGAAAATCCCGGATTCTTGGAACGATGCAACGATCAGCATTCTTTTAAAACCTGGGAAAAACCCTACGCTATGCGAGTCATATAGACCCATATCGCTACTCAATTGCGATTACCAAATATTCATGCAAGTTATATCAAAAAGATTAGCTAAGGTCATGCAAAATCTGATCAACCCAGACCAGAAAGGCTTTATAAAAGGACGGCAAATTCATGAGATCACCCATGAATTAATCGCAGCAATAGACATAGCTACATGTGGAAAATTACCCTTAACTATAATCACTTATGATGCTGCTAAAGCTTTTGATAGAGTTAATTGGGCCTTCTTAAATGAAATCATTAAAAAAAAAAACCTAGGAGAAAGCTTTGGCCACATGGTAAGGGAAATATATAACAATCCAAGAGCAAAAATTATAGTTAATGGGAATTTGACGAGCAACATCAAGATACATAAGGGCACAAGAATAGGCTGTCCGCTGTCGCCATTACTTTTTAATCTCTATATAGAACCGCTGGCCTGCTCCATCAGAAATCATCCCTCAATAACACCTTTCAAACACCAGAATTGGTCAAAGAAAGTTGCATTATATGCAGACGATCTTATGATATTTACGGACAACTATGAAAACGCCAGTCAAGCAATTGAAGAAACGATAAACAACTTTAGCAGGGTTTCAGGTTACCTAATAAACCAGGAGAAAACAGAGGTGATGAGTTGGAACACGAGTCCTCATATTCCATATAACAAACACAAAATAAAATATCTAGGAATTATGTTGGATAAAGAAATCGAAAAAATCCCACAAATAAATCTGAGCAGAGTTGCCAAAGACATGAGAAGACTACTCAGAGTCTGGACGGGGCTACCACTTAGTTTTTTGGGAAGATCCAACGCAATAAAAATGACTATAATTCCAAAATGTACATACCTTTTTAATACACTTCTATTGGAATTTAAAAAAGATGTTCTGAAGAAGATCCAGGGGGAGATGACTAGCTTCATCTGGGCATACAAAAGCACAAGAATAGGCTGGAACAAACTAAGGAGGAGGAAAGAGCAAGGTGGAATAGCAAGCCCCGACTTGTATGAGTATTACAGATCTTTTCAATTTAAGAACTTTAGACCCTTATTAAAGAAACATCAACTCTACCCAGACTATTTACAAAATATAACGGACAGAACAGATCACTTCCTATTTAAGTTTGGTCACCCAAAGTTTTTCAAAAAAATTAAATTAAAGATCTTATATAACGCGGTAAGGCTTTGGAATCAGATCAGAAATAATGTTAATGTACCGTATTATAGTTCAATGGCCCCGATATGGAACTCTCCAGGGACACCTGAATGTCTGTAAAATTCCCTGGCAACACCACTAAAAAGAGCAGGAATAGAAAGATGGGGACAATTGATGGTGGAAAACAAAATAATTGCATGGGACCAACTATACGCAATCACGGAAGCTAAATTATCAAAATTCTAATATTATCAACTGAGCAGCTGGGCGAATACATTGACAGAAAGAAAAAAGGGTAACGAGAATCTTGAAAATGAAATGATAAAATCATCACCAGTAAAGAAAGAAATATCAAAATGGTACTGGGCCCTCATCGGGGCTGGAGAAGAAGATTTTTTAGTTCCAGAAGCAATATGGAAGAAAGACATGCCTGACCAAGACTTAGACTTACAGGCTATCTGGCAAAGATCCTTTGAA
Source organism: Lissotriton vulgaris (assembly GCF_964263255.1). Taxonomy (NCBI): domain Eukaryota; kingdom Metazoa; phylum Chordata; class Amphibia; order Caudata; family Salamandridae; genus Lissotriton; species Lissotriton vulgaris. The sequence goes on from NC_141698.1 coordinate 1,030,241,031, forward strand.
AAATGTTGGAACTGTATAAAACCAGCCGCTTTAAAAAGGAACCATATGTTCACTATACACAGGGCATATTGGACCCCAAAGAAATTATCGAAATTTAAAGGAACAAACACAAAGTCCTGCCCCAAATGTGGTGAGGAGAAGGCGGATGACACCCACATGTTCCAGAAATGCCCTGCACTCTGCTCCTACTGGCATGAGATTGGTAAGACGCTGACCACGGTATTGGAAATCCAGATAATTGTAAGTACCCCTCTTATTATCTTTGGGATAGAAAACATCAAGGAGGCGGGCACGGGTAAACTAACTAAAAAACAAGAAAACCTCCTATTTGCATTGATATTATTAGCGAGGAGGGAGATTTGTATAAATTGGGTTAAACCAACACCGCCCTTACACGCAAGCTGGTTAAATTCTGTAATAAAACATAACAAACTAGACAGGAAAGGAAAAAGTTCCAGGAGAGTAAACTTTTGGGAAATATGGGAACACCACTTACAGATAGACAGTTAAATCATACGGGGCCTCCGGAAAATAAAATTCCAATGATTAAAGCGATGACAATAATTCCAGACAGAAATTATTTCTGTGGAGTAGCCAGGAAGGCTAGCTCCTCCACCAACCATCGGAATTATTGATTAAGATAAAGTGCAAGGGAGAAAACTGTATGGTCATATGTCTCAAAGGGATACTCCCCAATCCCAGTTGAATTGGGCTAACCATGAAGCAAAACGTTAACATCACTGTAGGATCTTGCTTTCATGTGATTGGCCTTCTTCGTAAAATCTTCCCTTTCCTCCCTGACTTTCATAGGAAAACTCTGGTTCAGGCTCTGATCATTAGTCGGCTTGACTATTGTAACGGGCTCCTGGCAGGTGCAAATGAGGAGGTTTTGGACCGTTTGCAGGTGGTGCAAAATACGGCAGCTAGGCTGGTGCTAAATGCACCCCCTAGATCCCCCTCCGGACCGTTACTTCATGAGCTTCACTGGTTGCCAATACGTCAACGAGTGAAGTTTAAGACTTGCTGTACTATACACAAGGGCCTCAACCAATTGGGACCTGAGTATTTGGCGAACAAATTTATTCCTTATGTTCCCATCCGTGCCCTTAGATCTAGTGACCAATTGCTACTAAATGTTCCTAAGATCACGAAAACCAGGTTGGGTGGTAGAGCATTATCCGTCGTAGGTCCCAAATTGTGGAACTCACTTCCGTTGTCATTAAGGCAATGTAATGACCACTGTCAATTCAGAAAACATTTAAAAACGTTTTTGTTTGGTTCATTTTGAATTGTTTCTTTGTTCACAGTACTTTTTAACTATGTGCTCCTTTTTCAGCTGTGCACCGGCAGTTACAGCGCGGAGATACTCCCTAGGGAGTTTATTCATAGCGCTATATAAGCCCATAAATAAATAAATATATCGGGGCAGTGAAGGCACAGAATATGGGACCACCAGACTCCCGAAGTCTCCTTATCTACATAATCGCAAAATGAGGATTAAAAAAAAAAAGAGAGAAAAAAAAAAAAGAAAGAACTGCAGCAGCCAATTTCCAACAGCTGCAGCCCCGCAGCAATGGATTCGTCTCATGCCAATTTTCAACAGCAGCAGCCCCACAGCAGCAGCCCAGCAGCAGTGGATTCTTCCCAAGCCAATTTCCAACAGTTAAGACGTGAGTCCAACAGCTCCCCTCACTCAAGACATGCTAAATATATCACAAGTAACTCCCCGCCAGGCTGTCACCAGTACAGTTGCGGCCTTTAGGCAATGGTGATGGGGGGTAGGAGAGGTGGATAGAAAAAAATGTTTTTTAAGAAAATTCCCCTCCTCCTCCTCCTGTTCCCAGGTGCTGCCTCTCTGCCACCTCTCCTCCATCGCAGCAGGAAGCACCCGGGCTCCCCGCCAATCACAACGCTGCAATGCAGCATCCTGATTGGTTCCCCAAAGCCAATCACAACACCGCAATGCTGCGTTGTGATTGGTCTGAGTGCCGTGGTTCGGCGCTCAGATGGGGACTGGGAGTCTGGGCATGTTCCCCACCAGGCTGTGTAATGGAGCCTGGTGGGGAAGATGTAAAGTGCACAGGAATGTTTGTCCGGGCCAAGACGGCTGGCCAAACAGTCATGCCCACCAAAAGTGTGCTCGCCTCTCCGCCCCCTGGCCCCTGCTCTGGCCAGCCCCACACTACCCGCACCTAGAAACAGGAAAAATTTAATAATATTCATGACCAGTTATTATCATTTTATTTTTCCTCTTTATTTTTCCTCTGTACTGCTCTGAAAGCAGTGGGGCTACGCTCCTCCACCTAGGCGGAGGAGCCACCCCTGCACCAGTAGCTGCCATCACACGCATATTCACACTTCCAAACTCTCAACAATGAAATGCAGTGCCATAAACAAGCCACATTGCTGAAACTGCCTAAAAGACAACCCCAGACAATTCAAACAATAGGGACGTCTAATTGTAAGCCCTAAACCAACATCTCTGGAAGATGCCAAACAACCCAACACCAACCTACACACCTTGGACCCAATTACTAGACTCCACCGTCAGAAATATGACAAGTGTTTGTACCTTCAGAAGTACCTGCACCAGCAGGGCACAAGTTCTAAAAAAAGAAGTGGGGGGAAGCTGACATCACGACAGGAAGTGACGTCACGAAAGGTGGCTTGCACCATTAGACTCATTGCCTCCCCTCGCTCACCCTTTAGATGTGATTTTATTCTAATTCCTTTAGAGTAGGAAACAGGTGTTTACTCCTGCTTTACATGCTGTGCGTTTTAAAAGTAGTGGCATTTTTCTTTTTTGCTCCAGTTATGGAGCTCCTGGAAAAATAAGTGGGGGGACGCCGTCCACCCGCGTGGTACCCAGACTCGAGCCCTGTTCCCCAGTATCACCAACCACAACTACATCACAACAGACGAAATGCCTATACCAGTACCTATATCACCACCTACACCAGCAGCTGCACTCACCTTGCACCATTACATTTATCAAATCATACACTAATATATGACCCACCACTTGCATCATGGGATAGGAATAAACAAATGCTCCAACATAGAAACAGAGTAACAGGGAACCTGGATGCTCGGAAAACAAAACATGGACACTGGAAGTGGGAAACAGGAACACTCCGATAGATATACAGAAGGGCCCGATTCACAAAGGTAAACTTCCACTTTTATGTAAGTTCATTCTTATTTGGTATTCACAAACTATGAGTTAATAGTAAGTTTACAACAGAGGAGACTTCACAGTCAAGGCAGAGAGCGCCACGCATGAAGGTTAAGCCTGTCCTGTGTTTTTATGTGTGGAGTTTTCCGCCCTGACTACGGAGTCTCCACAGTCGAAACCTTACTAAGTCAGTTTGTGAATGCCATAAAAAAAAGTGTAAACTTACAAAAATATCGGTTTACCTTTGTGAATCAGGCCTATCACTGTGACAGACAAACTCAGACACTTGGACAGAGAAACACAGCACTTTATACGGAAACACAGACACAACAGAGGAAAACAGAAACAATGGGGCTGGAAAATATGGGCGTTGGCATAGAGAAACATAGACCTAGAACAAGGAAAAAACACCCTTGGAAGAGGCTTTTCATCATCTATGTTTTAAGCCATTCTGTCTTTAAACCTAGAGTTCCCTTACACGTCGCACTTTGCCCCCAGTGACTTTCAGTAACCAAAAAAGTGAGTTCTCTACATACCCAAAGTAAAGAGCAAAACAGCAGCCAAGCCTGTTCCCCAGTTTTGACTCCTGAACATCACTAAGTTTATTTATCCCCCTGCCCACTACGAGTTAAACGTAAGGTGGTCATCACACTCTTGTTATAGCAGTCATTCTCCCCAGGCCTGAACTTTTCACCTACAAATCATTGATTTCAGGTGTATTAGTCTACTGAGGTCAATGGCCTGAACAAAACTACAACCCCCAGAATGCATTACGCTCATACATAATACTGGATCCAGCGTCCATAATGACCTGAAGGGAGGCGATCACCCTTGTTAATTTTGGAGGTTTAATGTACTTGGAATACAGATGAACGGGCCCCACATAATTCTGCAGTGGTTTTGCACTTGAAAAGCTGGCGCTATTCTTAATTTGTAGAACAAAAAAAAGAAAGCGATGAGACCCAAAGATTTTCTCAGAAGCCTGCAGCCAGTGCTATTAAAGGGCAGGGATACAGGATACTCATGCTGTATAATACTTATTGCACCTTATGCCTCTTTCATATGCCACCAGACACTCCCTGTCTCTTTATCTCACTCTAGCAGGCTCATTTTTTTATCCCTGCTTTCTCTCGTAATTCACTATGTTTTTGTCTTTATTTTCCTCCTTCATTTCTCCTGTTTTGTTTTTCTCTCTCTTGCTCTGGGGGAAAAACCCCTTAAACGAGTGCCGGTGGACCGCACCTGCAACCACCGGCTCAGATTAAGCGTTGGGCTGGTAACTGGGAAACGTGGACATGAAAACACAGGTACCAGAACAAGGTAACATGAAAAAATAAACACAGGGGCAGGGAATCCCAGACACTGGGTTATGGCAAGACAGAAATAAAGGTAGGAGCACACAGCCTCTGGGACAAAGCAGCAAGGACACTGGGCCTACGGTCGCCACCTGACCAGTATTTTACCAGCAATTGGAAAAATTGAAATGGTAAAATTGAAAAAATATGCAATTTTATCCCCTTTGCAATAAAGCTTAAAACAGCAAATACAAGAAGAAAATCATCTCTAAAGTATTTTAGAACTAAGTACACTATTACCTTACGAGTATTAGAGGCATTTTTGTTGGGTTAAAAAATGAATAAAGACGTTTTTAATAAACAATCTTGTGGCCCTTACAAAATCTCAAAACATGAACCAACGGTCTGTATTTTAAACTAAGGAGGGTGGTATGATGACCATAATGTGGCAGACACACCAGGATAAAGAATGGGAAAAATTTGCTCTGAATTTGAGAAGGGAAACAAGGGAACCAGGACAAGAAAAAAGCATACACTGCACAATAGAAACAGGAACACCAGAGAAAGGAAACAGCGGGAGAGGAAACACAAACCATGAAAAGGGGTGCACTGGGATAGTAACATGTGGGGCTGGACTGAGAATCATGGGTACTGGCCAGGGTAGGACCGGGAAATCCACAGAAGCCTCCAAGCTGAAACCAGCCCTCGCCCTTCATCTCCTTGTGCAATCCTTCCCTGACCATCAAACCATACTCTCCTTCCCTCTCAACTCGCTTCCTCTCTGATCACTTTCTCTCTACCTTACCCCTACCCACCTCTCTTTCTCACTTTCTTGACGCCTTCCCTGTCTGCTGCAGTTAACATCGGAGAGCTGAGGATAGTGACAGAGGCACTGCTATGGAGCCGGCCACCTGGGAGATGCCCGGTGGAATAAAAGGCCTGTCCGACCCTAACACAGCTGTAGATAAATATGCCCACAATCTATCATAGGGGAACACAAACACTGGCACAGAGAAGCATGGATGCCGGGAAAGGGAAACACGGATACATCAGACAACAGAACAGGACAACATGGGCACCAGAGCTGGGAAAACCCTCCTGCCATGACGGGGATGAATGCGCCGCGTGGTCATACATGTCAACATCAGGGATCTATTAGAATACCTTGCTCATGAGCGAATCCTGATGGGTCCACTCGCCATTTCATCTTTTTAGTGTGATAAAATGATTACCATGGTGTTGGGTAACAATAAACATTCATTATGGGTCCTTGCCAGCAGCATGGCGGACTAGACGTGTTCGACCAGAGCTCCGATGGCCCATAATTGATCATGCCAAAATCCTTCGCTCAAAGTGGTAATCCTGTTTTGTAACATAAGGGCTGAGTGCGGGAAGACATCGCCCGCGACTAGACTAGTTTGCCTTCACAAAAACTGGAATTTAACCAACAGGAAAGTGACAAGAAACGGAGACCCAGCCAGAATCAAGATGGGGGAGGCCATAGCCTTAGGAGGTGAAGGAGGCGTCTCCGCGGAGCTACACGCCAACCTCGAACGAGGGTGGGCAGGAGTGGTGAGAAGTGGACCCAGGTGAAGTCCAGTCGGGGCCCCCCTCCTCCCAGCCCCTTGACTGACTGACTGAGTGTATTTATAGAGCGCACTGCTGCCGAGGCGTCTTGGCACTAAGTGATGTGCAGAGACAGTGACCAACATGTTCAGGGTTGGGAAAAGAGCCATGTTTTGATTTCCTTTCTGAACACAGATCTGCTGGGATATGTGGGCAGTGAGTTCCATAGTTTGACCGCTAAGAAGGAAAAGCGTTTCCCTCCACAGCTTGCTTTCTTTATCTTTGGAAGTTGTTCCAAGCCTAGGGAAAACGATCTCAAAGATCGTAATGGTACGTATCGAGCAAACAAGGATTGCACATCCCTTTCCCCCCCACCAAACAGGGCTTGGTGCACCAGGCAAAGTGGTTTGAAGTCAATGCGTCGTCTCACTGGGAGCCAGGGAAGTTGTTTTATGCTGGTGGATGTAGGATGATGCTTAGGTAGTTTTAGCAGGACTCTTGCTGCCGCGTTTTGAATTGACTGGAGTTTGGAGAGTTGAGGTGCACCTGCTCCCAAATAGAGGACATTGCAATAGTCAATTCTAGATAGGACCATCGCGCCTACCACAGTTTTTCTCATAAACAGAGGGATACATGGGAGAATCTTCTGCAGGCCTTTTAACATAAAGAAGCAGGCTGATGAGACTTGATCAATCTGAGGAGGCCATGTAAGGTCTTTGTCAAACATAATACCGAGGTTCCTAGCTTTTTTAACTGGAGTCGGACAGATGCCAGCTGCAGTTGGCCACCATAGTTGGTTCCAGACTGAGATTTTCTGTCCAAACTCTACCACCTCAGTTTTATCTGCGTTGAGTTTAAAAAAAATTGGAGTTCATGCAGGCCATCAAGGCAGAAATGCAATTGCAAAATCGCGCCGCCGTATCATCCATTGACTGTGTTACAGACACTTTAAGCTGCGTGTCACTGCCGGCGCGAGTGAAGAGCAGGAGACCCAGCTGGGGAGGGACTGGTGTTCTTCGCCCGTTGCCCGGAGGCTGGTCCGCGCTGCTATGAAGGCCTTGGCCTGGGCAACTGGAGTCTGACTGAGAAGACTGTAAAGAGGTGAGGCCCAACCCGCGACAGACTACAAGAGACCGGCAGACCCAGACTCGGAGAAGAGACCCGCTGAGATCGGGTAAGGGGTCGAGCTGCTGGAAGGGGCCTGGGGGACTGAGCGATCCTGCCTGAGCTGACTTCGAGGCTTTGTGGGCCCCGCCAGGGGCACCAAGGTGATCCGGACACACCTGTGCCTCCCCCCCCTCTCTTCCAGAACCTTGGGACACATGCATTGACAAGTGGGCAAGAGCGGAATAGTGCAAAGATAAGGACACACAGACAGGACCCCACCAGCAGGAGGACTGGGGGGTCCTAAATACAGCCCTGCAGATCCAGATCCCACTGGCCTCAGAAAACGGGCAAGCATTTAAATAAACACTGCCAGCATTAGACACCCTGCCTACGTTTAGATACCTTACCGAGGCCAAACAGGAAGTGCCCTGGGGGTGCCTTCCTGACACTTGAGGGTGGAGGTGGCGGCGTACGGGAGTGAGAGGGCGGCTGAGGACTCTCACCCTGCAGCCTCCATCTGCTTTCATACTTATCTCCATAGCCTACGGCGGTTGCACAATCAAGGGCGGGACACAACACCCTGAGAACAGGAGCGAGACACAATCACTTCAGCTCACATTCACTCCCGACTTGTGGGGGAACTCTAATGGGCAGATTGAAAATATTAGTAGTCATCAAGGTTGCTCCAGCAAATGTCTGCCATATTACACGCCAGACTGCTCATACTACTACTTGAAAAGGTCACACCAGCGGAGCAAAGAATATCAGAGGTAGAAGACACCTCACATCACAGACCCTAAGGAGGGAGGTCACGGCCATGACAGAGGCCATGAAAGAGGTGACTTGGAGAGCCAACGATGCCGAAAACCACGCCCGTAGAAACAACCTGCACTTCATCGGCTTTCCGGAACCAATTGGGGGATCGATGCCTGCGCCTTCCTGTGCAAAGTGCTGATGGACTTCCTCCCAGGCGCATGTTTCTCCGCCTGCTTTGTAATTGAAAGGGCTCACAGAATACCGGGGGAAAGACCACCAACCGGGGTGCCGCTGTGGCCTCTGATTACTCCCTTCCTCAACTATTAGGACAGATCTCGTCCTTAGGGAAATGAGGAACAAGGGAGAAATATGGATAGATAACATCAAAATAATGGTATTCCCTGATTACTCCTGAGACGTGCAAAAACAACGCAAGACTTTCGATTTGATTAAAGAAAAGTTAAGGAGTCTCCAGATCGAGTATATGCTGCTCTTTCCAGCTAAACTAAAAGTGATCTATCAAGACAGAACGCTTTTCTTCCATTCTCCGAGCAACGTTTGGCAATGGATAGAAGAACATCCCGCAAAGAAGGCAACTGGAAATCCTGAACTGCCCTCCAGGAGAGGTCGCACACCGAGCAGTAGACCCAAAGCACAGAGGTTGAAACGGAAGGCCAGTGCCAATCAACTGGGTGACCAGGTCGGAGCAACACCTTAGCGAAGCAGGAGAACTATTAAAGTGGTATACTAGGCTTCAGACTCTGAGAGTGCATACCCGGACGGCAAGCCCAGAAGAAAAACTCAGAATATGGATGCAGTGCAGCATTTCTCTGGGCACACGGAACATGAACTTTCTTCAGGCTCCAATAGCAATCATCCCTTGCTGCAGAACATAAACTGCCTCAAAGAGCCAATTACAGACAACCAGGTGGCGGAAGCATTGCCTCAGACCTGACAACCTGTGTAGGAAGGTGGATATCTGACTATGGTTACCCCCAAACTTTTTGCCTGGTGTTTAGCTGGTTTTTGACTTAGTTAGCCTGGGATCCTGCTATTCAGGGCCCCAGGCTGATTGCTCTCTCCTTAAAATGGACTCCATGTACCTTAGGTGCATAACACAATTGGAATTGGTTCACCTTATAGGCCCCTGTAACAGTGTACCATAGGTACCCAGGGCATAGGTGTAGCCAAGGCCTACCAGGGGCTGCAGCATGTATTGTGCCACCCCTGGCCTGGCCTCCATATTTGACACAACTGGCTGATCACTCAGCTGGGGTAAGTTGGTGTAATCACCTCTTGCTTAGGTACAGTGTGCCTGTGCCTAACCCTAAACTGGACACATATGTTCCTATCAGCCACTCCTATGGAAGGCCTCATCAATCCTGGAGGCAGAGTGCTTGGAAATATGTGAGATGGTGCTCTAGCATGAGCTGAGCCTGTCTGCAGCTGTCGGGAACCACTCCCTAAGCTGTTCCGGGATATTGCCATACCATATACTCTTAAGTGCATTATAATCCTCGCGGTTAAATGCTATCTTTGGTTTGGCTTTATCAAAACATGTCGAGTAAGGTGTCATACGAATTGGAATACTATCCCCTCGCCAGTTCTGGCGACGGGGATAGCATTCCACCCTTCTAGAGGGACACGACATGTGTGTAGCCTTAACCCCGGTTAAAGTTAAACAGAGCCTCAGCTTCACAAAATGGACGCTGCCACCACAGACACAAGTCTGGCCTCCTGCTGCTGACCGAAACTCGGCAGATGGTGGCCTGGACAAAGGGTTTCCTGCCTTGGGAGGTGCGAGCACCACCCCAGACAGGATTTTGTGTATTGGGTAGGACAGGGCTGAATAGAATCAGACATGCCCGGGGCACACAAGGTGTCCCCATGCATAGGCCAGTCCAAACCGGTTCTGGGGCCTTCCAGCCCCAGTCCTGGCGCGGAGCTGGACAAAGGAAAGGGGGTGTAACCGCCCCCCTTCCTGGTTCCTCCCAGAGGAGGGACCTAGTAGGTGATCCACCCCCAGTTTGGGAATAAGAGGGGGAGCAGTGCCATTGCACAGCAGATCATCCCGAAATCAACTTTAAACAAGAAGAAGACTGGACTTCGACATTCTGCTGCACAGAAGACTGAAGAGAATCTCCCTTGTGGCCTAGGAGTGGCCACCCTGTGAACACAGGTACCAACCAGCAACTCGACGTCTGCTTTGCCGCCGCCTCCCGCCGGAGACCGAGCCCAGAGCCCGACAAGAACCAGATTCCCAGACCTCTCAGAGCCCGATCCACAGTCCCTGCGAAGAAGGGACCCGTGGAGGCACCGAGCAACGTGGGACCGGACCTCTTGAAAGACACTCGAAAAGCTGACTGCGCAGCTTCTGAGGCATCCTTGACGTTGTGCTTTGGGGATTGAGAACCCCCACCACCGAGCAGCCCTTGCACCGAAGATCAGCCCTCCAGCATCTCCACGATCTGCGTGGGGCCCTTTTGCATTGTGCCACTCGACGCGCCATCCCGGCCACTAGCCACGTGGTCAGCGGCCATCTTGGCGACGAACCCGAAGATTTAAACAGCATGTCTGGTTGCTCCAGACCTACCCAAGCTCCTGTGAAAAGGAGCACTCGCTCTGACCTTGCTGGTCCGAGTGAACAGCATCTTTCAACTTCTGCGTGGCTTGCATTTGCCAAGGCCTGTTTGCTCCGATCAGGTCGCCGACACCGCCAACAGCGAGAAGCCTACGTGGGACAGCTCGTGACCGACTCCTGGACGTCCTCGATCCCGGGTATCCACGTGGCTGCAGAAAGAAGCTACCCGACAACGCCTGTTTGCACCCGACATCGCCTGGTTCCAATCTGGTTCCACGGTAGTCACTGGCTAGTGACTTTGAACACTGTCCCCTCTGCTTTCAGGTCTTCACATCTTCCGATCCACCCTTGGATCCACCGGAACTCTTCTCATCGAGCCGCCTGCAGCATCTTCAGCTCCAAGCACCATCGACCAGCGTGACGAAACCCGACACAACTTCGACCCTGTGCACCCGCTTCCTGTGGGTGAGGTAACTCAGCTCCGCCGGTGCTCCTGCACTGGTACACATCCCAAGGGCCTGTGTTTTAAGTTTCAGCTCCGTAGGTCACTCGGAAGGTTCCCAACTTTCTAACTTTGTGCTTTTTACGCACCATAGACTTTGTATTGAGAAGTGCGTGCACTTTGAACACTGCACCCGAGTCCTGTGGGCCTTTCCCGGCTTAGTTAACTCCAGTCTCGAATAGCTCCAGCGATTCCCAAGGCCCTAGGCCTCTTCACTTTCCTCTAGGTATCTCTTATACCACTTTCTTTGTATATGGTTTAGGTGGCCCCTAGGACTCATCCATATTGTGCAACTTTTGTGTATTTTAAACTGTCTTGTGATTTAACGCTTGTGCTTCTGTGCTCATAAAGAGTCCAGGGGATTTTAATAGTTAATAAATCAATATATATTTTCAATATATATCTGTGTGGTGTCCCTTTCATTTGGTATTCAAGGGGGTTGTGTATGGTATAACAGCTGGCTTCACATGCCTTTCAGAGTTTAGCCTAAGACTGCTTTGTCTACGTTACCACTAGGATAACTGGTCTACAAGGTTGAATTACAACCATCATCATAAGGGTTGCTTGGCATGGTACAAAGTGATCACTAGAATTAGTGAGCATTATATACCAGGCCAACTTCTCACATTGGTGAGCAGCGGATTGGGATCTGAGCTTGCTGTTGTTTTACCATTACAATCTTTGAGATTATCATTTGAAAGATCATACAGGTACCTGCTAGGTACATATAAAACAAGACTAGTATACTTAAGTTCTACTGAACTTAGTTGTTGTAGAGCAAAGGGAGTAGCACACCCTAGCTACAACTACTAGATAGGTTTAGTAGGTAAACACCAGTGTAGGTAGATTGCAACACATCCACCCACACTAGAGCAATGTCTGGAACAGAGGGGTCCAGTGGACTTACTCCTGTTGAGAGTGACCCTCCAAGGGCACCATCCCAGTTTGCTATTTTTCCCTTTAAGGAATTAAGACAGCTTTGTGTCTTAAGGGGTCTGAAGACAGGGCCTTCCCCTACTACAGACCACCTAAGAGAGCTCTTGGATCAGTCTGAGGCTCTAAAGACCTCTAAAGCAAACCCCACAGGGAATGCTGAAGGAGGCCATCCTTCAGAGGATGACACTGTAGACACCCCTGCCCCTATCATCCTGGTAGATGAGGAAGCCTCCACCACTGGAGCTCCTCAAGTAGATGTAGAGGAAGAGGAAGAAGAAGAGGAGGAGGAGGTGGAAAGCAGTGAGTCAGATGATGACAGAGATAGTCAGGTGCTGGTCAGTAGACTGAACCAGGCTAACTTAAGTCAACTTGGGAATGAATCAGGTAACAACCCATTCAGACCCCCAGGTGGACTTAACCAGGGCCATAGGAGGAGGAGGCATCACTCAGGTGAGTCCAATACCTCCCATGTCTCTAGAGGCTCTCATGGTCACTCCAGAAAGGAGATGACTAGCCCTCAGAGAAGGGAACATGAGGCCAAGATGAGAGAGGCTGAGCTTAGGATCCAGAGGCAAGAGTTAGAGGTTGCCCTGGCTAAGGAGAAACTTGCTAGAGCAAGACAGCCTAGAGAGAGTGGATTAGGATCCACTGGTGGCAGCAATATCCAGAAGGATAAAGACAGGTCCTTTGATACAAGAAACCTGAGTAAGATTGTGCCCCCCTACAAAGCTGGGGATGATATCCACAAATGGATGACTGCACTTGAGAGAGCCTGCATGGTACAGCAGATCCCTCAGGAGCAGTGGGCAGCAATCTTGTGGCTCTCCTTTGAAGGTAGAGGCAGAGACAGACTCCTCACAGTTAGTGATGAGGATTCTAGAAACTACATGGTCCTGAAGAGTGCTCTGATTGATGGGTTGGGCTTAACCACTGAACAGTACAGATTAATGTTCAGAGACACCCAGAAGACACAGACTCAGGACTGGTCTGAATTTGTTGAGTGTGCCACTAAGGCTCTGGAGGGCTGGTTGCTGGGAAGTAAGGTTACTGACTATACAGGATTGTATAATTTAATTATGAGAGAGCAAATCTTAAGTAATTGTCAAAATCAGCTTCTACATCAGCACCTGGTTGACTCTGATCTGACCTCCCCACGAGAATTGGGTAGGAGGGCAGACAAATGGGTCAGAACCAGGATCAGGCCTAAGAACCAGGGTGGTGACCAAAAGAAAGAGACTACCAAGCCTCAAGAGAAGGGTGGGGATAAAAGTAAGGAAAAGACTTCCCCAGGGCCCCAAAACTCCAAGAATGGGGGTGGGTCCCAAGACACTTCTACATCCCAGAAAAAGCCTTATTGTCATACCTGTAAACAGGTGGGGCATTACAAAACAGATAGCTGTTGTCCCAAGAATGGCAATAAGGAGAATATACCTCCAGGTAAGGCTCCAACACCTCCTGTCACTGTTAGCAGTGGTCCCCCAGGTGGTGGGAGCACCCCCAAGAATTTGGGTGGGTTTACTTTTGGAGGACAGGTGGACTCTGGCCTATCCAGGTCCCCTAACTCAGATACTCTTGTCTATGAGACTGGCATGGGGTTTGCCAATTTCACAGCTTGCCCAAACACTTTGAGCAAGTATAGACAGGAGCCCCTCATCAATGGCTTGAAAGTTGAGGCCTTCAGAGACACAGGGGCTAGCATCACCATGGTGGCTGAATGTCTAGTCCCCTCAAGGCAACTTTTACCTGATGCCAAATATCAGGTGACAAACATTGATGGCATAGAATCCAATCATCCCATGGCAGTAGTCAATCTTAGCTGGGGAGGTGTCACTGGCCCAAAGAGAGTGGCAGTGTCAGCAAACTTGCCTGTAGATTGCCTACTGGGTAATGATTTGGAAATCTCAGCCTGGGCTGAGGTTGAACAGCAAACCCATTCTAGAATGGTAAATCTCCATGGAAAGGTTAGTGGGGCTGTAATGGCTACAGCCCCAATTCAAGATGTCCTTCCTGAAAAGGTTGGGAGGGCTGAGCAAACCTCAGCCCCATCTTTAGATAACTTCCCTCCTGGAAAGAGTAGCAGGGCTGTACTAGTAACAGCCCATACCCAAACTGAGTCTCCTCCTGAAAAGGTTGGTGGGGCTGTGATGGCCACAGCCCAAACTCAAACCGATACCTGGGTAGTGAAGCCTGAAATGATGGATCACTCCACCCAAACAGAGAGCATTGAGGAGGAAGAGAAATCTCCCTCCCACCAGACTTTAGGAAAGGATCAGCCTCCTCAGGGAACTGATCTTACCCCTGATGAAGGAACTGTCCCAGAGGTTGTTAGGCCTGGCCTGACAGAGCCTCTGATGGCAGTGGACCCTTCTCAGGAGGGACCCAGTCTGGAGCAGGTAACCTGCCCCTCTCTACCTTGCCTTACTCAGCCCAGGGCTGCAGAGGACAAGAAGGACAGTGAGACCCAAAGGGCCCCCTGTCAAATAAAGCACCCCCATCAGCAGATTAGGGGCACCGAAACTAGTAGCCCTAGTGAGGTGCAAGCTTTAAAAACTCCTGAGGGATCCCCCTTAAAAGTAGTTAGGGACCTCCCCCAGATGGATATTGTTGGGCACAGCCAAACCTGGGACCCTAAGGGCCCAAACCTGACCTGTCCCTCCAGTAAGCCAAACAGAGGGACCCAGCCTCCAGCTGTAGGTAGCCAGAGGTTGACCTTGAGAGCACAGTGCAACTCAGTCAGAGAAAGAAAGGCACACATGGTGGAGAGTGATTGGAGGAAGCTGAGCCCTACAGAGGAAACTCACTTCAGTACTCCATCTCAACACCAGCCTTTGACTTTGCAAAGACACACCACAGGTAGAGATTCCCTATGGTGGAGACCCTCCGATACCCTTAGGGTGAGGGATTGCTTAGTGGACCATGAGACAGGGGGTTACCAAGCCAGAGCTGGAACTTCCTTATATGGCCACTTAGGCAATATAGGCTTACCTGGTCAAGGATAGCCTTATCTCCTTTCGTTTGGGGGGGGTTATGTAGGAAGGTGGATATCTGACTATGGTTACCCCCAAACTTTTTGCCTGGTGTTTAGCTGGTTTTTGACTTAGTTAGCCTGGGATCCTGCTATTCAGGGCCCCAGGCTGATTGCTCTCTCCTTAAAATGGACTCCATGTACCTTAGGTGCATAACACAATTGGAATTGGTTCACCTTATAGGCCCCTGTAACAGTGTACCATAGGTACCCAGGGCATAGGTGTAGCCAAGGCCTACCAGGGGCTGCAGCATGTATTGTGCCACCCCTGGCCTGGCCTCCATATTTGACACAACTGGCTGATCACTCAGCTGGGGTAAGTTGGTGTAATCACCTCTTGCTTAGGTACAGTGTGCCTGTGCCTAACCCTAAACTGGACACATATGTTCCTATCAGCCACTCCTATGGAAGGCCTCATCAATCCTGGAGGCAGAGTGCTTGGAAATATGTGAGATGGTGCTCTAGCATGAGCTGAGCCTGTCTGCAGCTGTCGGGAACCACTCCGTAAGCTGTTCCGGGATATTGCCATACCATATACTCTTAAGTGCATTATAATCCTCGCGGTTAAATGCTATCTTTGGTTTGGCTTTATCAAAACATGTCGAGTAAGGTGTCATACGAATTGGAATACTATCCCCTCGCCAGTTCTGGCGACGGGGATAGCATTCCACCCTTCTAGAGGGACACGACATGTGTGTAGCCTTAACCCCGGTTAAAGTTAAACAGAGCCTCAGCTTCACAAAATGGACGCTGCCACCACAGACACAAGTCTGGCCTCCTGCTGCTGACCGAAACTCGGCAGATGGTGGCCTGGACAAAGGGTTTCCTGCCTTGGGAGGTGCGAGCACCACCCCAGACAGGATTTTGTGTATTGGGTAGGACAGGGCTGAATAGAATCAGACATGCCCGGGGCACACAAGGTGTCCCCGTGCATAGGCCAGTCCAAACCGGTTCTGGGGCCTTCCAGCCCCAGTCCTGGCGCGGAGCTGGACAAAGGAAAGGGGGTGTAACCGCCCCCCTTCCTGGTTCCTCCCAGAGGAGGGACCTAGTAGTTGATCCACCCCCAGTTTGGGAATAAGAGGGGGAGCAGTGCCATTGCACAGCAGATCATCCCGAAATCAACTTTAAACAAGAAGAAGACTGGACTTCGACATTCTGCTGCACAGAAGACTGAAGAGAATCTCCCTTGTGGCCTAGGAGTGGCCACCCTGTGAACACAGGTACCAACCAGCAACTCGACGTCTGCTTTGCCGCCGCCTCCCGCCGGAGACCGAGCCCAGAGCCCGACAAGAACCAGATTCCCAGACCTCTCAGAGCCCGATCCACAGTCCCTGCGAAGAAGGGACCCGTGGAGGCACCGAGCAACGTGGGACCGGACCTCTTGAAAGACACTCGAAAAGCTGACTGCGCAGCTTCTGAGGCATCCTCGACGTTGTGCTTTGGGGATTGAGAACCCCCACCACCGAGCAGCCCTTGCACCGAAGATCAGCCCTCCAGCATCTCCACGATCTGCGTGGGGCCCTTTTGCATTGTGCCACTCGACGCGCCATCCCGGCCACTAGCCACGTGGTCAGCGGCCATCTTGGCGACGAACCCGAAGATTTAAACAGCAGGTCTGGTTGCTCCAGACCTACCCAAGCTCCTGTAAAAAGGAGCACTCGCTCTGACCTTGCTGGTCCGAGTGAACAGCATCTTTCAACTTCTGCGTGGCTTGCATTTGCCAAGGCCTGTTTGCTCCGATCAGGTCGCCGACACCGCCAACAGCGAGAAGCCTACGTGGGACAGCTCGTGACCGACTCCTGGACGTCCTCGACCCCGGGTATCTACGTGGCTGCAGAAAGAAGCTACCCGACAACGCCTGTTTGCACCCGACATCGCCTGGTTCCAATCTGGTTCCACGGTAGTCACTGGCTAGTGACTTTGAACACTGTCCCCTCTGCTTTCAGGTCTTCACATCTTCCGATCCACCCTTGGATCCACCGGAACTTTTCTCATCGAGCCGCCTGCAGCATCTTCAGCTCCAAGCACCATCGACCAGCGTGACGAAACTCGACACAACTTCGACCCTGTGCACCCGCTTCCTGTGGGTGAGGTAACTCAGCTCCGCCGGTGCTCCTGCACTGGTACACATCCCAAGGGCCTGTGTTTTAAGTTTCAGCTCCGTAGGTCACTCGGAAGGTTCCCAACTTTCTAACTTTGTGCTTTTTACGCACCATAGACTTTGTATTGAGAAGTGCGTGCACTTTGAGCACTGCACCCGAGTCCCGTGGGCCTTTCCCGACTTAGTTAACTCCAGTCTCGAATAGCTCCAGCGATTCCCAAGGCCCTAGGCCTCTTCACTTTCCTCTAGGTATCTCTTATACCACTTTCTTAGTATATGGTTTAGGTGGCCCCTAGGGCTCATCCATATTGTGCAGCTTTTGTGTATTTTAAACTGTCTTGTGATTTAACGCTTGTGCTTCTGTGCTCATAAAGAGTCCAGGGGATTTTAATAGTTAATAAATCAATATATATTTTCAATATATATCTGTGTGGTGTCCCTTTCATTTGGTATTCAAGGGGGTTGTGTATGGTATAACAGCTGGCTTCACATGCCTTTCAGAGTTTAGCCTAAGACTGCTTTGTCTACGTTACCACTAGGATAACTGGTCTACAAGGTTGAATTACAACCATCATCATAAGGGTTGCTTGGCATGGTACAAAGTGATCACTAGAATTAGTGAGCATTATATACCAGGCCAACTTCTCACAACCTGAAACTGAAGACTAATGAGCGACAGTGAGCCATTCGCATGCCAAGGGGAGTGAGTTTGCGAGGCACTTTCTCCTCTCCTTCCATCCCCCCGTGCCTATTAGAACACTGCTGTTTTCTTTTTCTTCTTTGTGGAGTTTTTTTTTTTTGTTTTGTTTTGTTGAGCCACATTGAAGCGGTCATGGGTGGGTGGGCGACAGACCTCTCCAATCCAATCAAGACACAGTTGGTCACATTGACGCAGGAGGTAGTCGGATGGGTGGTAGGAGAGTGGGGGGGGGAGGAACGGGTGTTGGGATAGAGGGTACATTTAGTTTTCATTAGAGTAAGATTAGGCAGCAGCTATTTCAGACATCAGCTAGGGAAGCAGGGGCTGACAAGAGGCATTCGCAGCACTCACACTTGCCATCTACAACCACAGTATGGCAATACATAATAATGACATATATCCAGTCCTATCCTTTTCTATGATAGACTATATCCTGGCCCCGGCGGGAGAAGTGACGGAGATCCAAAAGATAGAATATTTAGCAGGAGTTCTCTCAGACCACTCGCCCCTCTGTCTTACAGTGGGTAGAGATAGGAAACGCTCAAATAATGAATGGAGGTTTAATGCATGGAAACTTGAGGATCCTAACGTAGCCCAAGAAATTAGAGTAGATACAGACCTCTGCTTCAAGGAAAATGTGGGATCTGTAGAATCGGTATAACACTCTAGGAGGCCTACAAAACGTTCTAAGAGACAGGGCCCAGGATATAATCTATACTACTATTATAAAGCGAGAACTGGGAACCTTTGAGGCGGGTAAACTCCAGAAGTAAACCACCAATCACAACACCCAATACAGTGTTGGAAAGGGGAGGTCGACAAGATGGACATAGGCTATACATTTGTACAACATATACATTACAAAGCGCAAACATCATTCGGGCAAAAGTAGTTCCTTGTGGGCGTTGTTCTGCTGTTAGGGAGTAGCATGGGCGTGCCAAGATAATGTGGGCGGTAACATTGGCAGAGGGGCATGTCCCAAAATGCATGACACTTCACTCGCTTACAGGGGCTGCGAGCTTCAAACACACATAAAACACAGCACCTTCACAAAACACAGCGACTTCACGAACAAAAACTCAAACCTTTACACATAAACACCGTTTTCTACCTAGCGATTTCAAAAACACAGCGTTTTTGGCATCCATGGGCAATTAAACACATGGCGCGAATACATTATGATAGAGGCATGCCTAAAAACATTAAAAGTTCGCAAAGTGGCATGGGCTGGGTACTCACTTCAGTGCCTACATCGCTAACCCATTCCGCGATACATTCTGCAGGCTTCGGATCAGACATAAAGAAAGAGGCGTGGCTTCATCAACAAAAGGGGCGCGGATATAGGTGCGCGGTAAAAAACGCGATCAGTGTCACTCAAGTCAGACCACACCAAAGGGGCGTGCCTTACGAAAACAACCAATCACGCTACATTTTGGACAAGTTGCACAGTAATTCACTTGCACACATTGGTCCGAAATGCACGTGACTCTAACTAAAAAAAGACAAGGATTGGTTGACGCACTCAGCACATTATTGCTGTCGTACGGACAGACGCGTTTCAGGAAGGGAGCACAACATTAGCTGAGCAAAAGCGGAGACAGTTTCAGAGCCAGAGACCACATTATTAGCGTTGTAAGGACAAAGACGTTCACGGACGGCTCAATGAAATTCATGCAAAAAACACGAAGGCACATTATTACTGTTGTACCGACGCGTTTGAGGAAGGGAGCAAGACATTAGGAGCAAAAACGGACACAGTTTTAGAGCCAGAGACCACATTATTAGCGTTGTGACATTTTCACAATTTAAAGTACATTAAACTTTCCAACAGGTGGGCGGCCAGGAAAACAAAAATAAGCCGAATTGAAGAAGCCTCATTTACATTGCCCAAAGAGGCAGGTTCTATGGTAATTAACGCCGCTTGCCATTGCAGACCCAGAATTCAATAAGCCTCATTTACATTACCGAAAGAGGCATGGTAATTGACGCCGCTTTCCGGTGCCACAATTAGGTCGCAACAAGCCTCAAACTTGATTCAAAAAGCACAATCACTGCTTTAATAAGTGCGCCCATTGTTTAAAGAATAAACACAAACACGTTCAAACACTCTTCTGTGGCATTGCAGCGTAAACAATAAATAAACACTTTCACACTTAAACATACATCAGAGGCCTCGCTGTAATTGCTACGCAAAGGCGGACAGACTTCCACAATTTGCACTACATGAAAGCTTCAACAAGGGGGCTCCCAATTTAAATAAGGATCATTATAGGTAAAGAAGGACACGTCATTGATGCTCATTCACGGAGCTGTCCATAAAACCACTGTTCGCTCCAAACAAAAATTACAATTTATTCACAAACCACAAAAGACAACATTAGACGCTACGAGCCCGTACCAACGCTGTTTGGGGGACAAAGTTTAGCACTTCTCTCTTTATAATAGTAGTATACATATTGCTTTTGTAAAGGACACACCTTTAACGTACTGTACTCTACTGGTAACAGCCACTCTACTACATTTGCTACATTCAATTGTTTCATTACACTTTCACAACATATATAATGCTCAGTTTGCCATGCTCACAAACATAACTATTAGCCCGTACCAACGCTGTTTGGGTGGGAAACTTTAGCACTTCTCTCTTTATAATCTATACTACTATTATAAAGGAAGAACTTTGAGGCTTTGAGGCGGGTAAACTTGGGAACCACAGCGCCAATCCACACACCGATACATCGTTGGAATCCTCAGGGTGTGCAGATGGACATAGGCTATATAAAGTTAAAAAATACGTTATATTAAAAAAATTTACATTATAAAAAAAGTAGTCCCCTCGAAGTAGCGCCGGCCGCGACCTGCGTGCTGACGTCAGGAGCACGGGGAGGAGCGGCGTCCAGGAGAGGCGGACATGGCACGGGGGGAGGAGCGGTAATGAGCGGCGAGGAGCGGTGGACTGAGGAGCGGCGGCTGAGGTAAGGCAGCGGGGGTCGGGGCAGGCGGGGGAACGGGGTGATGTAAGGCTCCAAACTACCACGATCACGCTCATTAGTTTTACCTCAAATACAGCTCAGGAAGTTGAACTGCAGAGCGCCAGCGTTTCAGCGTTTCAGCTTTAAGGGTTTAGGTTGACACGCGGGTATTATGTTACCATGCTGGAATCTCGGCACGCCGAGCTCCATCAAGGGTAAACCCCGCTCAAAGAGACCCCATAGGCGAAAGTGATCCATCAACCTCGGAGCCGTGTTTAAATGTGCCCTCTTTTCGTGGTACTTTTCATGTAGACGGGGAAAGCAAAAAGCCCGAAGCGCAATGCTGTGACTATCATTTGGTTTATCCCCACTCTAAACACATGAAATGGTAATTTCCAAGCAAAGGCTGGAGTTATAGCTGCAATACAGTGAGACGGTTTTACATTATAATGCACTGTTGTGACTATCATATGCCGCCTTTTTAAGGCTCCGGGGGACAATGTCGGGGCAGGCGGAGGTCGGGGCAGGCGGGGGACGGGGCGGGCCGGGGCCCGAAATGCTGGACAATGTCGGGGCCGGCGGGGGTCGGGGAAGCCTGATTGCTCCCGGACAAGGTCGGGACGGGCTGCTAGTAGCCCATAAAAAAGGTCAGGAGCTGAAAGATATTGCTGAGATCGAATTTAGGCTCCTCCAAATTGAAACACAGGCCCTCACAAGCGAAGATCCCTTCCTGATATGGAAAATGAGGACTCTTCACCAGGAATATTTAGCTATGGCCAGGGATCATGCACACCATGTGATACAGGCCATGCATTGGCGCCTTTACGACACAGGAGACAAGGCAGGCAGGCTACTGGCATTGCTCAGTAAGAAAGAATTGGACAGTAGGTGGGTGACCCAGATAGATACGGATGCTGGTCAAAGGCACATGGCCCCCACTGAGATAGCCATTGCCTTTGCTCATTATTACGAGGCCTTTTATGCCAAGCGTTCCTTTGCGGACCGTCGCAGATAGAAAGCTATCTAGACGCATTAGAGGTCCACAGATTAGCAAAAGAGGAGGCTCAGGTGTTAGAAGAAGTGATAACACTTGAGGAAGTCAGAGAAGCTATCAGCTTTCTGAATCCCGGGAAAGCCAACGGACTACCACCAGGACTCTTTCAACAAAATGCGGCACTATTGAGCCCCCATCCTCTGAATCTGTTTCTAGAGGCACAAACAGCGGGCAGCCTACCGAAAGACCTCCGAACTGCCACAATAATGGTAATACATAAGAAAGACAGACCACCACAGAAATGCAGCCCGTATTGACCCATTTCTAAACATAGAAATGAAGACACTGGTGCGTATTCTCACTGGCAGGCTCACAACAGTCATATCCAGCCTTATTCACCGTGACAAATCTAGCTTTATCCCAAAGAGGACCATGAGATTAAACCTACAGAGAAAACATAATTGGCTTGAGGTAGCAAGCAATAGAACAGACCCGCATTTAATACTATCGCTCGAAGCAGAAACGGCATTCAACGCTATTCACTGAACCTATCTCATGTAAACATTGGAAAAGTTTGGTTTTGGTCCCAAACTTAGGCACTGGATAACTCATTTATAGGTATGGGTAAGTGGAGTGATCTCCGGGGAATTTTCAACAGAGCGTGGGACACGACAAGGATGTCCCCTCTCCCCCTTCCTTTTTGCTCTCGTACTGGAGCCCCTTGCGTGCGTCATTAGAACACACCAGGAGATGACAGGGTTTTGGCACAATGAAACTGAGATTATGGATGAACGCATTTCATTATATGCAGAGAATATCCTTCTCTATGTCACAAATCCCAGGAAAACACTCCCACAAATACTGGATAGTTTCGAATGCTACGGTAAACATGCTGGATATAAAATGTTTGGGAGAAATCCTGTCTAAATCCAGCAAATCGGAGATGGGGACCTCTCGAATGCGCAAGCCAGATTCAGGTGGAAAACAATGGGGTAAGATACTTAGGCATCTACGTTACCACTGACGAACAGGAGGCCCTAAACCGTAATCTCTAAAGAGTCCTTAGAGAATTCAAAATGGACATAGAAAGGTGGAAAACGCTGCCCTTGACATTGCTAGGCAGGGCCGCACCATATAAAATGATAGTATTGACTAATTGCCTTTACATCCTCCAGAATACATATTACCCAGTCCCAGAGGACGTCTTTGTTAAGGTAGACACCGCTTTACGTACATTCCCCCGGAACGGAAAGCCTCCCAGAGTGGCCCTGGTTAAGCTACAATGCAATCAGTATAACAGTGGAATATCACTACCAGATATTAGAGCCTACTATTGAGCCTCCCATTTGATAGTGGTCAACGAATGGGAACATATGCCTGGTGATCATCCCACATATGTGTTGGAGCGCATGCAATTTGACATACATCCACACACCCACTATCTTTATGGAGGAAAGGGAGTTGCAAAATTATTAGTAGCCACGCAGATGGTGATTGCCACCTGGAAAAAAGCAGAAAGGCAAATTAAATGGAACAATAACATTACTAGAGAAACCCCTCTTTGGGTGGGAGGGAGACGTAAAGAATTTACACAATTGAATAGGTTTAAAAAGTTGGATCTGCTGGGTATTTCCTGGATCAAAGACATACTAGATCACAAAGAACGTGATGCCTTTCTCATCCTCTAGAAGAAAAATAATCTACATCAGAAGGCGCAATGTGCAGATACGGAGGAGCTCCCTGAATATGCCCTGTTAGAGGGAAGACTCCTCATGGGCGAAATTTCTGAAAAAGCAGTTTCCTGGATGTATCGGTCCATAATAAACAATAAGCCAGACACACTCCTGAAACTGAGGGCTAAACGGGAAATTGAGCTGGGAGTCTTAGATGATGTAGACTGGGAGACTGCGTTGATGCATCCACGGGAAGTAGCCATTAAGTCGCGGCTTAGACTTATTCAATTCAAGTACTTGCACAGGACTTACTATGACAGATCTTGTCTACACAGAATAGGAATTTGAATTTGAATTTAAAAAGATTTATAAAGCGCTCTGCTACTAGGCGGTTTCCTGACGCTGGGAGACTGATGGACGGAGGAAGGGGAGCACCGTGGAGTTACTATAGGGGAAATGCCTGGGTAAAGAGGTGAGTTTTGAGTGCTTTGCGGAAATGCAGGTATACTGTCATGGACCTGATGGTTGGGGGAAGGCTGTTCCAGAAGCGGGGGGCAAGAATGGAGAACCTATTGCCACCCACTCTGGAATTTCGGAAGCGAGGGACAATGAGGAGGGCCAGAGTAGCCGAGCGGAGGTTATGGCAGGGGAGGTAAGGGGTGACCATGGAGTTGATGCAAGCTGGGGCCGTACCAGCACGAGCCATAAAGGTCATGCAACCCATCTTGCAGAGGGTTCTCTGCAAGATGGGAAGCAAATGAAGAGACTTTAGTAGGGAGGTAATGTGATGATGCTTGGGAATCCGGTAAATAAGGCGAGCGGTCTGATTTTGGATGGACTGGAGGCGCCGCAGTTCGTAGGCAGGGATGCCCACGTACAAGCTGTTCCCGTAGTCCAAACGGGAAAGAACCATGGCCAAAACAATAATTTTAAGTGCTTCAAAGGAAAAGAAACGGGAAATTTTGTGAATAATTCTAAGGGACAAGAAGCAGGAAGAAACGACAGAACCAATCTGAGGGCGCATGGAGAGGTCCTGACTGATCTTGATTCCCATATTGAGGTAGAGGGAACCGGGGAGGGGCCAAGGGAGGGGGGCCAGAAGGCGGAGGTCACTGGACTGGTCGGGCCACCAGTCAGGACCAACTCCGTTTTGTCCGGATTAAGTTTAAGATAGGGAGGGAAGATCCACCTAATTACCTTAGATATACCAAGGAATCTGGGCCCTATTTTCCTACAATATGGGAGTGTCTGGAAATACGGGATTATTGGGAGAACATACTGACTAAACTGGAGGCTGTTTTGGGGATACAATACCTAGATACCCCAAATTTGTGCTACTGAGCATACATACAGACGTGGACCTCCCGAAGTCAAAGTTATTATTAACCAATCTTGGCCTGGTGGTTGCCAGGAGAGATTTGGCACGTAAATGGGGGATGACGCAGGGGCCCGCAGTGGATGAGTGGAAGAAGGAGATGGATATGTATATGACTGGAGAAAAGACCACTTATGCGGCCAGGGTATGCCTAAAAAAGTTCCAGAAAATATGGAGTCCGTGGATACAATACTATGGCCTCAAGATGGAAGTTTCGCAAATGGTCACCCAAACCACAGGATAGAAAGGTGCTGGGGGAGGGAGGGTGGAGACTGAGATGCGGGGGATTCGAGAAGTATATAATACTGACCCATGTATCAATGCTGTTCTTGTCAATGCTTTTGTATGAAAGCTTTATCAAGAACTTGCTTCCATTGCATGAAACTGTCAACTGTATTAATGTTCAATTAAAGAAAAATGCCAATTAAGAAAAAAAACACACAAAAAACATCCATTATATATTAA
This sequence comes from Lissotriton vulgaris, assembly GCF_964263255.1. Classification (NCBI taxonomy): domain Eukaryota; kingdom Metazoa; phylum Chordata; class Amphibia; order Caudata; family Salamandridae; genus Lissotriton; species Lissotriton vulgaris. The sequence continues at coordinate 1,030,266,254 of NC_141698.1, forward strand.
TAGATCTCCTCGTGACATGAAGGAACACTCTACAGATATGGTTCTGGTGGTTTCCATTTTCAGCAGGCATGCACTGTCCTGAAGATGATCCCAGTATTTAGTTATAGGGATCGAAACGTTGTCGACTTTAGGCAATCTGACACAAAATGTATATTGTGTATAAATGTGTGCTTGAGTGTTCTCACATATTTGATGTTGGCCTAACAGCTATAATCCTTTTTGGATACGCCTTCCAGTATTGCCTGAGCTTTTACCTTTTTCATGTGACACATGTCCCCACTTGTATGTTTCGTTATACCTTTTCATTAAAATATTATGTTCATTTGAACAATCGAAGTATAGATATCATTGCATCTCTATATATATGATTTTCTACAAATTCTTTTTTTGCTAGGGACCCTTGTTCCTTGCATTAGGACCCTGGCATTCTTGCTTCGCCACTGGCCTGGATTGGTTTTAAGTGAGTTCTCTTTGTGCTTTGTATATGAAGTAATTTGTCGGCGTGCCCTAGTTGCTAACAACTTTCTTTAAAGCCTGGCTGTTCTGTTCCCTGACACTGAGGAAATTTATGAATGCATTACCACCTGCAGCAGTAGACTCTCAGAGTGCAATTGATCAAAACTGGGATTAAGGGACATATTGACCTCTTTAATATCTGGCAGAATATTAGCCGCTGCAGTTTTATGGTTCCCCTGAGCTTCATCCCAGCTGGAGCCTTCAGTGGCCATGCAAGAGACTTCTCATCACTTTAATGTTGAGGTCACTTTCTTTATGGGTCAGTTCCATAACCCTAAATCTGGAAGGTACTTAAGGTGCGTGGTGGGTACACCCTGTGCAACCTGGCTCTTTTCCTTTATGGAATAAGAATCACTGCAGGAATTAGCAAACGGCATCACCATCCTTTACCTGTGGCCGTCCATGAGGACAACTCCCATTGGTCAGCAGTTCAATAAAACAAAAGAGGGCTTAAAGGGTAAGCAGGACCAGGTCAATGCGTTTTTTCCATCCAGTTGCCGCTTAGCAACTCCTCATCTCATGGTATAGTTTCTGCAGTGCACAGAGCAAACTCTGTCTCTTAAGAGCATTTGATGAAGCCCTCAAGGGTGAGAAGCCGTGCTCTATAATCCCCGGATTGATTGATTGATTAAATGATTGATCGATGAGAGGTCTTAGAAGACCTCTTCAGTCTGCCGCAGGGGGGTCCCATCCTGCTTGTTGACCACCCAACATCTCTTTTGCTAATAGCAAAACCTAACTTTGGGAAAAGTAGGCATCACCAAATCATCTACTGGAGTCAGTCATTTTCTGACCTAATTTTCCTGAAGGTGAGTGGTGCTAATGCGAAGAGCTATCGCTCCCCATTCAGTGTCAGAAGTGCAGAGAGCCCCATGGAACCCGTTCAAGGCACTAATCGCCATCTCGATCTCAGGCGATTAACAACAGCGCAAGTGAGAAGGAGTGATTGAGAGAATGTACAGGCACTTACCATAGATTTTCCCAACGCACCAAAGAACGCCCTTAAAAAATTATTTGTCTAATATGGGCGGTCATTGAATGCTTTTGCAGCCCATGAATTCAGGGCCTTCCTGTTTTTTGGCTATCAGATTGCCATTTTTAGCCTATTGTTATTCTTGAACTGTTTTAGAGTTTGGAGGATGGGAACACCATCACAAGAGTGGCAGATACCCCGCCCTCCTTATGACAAGTGCATTGGTATATAATGCACTTGTCACAAGGAGGGCAGGCTATCCATCACATTTGGGATGGAGTACCCATCTGCCGAACTCTAAATCAGTTCAGCTGCAATAGAGTAACCTTATATTCCTTAGAACCTGGGTATCATGTAGTACATAGACAAAGTTGGTTCTAGAATTAAAAATCATCATCAGTTACCAAAATTCAGTTACAGAAATGATCATGCAGTTAATTCATATAGGAAAACACATCTCAAAACATGCAGGCCCAAACAACACAGTTAATGGATGAATGACATGTATTTCATAGTCATTGTGGAACAATACATCAAATGATCGAACAATAAGGTGCCCCATATGTAGGAAGTGAAGAAGTGCTCATGCCATGCATCAACAAAAGAAAAAGTAACTATACAAATATAAAAACAAGAACAATTCAGATTCTTTGGTGGGCCTGTATCAACATTCTTAGGATCTAATTTACAAGTCCCATGCACCCGCCCATGTGTCACTTTTTCCCATGTTATAAGTGATGCACTGGCGGCGCAAGGGGTTTGTAAAAAAAATGGCTTTAGTTTCTCATTGATGGTATAATCTTCATTTATTCTTAAGTGCCTAAAAGTTGGAGTTTCAGTACAGGCACTATATGAATCATCGACGTTTAGACACTCTTAAGACGTGTATGCCTCTAACAGGGTCTCATGAGGGTATGGAACAACCTGGAGTCAAGGAAAGGCATATGTGGCCTTCTTTTACTTCCACGAAAAAAAGTGATCAACCTGCGCACTCCCTTATGTGTACTCTAGTGCTCTATTGCTATACAACATGAAAACAATGTTTGTGTGCTGTTTGGTTGAAAGGCAGCCAGCCCTAGTAAATGGAACATTGGCTATTAAAGGAAGGTGAGTTGTTAATGGAGTTAACCATTATATGTTTGAAGAACGGGTGTTTTTGTAATCTCTGGCATCTAGTATTTGTCATTTACAATGATTGGTTGCTCCGGCATATGAGTGCTGGCTATCATGAGGTTCACAGATCTGGATGTCATTGAGCGTTTTCGAGCTTGGTATTAGGTTTCCAGTGAGAGGTGGCCACACGAGTATCGTAGCAGTAGGTTTGGTTCAAAAGTATTCTTAAGTGAGACATATCCCTACAGGTGTCTCATTTATTTTCCACAGAGTCTGTCCACATATTAGCGTTTTTTTACGCATGAAGAATCAGAATACTCACAGATCCGCGTCTGCACATGAGCAGTTCCAGAGTTGATTGCACATAAGAGTGTAATTACGAAATATCGCACAGTTGTCATTAATCACAGTAAGTGTTTTGGCAGCATTTCATTCATTAACGTTTATACCATGAGCAGTTGGTCTGATTTTAATAATAGATTGGCTTTCCTGTTTTGTCGAGCAGGGCTACCCAGACAAGCTACTTGTCTACATCACATTCATCGTCACTTCAGTCTTTTCATTTTAAGTGAGTCCTGTTGCAAACAGGGACCTGGTCTTTAGTTCTTTCACTTAGTGGTGGTTTTTAGATTTATTTCAATCACGTGACTGTTTGTCTACAGTGAGGACGCTTTTCTCAAAGTGGTGGCATTGGTCTGTAATCTTCACACATTCTTGGAGTTCTTTTGGTGGCGTAGTACATTATTTAAGTTGTACCTTTAATTCTCAATCTTACTTTTTGACCTTTATAATAAGCTCATACCAGGCTATCATGTTATACTGGTTCTGTCCACCTTGTTTGTGTTTTTAGAACTGCAAATTTAGATTGATCATAAGCGAGTTTAGCAAGCTAGTTAGCATACTATTTTGAAATATATTGATATAATGAATTGATACAATGTTTTGTTTCTTACAGTTCCCCTGAAGAAGGGAATCCCCCGAAACGCATTGGGCTTTTTTTCAAATTGTGTTCTTCCATTATGTGCTTAATTTGGCAGTTTTTTGATGTTTAAGTATATGATTGATTGAGTTTAATTGCCTCTACAATTATTGTACAACAACGTTGATGCATTTGAATTTCGCACTATTATGTATAAATTTATCAGTTCACTGGATTAGTAACATCAATGTATTGTCTGAAGAAATATAAGATTATTTTTTGGAAAAATTCTCATGAGTGATCACTGGGATAAGTTACAATGCCTTAATTGTTTTAAATGTAATACTTTACACAGGTAGTGCGTTTGGTACACTAGTGGAGTTTCCACCAGAGGTTGATCACTTCTTTTACTTCCACCATAAAGCGTTCATATTGCACCCGAATGTTTGCTTCTCTCTAAAACAGACGAAGGCTTGAATCCCTTGCCATATAGAGGGGCGCCGGTTAAAATGGAGGATGCGGGTGGGTTACTTATATTTCTTCGCATCACAATCAGCATTGCTCATTCACACTCCCGCTCCAAATGGTCGTAAAACCCTAAATCAGGCCCCAAGTCTTTTTAAAACAAGCATCGGCATAGCCAATAGGTCTCGTTTTTGGGACCTTATAAGTATTTAGTTATGCAGCGCAATATCCTTGGTGCAACATCAATTGTTGTGTGGCTAAACACTTATAAGGTCCCAAAGGCGAGACCTATTGGCTATGCCAATGCTCGTTTATTTTATTACGGATCCGCAGCAAATCACAATGCTCTCCATGTACTGCTTCAGTAGAACTAAGGCAAAACTAAAAAGGTGAAATGAAAATGCTGTTCGCCAGGCTACTATTTATAAGCGATGCAACGGAGGAGAAAAAAGAAAAATACAAAATGCGTACCGTTGTCACTGCATTTCTAAAATAAAATGTGATTGCTTCCTTTGGTGGTCCAGCCTAAACAGCTTTTGATGTGTTGCCACCCTTTGTATTGTATTGTAGTGGAGAAGTGTGGCTCAGGGGTTAGAGGCAGCAGACCCGGAAGCTGAGATCGGCCCTGGACCAGGGTTCAATTCCCCGCATCGGCGGGTCTTGGGCTAAAAATTCCACGGTCTCGATAATTCTCGCTCCGGTGCCTTCTCGACTCACGGGTTCATGCTCTGTGACTCTGGGCAATAGCTTGCTTAATCTCCACAACGGCCCCTCGCGGCGGGATGCCTGGCTTTCACCTTGTGGATACCCTGCCGGGGCCTCTCACAGGGGAATACCAGGATGGGTTCCCTAGGCAAGCGCCAGGATGCCCTTTGTGGTGACAGGTCGCGCTATATAAGTATACCTACATTTACATTTGTATTGCAAATAGATCAAACTAGATACGCAGAATGGATTTTGGTCAACCCCCTTCATCCAGTGGTCTGTTCAGCTGCCAGCCATGTATTAGGAACACAGGGTCAGCTCAATGCAGCCACTGGCTTGCTTGAGCTGCGAGCGACTGTGCTTGCTGGCTGTAGTTTTAAGGTATTATTCCAATAAGAGGGAGGGGTGAATCATGCCCGCATAGGCAGTCTTTTTTTCGCCAAATAAAAGTTAAACCACAAAAAAAGGGGGACGACCACATGAAACCAGTGTTTGCAGTCAGCGAGAAAAATGCCTGCTTGGCATTGGCACTACATAAGTCCGGAAACTAATAAACACAATCTTAAAATACCGAAGTGCAAAGCGTCTGTCACCCGTATGATTGATTCAATAGTATTACTGGCATACGCTGCATTCCAGGCGCAGCTATATATGCAGTGAACCGGATGTATGATTAAACAACTACTACTCGAAGACCGAATACCTTAACCACGAATGCTAAATCACGAACACAGCTAAACCGCCATTCTTTATAACGACTACCTTAACCACGAAAAATATTCTTTTGCTATATTACCTAAATATCCATCTATGTGCTTTTAAAAGCGCATGTTTGAAACCCCTGAAACATTTTTTTTTATTTAAAATGTCTTTTATCATAAACAATTTTAAGTGAAGAAAAAACATGGGTGTTGAACATAACCTACGGAGCTTTGCAAAGATCCTGAATATTTTAAAACAAACACTTTTCAAACTTCAGCAATGTTAAAACAAAAAAAAAAAAAAATGGCTTGTGTAGCAGACACCCTGCTGGTCTCGGAGTCCTTTGAGAACAGATGAAAACTGGCGCCCAGCGTGTCTTCCCTGAAATATTTTTTGTGAGTTAGTTCAAATACCTTTTGGCTTATTATTTGATGCAAATTAAACCACTGCATCGAGCCTTCTATTGGCCAGTTTTAGGAGGAGGTCGTTGCTCGTGTTGATAGTGGTTTAGGAAGTCGTGGTTCATTGAGGGCTAGATGTATCAAGATACCCTTTAGCGAATCTCAAATAGCGATTTTTAAGGAATCGTTATTTGAGATTTGCAAAATGGTATGTATGTAGAAATTCGCGAATTTTTAGCGATTTCTTAAAATTCCTTAATTGCGTTTAGCAAATTGCTAATCGCAATTAAGGAATAATTTCCCATTCATTTCTATGGGCCAGGAGACCCATAGGAAGGAATGGGAAATTATTCTCAATTTGCGAATCGCAATAAGCTAATCGCAAATTGAGAATAATTTCAAGGGTGCAAGGGTGTCTTAAGGACACCCTGCTGCACCCCAGAAATTGACATCTGTGTGCATATGGCGTACATACATGCCCTAATGGCATGTATGAGCGTCACATGCCACCTTTACAAATTGCACAAAGTGCATTTGTAAAAGAAATCGCAAATTACCGCCAACTACAAGTTGGTGGTAATTTGCGATTTCTTAAGGGAAAATCGCTAATTGTAAATGCTTGATGCATAGCATTTAAGGAATCGCAATTTGTGATTCCTTAAATGCTGACGCAAAGTTAAGGAATCGCAAATTTTGCGATTCCTTAAATTTGCGATGCGATTTTTTCATACATCGCATTTCCCGTTTTTTTGTCGCAAACGCTGCTATTTTGCGATTCCCAGCGTTTGCGACAAAAAAAATGCTTGATACATTTAGCCCTAAAAGGTCGTTGTTTAAGAATCGTTGTTTACAACATTCGTTGTTAAAGATTCATTGTTAAGGCTGTTGTTAAGGATGTATGATTAAACAGCTACTACTCGAAGACACATGTACTACACATATGACCACATTTCAAAGGAGCATTAACTCAGTGAATTACAATCCTGCATCTCTGATAAACTAATATATCAAAGTACATCAGAGTAATATACGAGAACATGCGCTACTATTTCTGTTTTTATTATGTAATAAAAATAAATCCAATACTCTTTTCTGACTTTTAAGGACAGGCCGGTGATGGAAGTACTGTCCAAGCCTTGATATTACAGTGGTTTAATGTCCAAGACCAGAAAGATATAGAACTTTCTAATCGTGCTGTCTTAGAGTCGTGTTCTAAATGCCGAGGGCCTCATTTATGAAAAGTGATGCATCGCTGCGTGAAAACAGCGATGCGTCACTTTTCTTTTTTTTTTTTGTAAGACTTTATTTGCATTTGACAATTATACATTACATCATTTGCGTGTATAGAGGACAATGACCCGCCTTAGTCATTCCGATGCTCGTGATACACAGCTATTCAGCCGACAACCTCCCGGTCCGGCAGCGATTATGATCATGGTGCGTCAAATTTTCAATCAGTGTATACAGAATTATTAGTCTTACTTTTTTAATTATTTATTTTAAGTTAAAACAGAACTATAGACTCATCAGGAATTATGAACAGTTCAGTAGAGCTTCAATACACGGACATTCATCTATATCGGTGGGGCTTTACTGATGTACTACGCTATATTCTACCCATGATTTCCCCATGGTCTCTTACCACCACACCCATATCCCTCCCCGCATCCTATTCATGAGTATGTATTAGTTCCCAAGTCCATCCTCCTCATCAGAGCTATCCTCTCCCTCCTCCGGCAAAGGTTCACACAGTTCACCTCTATACTTGTTCCAGGGTAACCAGATCCTGTTCCACTTGCGAGGGTTGGCCCTTATTTTATAGACCGCACGCTCGGTAACCATCAGTTTATCCATGTGTCTGCACCACTGTGCTAATGTCGTTGTGTCTGCCGCCCCCCATTTCTGTGCTATATCGCGTTTGGCCACCATCGCTCCTATCACCACCCACTGTTGACCTTGTCTAGGTAGATCCGTCCTCCCCCACACATTCAACAAGCAAACCCTCGGGTGTAAGTGAGACTTCCAGTGTTTGTGAAATGGTTCTCATAATTCGCCTCCAGTATTCGCTAATGACCGGACATCCCCAAAGTGTGTGTAGGAGTGTCCCTTCCTCTCCACAGCCTCTCAGACAGTTCAGATTCTGCGCTCTGTGTATTCTATACAAAGCTGTTCTTGTGTAGTAGACCCTATGGAGTATTTTAAATTGTACTAGGCGGAATCGGGCCGATACTCCGGCCTCTCTCGGGGATGCCAGTGCAGCATTCCAGTCTGTTTTGTCCATTTCTCCCAACTCCGTCTCCCATTTATCCCGTAATTTAACTAGTGGGTCCGGTAGATTATTTAATAGTTTTTGATAAGTGAGTGATGTAGCTCCTGTTTGCATATAGTCAGTGAGCAGGCGGTCTTCTAATGGAGATGATTCAGGGACTTTGGTCCCCGGCTCTATGGCCGTCATCAATGCGTGTCTGATCTGTATATACCTATATGACTCAGTGGATCCTAGGTCATATTGTTGTTGTAGGAGTGAGAATGGGATCATACCAGTACTCGTCCATTTGTCTCCCACTGTGGAGATTCCTATGTTGTCCCATAGGGTAAATCCTTTGCTATTTCTCAGGCAACCCAGTGCTTTAGTATCCCACAGGGGTGTGAGTTTGGTTATAAAATCCCCCCATTTTAATCTAGCCTGCGCCTTATGCCATATTATTACTGTGTGCTTTGTCGGGCCTATCAATTTAGTCAACAGACGTTTATTATATAGTGGTGCCAATAGGCTGTGTGTTCCTAATTGGGTTCTGTAAGCCATATATGCCGGGGCGTCTTGTGGTGCGTGGAGCCATTGGTTTATCACCTTAAGTTGGGACGCCCAGTAATATAACTGTAAATTTGGCAGTGCTATCCCACCGTCGTACCATCCACGGTTAAGTTTTATATGAGCCACGCGAGCCGGGCGTTGTCGCCATAGCAAACCTGAGAGGACTGCTGTCACCTTCTTAAAATATGAGGGTGGGACAAGGGTCGGTGTGTTCTCCAATATATATGAAAAACGCGGAAGTGCCTTCATTTTAAATAAAGCCGCCCTGCCCAGAAGCGTCAGTGGTTAATTCGCCCAGTGTCTTGTATCTGCCTTTAAGCGAGTGAGAGGGGGTAATAAATTCTGCGTAAAGTAGTGCGAGGCGTCTCGGGTTACATAAATGCCTAGATATTTAAACGAGGGGTGTGCTATGGTCAGTTGGCATTCGCTGGGTATAGGCGGCAGGGGACCCTTCAGTTCATATATAATCGATTTTGACCAATTTATGGTGTAGCCTAAGTAAACACCGTGTGCATCACACAGGTCAAGTAGAATAGGAATACCTGCAGCCGGATCCGACAAGTATATCAACATATCATCAGCATAAAGGGAGACCCTGTCTTCCCAATGATCCCCCCAACTTACCCCCTTTAACAAAGGAGTGTCTCTAATGATAGTCGCTAACGGTTCCAGAACCAGCGCAAACAGCAGAGGAGAGAGAGGGCAGCCCTGCCTCGTTCCTCTAGCCAGTGGCATGTCACGTGAAACGTGGCCATTTGCCGTCACATGTGCCACAGGTTCTGTATATAAGAGTTTTATCCACGCTATGAATTTAGGGCCGAAGCCCATGTGCGCTAGAACTGCCAAAAGGTATGGCCACTCCACTAATCGAATGCCATCTTGGCGATGCGTCACTTTTCACTGCGCCCTCCTTGCGACACCAATGATGCGTCATATTTACAGTATGACGCATCATGGCGCAAGGAGTTACAGATACATCAGTATTTCTGACGTATCTGTATGGCGCAAAAGTGACGCATTGCTGGAGTGTGTTACAAAAGTGACGCAACTCCAGCAATGTTTCCTTTCACATGGGGCAAGTCCCATGTGAAAGGGCCTGCGTCAGTCTTACGCCTGCTGTGAGGTAGAAGTAAGACATTGACGCATTTGCGTCCTAGAAGTGGCGTCACTTCTATGACCCTTTCTTGCGTCAGAACGCCCCCCCTGCCTACATTATACCTGGCGTAGTTATAATGTAGTGCAGGGGTTTACAAAGTGACGCATCTACCTAGATGCGTCACTTTGTAAATATGGTGCAACAAGGCACATTTTTTACGCTGCTGGTGCGTCACAAAAAGTGACGCACCTGCGGCGTAAAAGTGGCGCACGGCCTCATAAATGAGGCCCCGAATGTTCAGCTATATAGTAACAAACATTCATGTAGTCACTGCGAGGGAGACAGGTTTGAACCACTCCCTTTACAACTACACGATTTCCTCGCATCCCTGCAGTCCTCCCATGGATTGGCTGGCGTCACCTTGGATACGCCTTAGCACCTCGTCGTCAGATGCAGCAACACTTTCTCCATAAACTAAACAAAAGCATATGAGAAAATGCTTCTAAGATAAGTATTTACCTGTTGATATCAGACAAATGAGACATTTAAAATACAACGTGGTATTGTTTCATGTTATCAAAACTCAGGCCAGCAGTATAAAATAATATGTTGCAGTGCAACAGTGTAGGTAGGGATGCTTTGTTGCACTTTGTTATGCACAAAGAGCTCCATACAACTGCTTTCAGTCCGGGGTAAAACAGGACTGCACCAATTAATTTAGAACCTGCAGTGCTTGCACACATCACCGTGTGTCCGATACAGAGGCCTATATTTGCAATTTGGAAAAATGTTCATTACTATTTTAAATGTATATTGTTGTGCCAAAATGCCCCCAGCCTCCATTTAAAGAAACGTCACTCCTTTAGTTTCGCCATGCAGAAGAAAAGGTTATTGACACGAGAATTCTTCTTGACTAAACTGTCAAAAGAGTGACTTCCTGTGCCTTGTATATTTACTTAAAAACGAGGCTTTAGACTAAATAATTAGCAGCTTACCTCTAGATTGCCCGGTATAGTAAAGGAGAGGGAGTTGAGGGGGCGCGGCGTCACTAAGGAAACCACAGCAGGGGTGGTGTTGGGGGGGGCGGGGGGGGGGGGGGTGGAGTGAGACCAGCCCAAAACAAGGAATGGAATACTCTAGTTTCACCTGGCCTGGAATTACCATTGAGACACATGTGAATGTTCTTTTTAAAATTACAGCGGTCCATAGTGAGTATTTATGCTGCAGGAGACACTAGATTGCTTTAGAAAGAGGATGTGGTAAAAAACATAATGAGCTGCCGACTTTGAAATGGGGAACAGGGCTCGAATGTCGGCGTGGGCTCCCCTTGCCTACAACAACAAACAAGCATTGGCCGCACGCGAGCCTCACGCTTAAAGTAAAAAAAAAAAACAAGCCTGTGGAGTTGTGTGTACGCATGCATGCTAGAAGCAGGGGGGAGGAGGGGGTCTGCGTGATTAACTTGCGGGAGTGATAATTGCTACCATATGGTGGCGCTCGCTCCCGCATGTAAATTGCCTCACGTGCACGCGTTGCCATTGAAGGCAATGGAACGCGTGCACGTGTTTGGCTGAAAAGCCATGATGATCAGAAAAGGTATTTTTGCCTATGCAGCGCATGCGCACTGCGTAGGCGAGTCCTAAATATGCATGGATTGTGCGTTGGCTTCATCTAGAGCAGCATCACCCTCTCATCTCCCGCTATTGGTTGATTGGTGTATTATTCCACATACAATGCAGTGCTTGCACTACAATACATGAGGAACTACTTTACAACTTAAAAGTAGATAAGGTGTGAATCATCACACCTTAAATTATTCTCCACATTGATGCATTGCGTACAGAAAGTAATATTTTTATTTTTCCCCACTGCTGTAGGCGTCAACTTGATGTTTTAGTCAAGACTCTAAATCCAAGCCAGCCTTATTGGCTTTGCCAATGCTTATTTTGACTTTCATTTGGAGGAAGGTATTTTTAAGTAATCATTTTTGTAGGATATCTGTGGGAGGTACTTGTTCCAAACAGCTGGCAGCAAGGAGAATACTGTGTCTGTGCCATTTAAAATACAGACACACCAAATTCTAAGTGTACAAATAAAAAAGCAATCTTCAAAAAGCACATAACAAGAAAGCAAGATTGTGACTACAGCAACTAATTTGAAAATTCATCCTTAGATGCACAATCTGACAGCAGTGATGGACAACACACTCTGTTAATAAAAAACCTTGCTGTGGCTGTCAATTAAGCAATAAAAGGAGCAAACGTTAAAACATTACTGGTGCCTGGGTGGAGGAAAGTGCATGACAGTATCTGTAACAGGCAGTGCAGTGTGAACAAAATGAATGTTCTCTAGGTTAATCTGTGTTCATTGACCTTTATCTTTATATCTTATTGTTGCTGGGAAGGGTTCTTTCTGCAAGAACAATGCAAGCAGACAAAATGTCCCTGGTAACTTGAAAGATCACAAAACACAGGGATTGACTGTAGCAGAAAAATAAATAAAAAAGAAAAATAAAGACTACAATATGCAAAAAAAAAACTACCTTTAAAAACACTAAAGACATAACACTGAAAAAAAGTTCAACATGCTTCAGATATGCAGTATAGTGCACCGAGCTCACAACAACAGTACAAGCCATTTTGATAAATAATCAGAACCTCCAAAAACACAGTAAATAGTTTCCGGCCTGTGTCAGAATCCTCAATACCTGGGGCGAAGATACCTGAACAGGTGAGTACTGCGGGCCACACTAAGAGCAATAAAGCGCTAAACAAATCCTTAACACAGAGTAACATATTCAGCAGCAGGACACCAAGCCGGCATTGCCTGTTGTTTCACTCAATGATCGAGTTACAAGTCGAAACTGTTAACATGCTTATTTTTAATAATTAATATCAATATTTTCCTCTGGCATGAGCCAAGACCTTTTGATTTCAGTAGCATTAAATGTATATGGTCAGCGTAACTGGTCTCCCCTCACGCAGCACCGTCGTTAATGCACTGTCCCAGTGCCTTCTGGTGTCCCAGGTAGGTGTTCGAGGCTGTCCCCCACCTGCAGCCTCCTGCCTGCACCTCATCCCTGGTGGTCCAGTGGAAGAGCCTGCTCTTCTGCTGGTCTGCTCTGTAGGTGTCAGTCTTTTTCTGTCTTTTTTTCTGTTTCACTGTTTTCTCTGTCCTTTTCTGTTTTCTGTATTATACCTTTTTATTCTGCCTTTCTGGTACCTCTGTTTTTCTTGATTTTCTTTCCCGCCGCTGCTGCCTCTGCAACCCCGCCAGCGTGTTCCCACTCCTGGCTTCTGCCTCCCAGCTCCTGGCTTCCACCTCCCGGCTGCTCACCCTCCCCCCGAACCCTGACTGCGACTAGCGCCTGGGACCCTGGTCCCCCGACCCAGCTGCTACAACCCCAGCACTCTCCACGCACTCAACCCTGAGCAAACAACAACTGCTAGCTCTTGACCCAGAGTAACTCCCAAGGCCGTTCTCCTGCAGACACTGCTGCCGCACCTTCACCCACCTCCAGACCCAGACAGACTCCCCCAACCCACCGGATGCCAACATACACAATTCCCTGAGCTGCATCCCCCTCAACGTGTGCTCCCTGCACAGACACTCAGTAGAAGTTTGGTACCTTTTCAACACACACTAGCCCGTCATCACCTTCCTCACAGAGACCTGGACCAATGCCAGCTCTGTACACCAACATCGCAACCGCCATCCCCGATGAATACAAGATCCTGAGGAAAGACCACCCCAACCGCCCCGGAGGAGGCCTTGCCATCGTTCACAAAAGCTCCCACCAACTCACAACCACCAACTCAGACGACGCCTCGCCTGCCATGGAACAAATCCACTTCCAGATCAAGCCCAACCCCAAAACGATGCTCTGCGGAATTCTCGCCAACAAACCACCCGGACCCAACTCCCTATTCACTAACACCATTACAGGCTACATCGCTCCCCACGACCTCGCCTCCACAGACTACATACTGCTCGGAGACCTGAACTTCCACGTGACAACCTCAGTGACCCCAACACCACCGAGCTCCTAGACAACCTCACCAACATTGGACAGAAGGAATTCGTCTCCACCCCCACCCACACGGCAGGACACACTCTCTACCCCATCTTTTCAGGAGGAAACAACATTCACTTCAGTCACACCATGGAACCGCTCTGGATGGACCACTACTGCATCCATTTCTCCTTCTTGAAACCCACCACACACAAGCTTACACCACACCCCCCACACAGAAACTGGAGCACAATCACTGAAGAACACTGCACCTCGGCCCTCAGCTGCACTCCTCCTCCTACCAAGACAGACGGCAACACAGCAGCAAATGACCTTCACCAATGGATCGTCGACTGCGCCAGCACTCTCACCCCCTTCCAGAACTCCGCCAGATGGCACAACGTGTAAGCCAACTAGTTCACCTCGGACCTCCAAGAATCCAAGCATTCTTGCATATGACTGTAGAAAAAGTGGAGGAACAGCAAAACCCTGGAAGCACGCTCCGCCTACTAGGTCATGACCACGGCATACCACCAACTTATCAAATCACCTAAGAGAAACTTAATTCAAAACAGAATCCTCTCCAACTCCCACAACTCCAAGGAATTCTTCGCCATCATACAAGAATTCCCCTTACCCAACTATCGATCTCCCTTCCTCCAAGATCCTTTGCAACAAACTCCGCTTCTTCTTCCACCAAAAGATATGACAACTTCAACGACCAAGACTACGGCACCGACCCAACACCCCCCACCAGCAACGCCACCCAGCCTATCCTCCTCACCTGGACCCCGGTCACCATAGAAGACACCACAAAGACTATGAAAAGCATCCAATTTGGAGCACCCACTGACCCCTGCCCACCACACATTTTCCACAGGGCCACCACTGACATTGCACCCGGACTACGACAAACAATCAACTGCGCCCACAAAACAGCCATGTTCCCTGATGACTGGAAATGCACCAAAGTCAAACCCCTTCTCAAGAAGCCCTCCGCAGACCCGACAGACCTCAAGAACTACAGGCCCATCTCTCTTCTACCTTTGGCCGCCAAAGTCATCGAGAAAGTCATCAACACCCAGATAACACACTTTATAGAAACCAACAACATCCTCGACTCCTCTCAATCAGATTCCGCAGCAGCCACAGCACAGAGACTGCACTAACAGCCAACACTGACAACATCCGCACCCTCCTCAATCAAGGCCGTACTGCAGGTCTCATCCTCCCAGACCTCTCATCAGCCTTTGACACCATCTCCTACTGCACAATAGCCGCCAGACTCCACAACGCCAGCTTCCAGGGAACTGCCTTAGACCGGATTTGATCTTTCAGGCAGAACTCATAAAATAAAACTCCCGCCCTTCCTCTCTGAACCCACAAAGATCAGATGTGGAGTACCTAAAGGATTCTCCCTCAGACCCATGCTCTTCAACGTCTACATTGTCCCCCTCGCAATCATCGTCAGTAAAAAAACGAACTCAAAATAGTCCTATACGCCCACGACACTCAGCTCATCTCTCCCTCACGAAGGAACCTGACATCACAAGGCACAGTTCCCAAGAAGGGATGAAGGACATCGCATCCTGGATGAGCAGCAGCTGCCTAAAGCTCAACTCGGAGAAAAAGGAAGTCCTCATCCTCGGCTTCACCCCCTCCACATGGGACAACACCTGGTGGCCCCCCATCACTCTGAAACTCTCCCACCCCTAAAGACCATGTCCGCAACCTCGCATCATTCTCGACTCCTCACTCACTATGAACGACCAGATCAACGCTGTGTCCTCCACATTCTTAAACACCCTCCGCATTCTCCGCAAGACCGTCAAATGGATCCCCCGACTCCAGAAGACCGTCACCCAGGCACTCATCACCAGCAGACTGGACTACGGAAAGGCGCTCTATGCTAGAATCAACAAAACACTCCTTCGCAAACTCCAGACCATCCAGAACACCGCAGGCAGACTCGTTCTCACCATCCATGACATGACCACATCACCCAGCACCCCCGCGAACTCCACTGGCTCCTTGTTAAAAAAAGAATAACCTTCAAACTACTCACACACGCCTACAAGGCCCTCCATAACACCAGAACCCAATATATCAATGAAATAAACTACTTCCACGCACCCAAGAGAAATCTCCACTCCCCTGACCTAGCTCTAGCCACGGTCCCACATATCCACAGGCCCAGAATGGGTGGCAGATCCTTTTCCTACGTCATGTCCAAGACCTGGAACGAACTCCCCCTCCTCATCAGACAAAGCCCGGCACTGCATCTTTTCAGAACAGATCTCAAAACCTGGCTCTTCGGATGACGAGGGAGCTGCCCGCACACCCCTCCCCTAGCGCCTTGAGACCCTCACAGGTGAGTACTGCTGTGCGCTCTATAAATCCCTGATTGATTGATTGATTGATTGATTTATTGATTGATTGAGAATGCTGGTCTAGGGGACACAGCATCATCAAGAATATCAGGGCCCGTTTTCGGTTCCTTTGGATGGGCCATGGGGTTACCCCCCCTTTAGGTTTCTACACCAAATTGTTTTGCTTTGACCTTCAATGCGCTAAGGCATTAGAATAAAAAAGGAACACATACACACTCTGTTGTCAATCACTCTCAAGCAATCAAGACGATTGCTTAGTCTTGAAAACACATTGGTGCAACGAATGTCAAGTGATTAAATACCAATGGCCATTCTCACCCTATTCACTGGGGCTGCAACTGATGGCAGAGCTGACGATTTCACAGCCCGAGGTCTGTGATGTCATCAGCTCAGCAAAGCAATAGCCTCCTCGGCCTAGCCCCGTCCCTTGATGACATTTTGTTAAAGTTATCCCTGGGCGCTTCAGGCTGAAGTCCTGCAATGCCAGGGCCTTCACGTCAATCAAGGATGTAGCTAGACTCCCACCCTTCCCCATCTCATCACAAAGTGAGATGGGATTAACGGCCCCACCTCACTCTGTGATGAGAGGGAGAAGGGTGGGGTAAGAGACTGCAGCCTGAAAGTTCATCACTGGATTTTGCGCAGTCTATTAGCATGTGTTTGGATGACCCACTGCGCAAAATCCAGTTCACACCTTCCCACCCTGAAAGTGAACCTGGACAGACATTGGAGAAGAGTGACCGCTATCTTGGATTTTGGAAAAACCTAAAATAATGTCATTGTAGGCCCATTGTGCACCTCCTCAGTGCCTGTTCCAATCAACTGTACTGGCTTATCCCAGACCTCGAGAGAAGGGGAGTTATAAACCCCACTACTGGTCTCCTCTCACGCACTAGTGTCAGGGCCACTGTCCTTTTGTTGTTGCAGATTTATATAGCTGGAACTGGACCCGAAGGTATTGGAGCGCTTTACATGAGCACCAGTTGCGTTACACAAGGACACATTAATATTTTTGGTAGGCACACGGAGATTAAGTGATTTGTCCAGAATCACAGGATGTGGAGTTGACCCGAGGCTCGAACCTTGGTTTCCCAGCTCCAAAGTCAGCAGTCTAGCCATCAGACCACATCCTCTCCTCACCTCACCTTTGTGTGCATGGGTATGTGTCTTTGTATGCTTTTGTGTTTGTGTATGTGTGACTGTGTATGCATCTTTGTATAATTGACCAGGTGTTAAAGTGTATGAGTATGTGTGTGCTTGTAATTAGAAAGCCTGCCTGTGACGTATTCGCCAGTGGTTGCCAAGGCCCGAGGCTGGGTGCTGGAGTGGACAACATTTTAGCCTATGTAGATGATCATGGCAGTGATCTCACGAGGTGGATTCCATATCTCCTGCTGCATCAATAAGATCTAATGCCGATTTGGAAGGGAGGCTTGGCTCGCGCTCCCTCTGACCTGCATTGACTACGATTCATGACAGCAAGGTCAGGGAGAAGGCCTCTCTTTAACCCCTTGTATGCTCATGACGGAGCCGCTCCGTCATGAGCCGCGGTTGTGCTGTGCTCATGACGGAGCAGTTCCGTCATGGCCCTGCCGCCGCGCCTGCGCGGCGCATTCTATTAAGCGGGCGGGGCCATGACGGAACTGCTCCGTCATGAGCACAGCGCAACCGCGGCTCGTGACGGAGCGGCTCCGTCACGAGCATGCGAGCGCCGCTCAGGCCCCCCCCACCCCTAGCGCTGCGGCGGAATTGCCGCCGCAGCGAAGTGGTTAAAGTGGAGCCTGGCGACCAGATGAAGTCGAGAGAAACACACCCATCACCTGCAAGGGAGGATGAGCGCATGCATCTGTTTTTTTAAATAAAACTTTAGATGGATTCAACACTGCACTGCTATTATGACGCATATTACTGTTTAGCTTTGGCCTGTATGTTGGATGAATGTGGTGCCCCGTTATCTGGACTAAATGTTATCAATTGTATATCCTGCAAGACATGTAAGGAAAAGGGGAAAGACAATTCATTGCAGGGAAGTGGGCTGTGTGAAGTTTACAATAAAATTACTGAATTTTAGATATATTTACTTTAAACTTCTGAGGTTGCACCAAGTCAGGGTAAGTGTTATATTAAAAAGTTGCTGTTTTAATAGGAGGAACATTTCACAACTAAAAAAGGCCTTTCTCTCTTGCATTTCACATGGCAGGCCCATCTTTGCCCCCCACTGCTTGTTGAGGAAACTGGGGTCTGTAATATGGGCATTGTACATCTGAGAAATACTTGGTATGTGCACCAAATGTCTTATCACTTCATAGAATGCGCACTAAATGAAGAAAATATAATATGTTGATGGGTAATAATCAAGATAGGTAATGTAACTCTAACAATAGTTATGTATACAATTAATACAAATACGAATGCAGCTGCGCAAATGGGGTTCAGCAAACCATTTTTTGATATGGAGCAAGCTATCTGTGGTACTGCCTCAGAGTATTGGAGGCAGAGGAAGGTTGTGTATTCAGGAAATTTGGCCACATTAATGTAGTGGCATATGCTTTTGATTTTTTCGACTTAAAATGTGGCAGAGTTGTGCTTGCAATAAAAAATAAGCACAAAATGAAATACAGCACTGAGTGGCCTCAGCAAGAGGCAGCGTCCTCTGGTCTGCTCTCCATTGTTGATGGCCCTGTAAAATAACAGTGCTTCTTAGCTTCAAGGCACTTGCTGCTGTACACCTCACCACTTCTAAAGCCCACCAGCTGCTACTGCCCTGAGATCCTGGGGTCTGCATTCTTAGAGTCCCACAGCTGGAATTCAATTACCCCTCTTAGCACTTCACTCTCAGGACAGCAAGGCAAAGAGTCCAGGACTGGCTGAGGGAACTGCAGTGGTTTAGAAACAGAAAAAGAAAACGCATTTGTAGGGGATGGCTTAGTATATGGTGCCAACTTATTTAAGTGAAGCACCTTGCACTAATTGAGACAAGACTTAGGGTGATTTTAGTGGTCTTAGACAAACATAGAAAGCTCTCTAAGTAGCAGCTGTGGAGAGCAGCCATCAGGCTTAGTCCAGAAGGAGTGTTAAGCAGCTTGTTTTGGTAGAACTAATCATATAGTGTAGGTTAAACGAAAAAGAATCATATAATGTATTCGGGAAAATATGTATATTTATTATACACACTAACATATTGGTATATCTCTTACCCGGAGAGATCAAACCAATACACACAATACTTCAATTGTAAACAGGTAAGTAAGCACAAATACACAGTGGTCTCCAAGGGGCGACCAAACCATATACTAAAGAAGTGGAATGCAAACTGCAACTGAAGTCTCAGTCTCAGAAGAGCTGGGGACCCAAGGATACACCCGAGGTAAGTACCCAGGAAACCCAAGGAGGCTGTGTGTAGATTGGAAACACTGCAGCGTACTCAATGCAAGTCAATAGGAATGTCGCGGTTGCCGTTTTCAAGAAGAAGGAACCTTCCCCAGTGGACCCTGAAGAAACCAATTGGAAGACAGAAGGTTGGAGAGTCACCCCTCCCATGGATACCCCAGGAACCTGGATATCTGCACCAGGGAAGCGGGGTGCATAGGTGGGAAGTGACATCGAAAATGCCATTTACCACAATGGAGGACTTCAGGAAAAATGCAGCTGGCGAAGAGGGTGAAGGAGTCCAGTGGAATCCAAGGATGGATTCTTGAAGAGAAGAACCTGCAAGCAGAGGGGACAGAGTTTATGCCACTCGAAGGTGACCAGGAGGCACGGAAGAGCAATGGCCATTGATGACGGTTACCTTGTTGCTGCAGCTGTGAGGACCAGGCGACACTGTGGAATACCAGGAGCCGTTCATGAGCTTTCCTTTGGTGGAAGTCCAGAACCAGGGAGTCAGTGTCCGGCGGGAGCACCAACAAGCCTTGGCAGCAGCAACAGAAGTGGCAAACGAAAAAGGAGCAAAGTTGGGACCAGCAAGGTCCAAGGGACTCACTAACTGCAGGACAGTCTGAGCAGGCCTGGGCAAGCAGGTGAGCCCACTGAAGCCAAAGAAGACCCTCAAGAGGACCCACAGGCTGAAAGTACAGGAGTCACAGGAGGACCTCATGCAGCTCCCAAAGATGCAGTCCCACGGTGCAGAGGATGTGGTGAGGAGGAAGATCTTGGCCAGAAGAGATGCTGGAGCTTCCTGTAGCCTGAAGATCTCTGGAGAAAAAAGGCAATAATCCTTGGCAACAGCAAGTCGACAAGGTGCACAGGAGTTCTGTTCCAGCGGTTCTGAACAGGGTTATTAGCCTTAAACTTGCAGAGAGGACAGGTCAAGCCTTGAGGGAGTGGCACAACCACCACCCATGCTGCTGAGCCTTTCGGAGTCCGTAGGACATCAGGAGCAGCAGACTAGTCAGCTTCGTTGTGGTGCCTGCAGATGCAGGGGAGTAAGTCTTTCACTCCAAGGGAGATTCCTTTGGGTGTCTTTGATGCCCAAAGGCCTGGAGAGGAACCTGGATGAAGCAGAGGCACACACAATGAAGAAGACTTGCAGAACAGCAAGACCAGGAGTATCAGAAGTCTTCCTTGTTGCAGTCTAGGTTCCAGGTGTAGTTCAAGGTGCCCAGATGATTGAAGTTGAAGTGGTTTCGGGTTTGAATCTTCTCCCACTATGAATCCAAAGAGCCACCCACAGGTAGGCCGTTAAGTACCCTAGGGAAATGGTTGTTATGATTCAGGATTCCCTCCCAGAGGAGGGGCTGAACAGAGGGGACGATACTCTCATGTCCTTTGTCCAGTTTCGTGCCAGAGTGGGAGTCAAGGGTTTGCTGAACTGGTTCAAATTGGAGAATGCAAGGAGGACACTATTTGTGCCCTTCAAAACTGTCTGGTGGTGCTGGCAAGCACCCCCATCCAATCCAAGTACACTAAGTCCTGTCTGGGAGGTGGTCACACCTCCCTGTGACAGGACCCCTACTGTTCTACCTTCCCCTGCTCGAGCTCAGTTCAGCAGCAGGAAGACAGAATCGTGTCTGGGGATTCCCGGAGGAGTCCTCTGATGCATGGAATCATACCCCCAACACCTGTAATGGTGTTGGGGTATGATTCCAACATGTTTGATACCACAGGTTCGGCACAGCCAATATATAGTTAGCCATTGTGTAATGATGCATGGCCACTATATGCATTTAAATGGCTGACCACACTCACAAAGCCTGGAGAATTGGCTCTGGGGTTTATATTGGGTATCCTGCTCGTGGAGGGCACCCGCACACTTATAAACTAGTACCCTGCCTTCAGGATTGAAAGGCCTACCTTTTAATCCTGGTAGACTTATAGGTTGGCTTATAGGTTTTAAGTGCAGTGACCTCAGCTATAAGAAAACGTATATCTGTCGTAAGTGGTGCTAGCACCAACAGGCTGCAATGGCAAGCCTTTAGTCACAGTTTGAGTAGTATACATGCCGCAGCCCATGGGAGACCACTGGTGTACCTATGGCCTGGGTACCTTAGTACCATATACTAGGGACTTACATGGGTACACCATTAGCCAAATGGGACGGTACCAATGTACTTACCACATGTCCAATTTAGGGAGAAAGCACAGTGACTGGGGTCCTGATTAGCAGGATCCCAGTCAGACTAGTCAGAAAACAGAATAACACCAGCAAAAAGTGGGGTAACCATGAAAGCAGATCCTACTTTCCTACAGTACTTTTATCCACACAAAGCTAAATACTATCACAAACTTACAAATATGAACACAATCCAGGAGTATTGTTTAAGATATGGTTGTTTAACAAGACAACAATCAAGCCGTTGGAAGTTATCACCAAATTTTCATAGCGCACACACCTCGGGTGTTCGGCCTTTGTCATATCGTGAACTTCTTACTAATAAACCAGTCACATCTACTGCCGTTGCAATCATGTTTTTATAGTGACAACAACTTGGTCTATTCACTTTGGCATATGTCACAGTCCAAAGCCCCCCTTGCCAATATGCCTTGCTTTCTAAAATGTCACCTCCTAGAGATATCAGGTCACGCTCAGTCAACCCAAATATCTGGCCAGGCCTAAGTTTTATAACCTAAGGTCCCCTAAAGAGGTACAAATCAGCATTCTGTCCAGAACTAATTTTTCTAACATGACTCTAACTGAAATAAAGCCCTCACCAATTTTAAAACTAAAGGGTTCCACTTGGCTTTGTTTACATTCAATTTGCTAGCAAGCCTAGAGCTAACACGTGGAGTAAGAACTATACGAGGGCCTAAACCATTCAGGTATATTCTTAATCAATACTTTCACATCAATTTGGAAAATAGGCTACGCCATTGTTTGTAGGCATGCATACACCCTCTTGCTGCCCCGCTTGCTCCTCTTGGTTTCAACCACAATGCATGCTTATGCTAACTCTGTAGTGCGTGCTCCAGTGCACAAGCACACCCTTTTCCATTCTATCAGAGTTCGCATGGCCACCAGTGGTGGGCAGCAGGTGGGAGGTTGAGTTGCAGTGAAGGCCGCACACTGGCTGCATCACCACAAAGATCATTTTGCTGCTTCTCCCCATCAGAAGCCATTTTTACCCACTGCTATCCAGCCACCCAAATGGAATAGAAGAGCCCATCCTCACTACATTACTTGGGCAAGGTAGATCACAGGAGCATAGGGGCATAAGTGGTATTCGGTGGGTAACTAAAGGTGTCCCCTAGTGTCTGCGCACTAGAATCCCACAGTGGGAGTAGAGAGAGCAAAAGCCATCATAACCTTTTTAAATCACAGTTAAGTTGTGGTTTCCTAAAATCTGGTGCATCAAGGTGCGCCCCTGATAAACCGCGGATTGTGATAAAGTTTCCCCACCCTAGAGAGGGTGCACACAGCCTCATGATATAGGCAGGAAAGAGAAAATAATGTATGCATGTGCAGAAGGTTCTTAGGCATCTATTGCAACAACTGCTGTTCAGTTTGAATGTGGTTTGGGGGAATCTGCTCCTTTATGTCCCTTCATCTCACCTTTTAGGAAGACTAGTGGTTCAGGGTCTTGGGAATCTAGGGGGGTCCCCACTGTCAAGCACTGCTCCTTCTATGTCCAACCCAGTTGACGGTGCTCCTTTATCCTGTACAGATCTTTAGTGGTCTCTTCATCTGGCACCAACTGCACCTCAGGTAGCCCCTAACAAGAGCTGGGCTGCAGAGTCTTTGTCTAGGAAGGAATTTACTCGCAACAGGTAGACCTTCCTTCGGGTAGGAGAAAGTACACCCTTTTGATATATATATACTGCTTTAAAGTACCTGTGAAATGGCAGGTTTACAGCAGAACTCCCAGGTCCATAACCATAAGCCTTTCTCAAGGCACCCTGCAAAGAGCCTCATCCAGGGTGTCAATACTCATAAGCATTATATGTCCCAAAGAATTCACTCTTACAGGGTTTTATCCAGCTGGGCTACCTAACGGAACAGCAGCAGGTTCACTCACAACTAGTCCAGGAAAAGAAGATAGGGGTCTGGTGCCACCAGCCTGGTAGAGAAGGTCCAGTTGAAAGTCAGAGATACACTGCAAGAATCACAAGCTCTCCTGGTAGAGGTCGACAGCAAAGTCGGTCCTTCCTCTTCACTTCCAAACCTTTGTGAGTATTCCTTCTCATTGTCATTTTGTCTTCCCTTCACATGACGTTTTAAATCGAGATCTAGGATTTTATATTTTGGTGGTGCCTCGTCCACTCTAATACTGCTACACCGTCTCTCCGCCTATATCATACATTGCAAAGAGTCAGCCTATTGCCTATAGTGTCTTCAAGTGTTTGCAATACATATTGCTTCTGCAATAATTGTTATAAAGCATATATTCAATTTAAAGGAGAAGTAATGCAAGGTGTGTAGTGTCTGTCCACAGTGCGTAAAATCAATCAATCAAATTGTACTTATAAAAAGTGGCTTATCACCCGTGAGGGTATCCAGGTGCTGGGCTGAGGGTCTCAGTCCAAGAGCCAGGTCGTGAGTCCCTTTTTGAAGTCTGCCAATGAGTGTGCTGTTCGCAGGTGGAGGGGTGTTCCAGGATCTGGTGACACGTTGGGAGAGAATCGACCCATGGTGCAGGAGCAGCGGTTGCGTGGTGCCTGTATGAGGGCGAGCTGAGGAAGCGGAGGTGGCACAATGTATTTTTGTTAGAATGTTGTAGGCATAGTAAGTCTGTGTATTGCACCCTAATTCACACTCGCATCTCATTATGTCCCACGCTCACTCTGTCAGGCCTCTGTCTCATTTACATGACTATTAATGGATTAACAAAACAAGCTCTATTACTAGTCTTAATTAACAAATTCCTGTACACAGGTCAGGGTCATTCAATTACTCCTTACAGAATATTATCACATTGTAGGTGTGCGCAACCCTGCCAAAGGCATAGTACCTTGTGAAACCTTTAGAATTTTGAGTTACACCACATCAGTTGGTAGCCCTGCATTCTAAGACACCTGGAACTTGAGGCTTTAGCATACTTGCCCCTGTTTTTCTGCACTTATTGCCTTACTGCATATAGTGGTGCTGCGGCTGTGTGGACAAATCTGCCAAGTATCTCACTTTAAGTCAGTCTTGACCATTTAACAGAAATCACATGGTATTCTGAGACTTGAAATGTTGTTGTTAACATTGTAACTATGGGCCCCAACACCCCAGCAGTATAGTGCAGCTGGATAAAAGTCAGGATTAGCAGAGGGTATCACACAAAATTAAGTCGCCTCGCAGGTATGAATTTTGCTGGTATGGGGAATGTCCTGTGACATGTTTTCACCACTTTCCTATGTGATAGTGACAATACTCTTCCATAGGAGCGAGACCACTGACTCATTGTCAGTGAAATTGCTCTCCCTCCCTCGTAGCTGCACCATTAAGTGAGGCCTTCCCCCGAGCCCCTGCACTCTCGAATGTTGGTGTTCAAGGCCCTCCTCCACCCGCAGGTTTCACCTGCGCCTCATCCCTGGTGTTCCAGTCTACCTCTGTCTCCATTCTCTCGCTCCGCTTTTTCTCTCCTTTTTAACTCGTTTTTTCCCTCACTTCTATCTCCCCCTTCACTCTCCTTCTGTGTCTTTCCTCAGTTTTTCATTCGTTTTATACCCACATCTCAATCTCCCCCTTTCACTCTCCTTCTGTGTCCTATGTGTCTTTCCTACACTCTTTCTTGGACTTTTGCTGCCTTATTTGCACTTTTGCTCTCTCTTTTTGCCTTTTTCCTTTTTCCTTTTTGAGCCCGTTTTCCCTGCCGCGGCTGCCTCCACGGCCCCTCCCTCCAGCAGGACCAGTGTGACCGGCCCAATCCAGCTTCCGCCTCCCAGCTGTCCAGCCCTCCCCGACCCCTACCTAATGGCAGCCGCTGCAGGTGTCAGAAGGCTCCAAACACTTCGGGGTGTCAATCAGATTAAATTGTAAAATTTCCCAATGACCATCGGATTGTATTAACTCTAATTCTTCTGTGTGACTGGTGATGGGACCTGAAGACAAAGGGCCCGATGTAGGTAATTAAATGTTACCACTTCTTAAATACCGAATGATACCGAATCGGTATTTAAGAAGTGGTAAAATAGAGGGGAGGGGGGAGTGTAGGTAATACAGATTCGGTAAATACCGAATCGTTCAGATTCAGTGTTTACCAATTCTGTAAATACCGATTCGGTAATGCCCATTGATTCCAATGGGCATTGAAGCCCATAGGAATCAATGGGCATTACCGAATCGGTATTTACCGATTCAGTAAACACCGATTTCAGCAAGGGTGCAGGGGGTGTCACTTTGACACCCTCTAGCACCCCAATTCCGGACTTGTGTGCCATGTGGCACACATACATGCCCTAAGGGCATGTCTGTGTGTCACATAGCACAGGTGTGCATGCACAGATGTGCATGCACACCTGAATTCGGTATTTTACCACCCAATAGGATTGGGTGGTAAAATACTGATTCTTAAGGGCCTGTGGCACTCTTAGGAGTGCTACCTACATGTGGATTTACCGAATCGGTAAATATACCGATTCGGTATTTTACAGATTCTGTAAATTTACCGATTCTGTAAATTTACAGAATCGGTAAAATATAGGCCCCCTACATCTGAAAACCCATTTACCGTCCGGTAAATGGCCACCTACATCGGGCCCAAAGTCGTTCCGTCCACTGCACGTACTGGTTCTGGTTGATCTTTCTTTATGGCTCGAAATCCCATTCGCTGCGCATATTTGATGTCACAAAAAATACCAGTGGCCCCAGAGTCCAACATTATGGCCACTCCCAATATCTGATGTTCTCGGAATCTTAACGTCATATGAAGAATCACATGGGGTGTCATAGTCTGAAGAGTATTTAAAATCAAATGAGGTTCTGGAGCCGACTTGTCATCCTCCACCACCAGAGCGACTCCGCCTACTGATGGCTCGCATCGTTTCCCTTAAACGGTGTCTTAGGTCGCTTGATACATTCCTTCACGAAATGACCGGAACCTCCGCAATATAAACATAAATTCTTCTGACGTCTCTGTTCCTTTTCTTCCTTACTCAAAGGAACTCTAACAACTCCAATCTGCATGGCTTTGGTATCATTGTTACCACCAGTTCCTTTCTCTGTTCTCCTCCGATCAAAGCGAGGAATGTTGACATTCCAGTCCTTTCCCTTCTCACCTTACGTTATGAATTACGGAAGTCCAATTCCAATACCAAATCCACCAACGCAGATAATTCTGTCGGACGATTAGGAACTTGAACCAAGGTATCCTTAATCTCATCCCGTAAGCCTCGATAAAACAATGCTGTTCTCTTTTCTTCTGGCCACTTAGTTTCCAAAATGAGTTTATTGAATTGAGTAAGATAGGTAATCAAATCCTTGGATCCTTGACGCAACTCCAGCAACTCGTTATCTGTGGCCTGAGAAATCCTTCTCCTGTCAAAAATTCGAAGAAACTCACTCTTAAATTGGGCAAAATCATAGAGTAAGGGATCATCTCCACTAACCAATGGCATAGCCCAATTGGCAGAATCCCCTCCAAGATATGATAAAATAAAAGCTACTCTGGACTGAGCATCAGGGAAGAGTGTCGGACAACACATAAAATGTAAAGAACATTAGGTTAAAAAAAAGTTGAGCCTTTTGTGGATCTCCTGTAAACCTTTCTGGGGCTGCTAGGGGAATTAATGGAGAAACTGAATGAATCACCTGAGCTACTGTTTTAGGATCAGGACTGGGATTACTGGTACTAGGAACTGGAGTACTCTTCACTGGGTTACCCATAGCCAAACCATCCACCTTCTGAGCTAACACTTTAGTCTCTTGACGGGAAGCTACTAAATCCAGTTTTATACTCTTATTTTCCTCACGAACTGCACCTATCTCTCTTTGAATTCCCTCAAGTACAGCACCCAAAGCCTTCAAATCCATTCCCTCAGCCATACTGCCCGGGGGAAGTAGAATCGTGGGCACTTCAATCTGTCAGAAGGCTCCAAACACTTCGCAGAAGCAGTATTGATGCTAGTCCCAATTGCCCACTCGCCAGTGTCTCCGCTACAAGAGCAAAGTACACCAGTCGGGGGGAAAAGGGGAAGTGGAAGAGACAGAAGAGACACCTTGTAAACTTCTGCCACCTGCACTGCCTGTTGGACTGAGAGTAAGGCTTCTGCGGTCTGTCCAAAGGAGTATCTAATGCACAGAGGGGAGAGATAAACAACTTTGTAATTAATTTGAGGATGTTCTGCAGGAAACTTTCATTCTACGGTTAAAGGAGAACTAACATTACACTTGGTCTAGTAACTAGACTGTTCTAATATTGAACTACTAGGATTTCTAAGGACTTCCTGCCCTTGTTCTGAATGGGGTTCTTCTCTGAGTACAGATGAATTCTCACACCAATAAAAGCAGTCGCTGGTACTAATTTCTCCTCTTGAAGCGCGCAAAAAGGTACAGGGGGGGAAAGGAAAGGATAGGATAAGTGCAAGGAGGAAGGAAATGCCAGACAAGACGCTGCAAATATCCTTGGCAATGTCTTACTGTCTGTGTCTCCGCGGGAATCCTTCTGCTGGTCTGCTGAAGACAGTTCTAGAAAGCCATGATGAACTGTAATACTGCTGACGGCTGCGGACTCGATTCTCTGTCGACCACTTGAAACCGAAGGAAGTTACTAGAAACGGTAATCTCTGCTGAATGACTAGGGACTAGGAATGCTCTCTGAACTTCTAAGACTGCGAACTCTGGAAACTCTAACTCCCGTCAGGAAAACTTGACGCGGAGCGGCGGACTTCGGCTGCTGCTTCAGGAATTTTCGTCGTTGA
Source organism: Lissotriton vulgaris (assembly GCF_964263255.1). Lineage (NCBI taxonomy): Eukaryota > Metazoa > Chordata > Amphibia > Caudata > Salamandridae > Lissotriton > Lissotriton vulgaris. The sequence goes on from NC_141698.1 coordinate 1,030,294,640, forward strand.
AGTGCGCAGTTACTAACTCGCGCACTTTCCAAATACACTAGACCGTGAGAACGCTCTAGATCACTAAACAGCCACCGCGGCGGCCATCTTAGGAGAAGGAAACTAAACATATATCTCAAGGGAAGTTAAGGGCAAGAGGTAACGGGCACTATTTACATGGGATTAGAAGGTCTTTTACTGTGGGCAAGGATACCAGACATTTACCCGATTGGGTTTTGGTATTGCCGAGTCCTTGTCCGCTGCTTGAAAGAACACAAGTATGATAGGGTGAAGGTACCTTCAAGGGATTTTAGTAAACAAAAAAAATTTAAAAACACTTACAGAATGAAATCATGTGGGCTTAGTGATTTGAACCCACTAATGCTGGTTATGCAACAACAGAAATTATATGCATTCAAAACTGTCACTTGTTAGTGATCAGTGGAAGGAGAGAGCAAAAAGGGATTAAAATACGGGTGTATATAGAAAAAAAGTATTTAATCTTTTTTCAAATCAAGTTAAACTGTTGGGTACAAGATAAACAGCAATAACGCAGAAGGGTAAATACATTAATCTACACAGCCCTTGCTACATCAATTGCGCAAGCTTTTCTACCCATCACAAAATTAATTAAGCATTCATTGGTAGATAAAGCCACAGTCGACGTTTCGGTCTCTATTCTTTCGTGTAGGAGACCATCCTCAGGACATGGATTTCATATCTTGAGTACCCTCGTTCATATAAGCGCCCGGATCAAAGATTCGATTGCCTAGCGCTGCTGCCGGTTGAATGATTAGCGTTTTTCGGTGAAGTACCCTTATGGGAGCCAACAGGTGTCCCGGGCAGATAGAGTGATTTGCACCGCAGAGACTAGAAGTTGTCGGGAGAAAGCCTGTCTAGTCGGTCGCTTCCAGAAGCCACGGGTTTAGAAAAAGGGTCCTCGTTAATTTTAAAAGGTTCCCTTACAAATTAGAAGGTATAACGGCGCCTTCTTGCCAATGTTTCTCGGTCAAGTAGTCTGCTCTGAATTCAATGAGTCAGAGTCCGTTCTCACGCTATGATTGCTTCAGCAGTAGACGCAGACTCCACCACGCAGGGATCCAAGACAAGGCCCTCGACTGGACCCGCTCCTTCCTCTCTGGCAGAACACAGCGCGTCAGACTCCCACCTTTCCTCTCGGACCCTACACCTACCACCTGCGGAGTCCCCCAGGGGTCCTCCCTCAGCCCTACGCTCTTCAACGTCTACATGGCTCAGCTCACCCCCATCGTCAGAACCTATGGACTCAACATTGTGTCATAAGCAGGCGACACCCAACTCATCCTCTCAGTATCCAACTATCTCAAGACCGCCAGACACAACTTTTGAGAAGGCATGGATGCCGTCGCCAAATGGATGAAAAACAGCTGCCTACAACTAAACATCAACAAAACAAAGGTACTCATCATGGGCCCAAACCCAGATGCCTGGAATGACACCTGGTGGCCTCTCCCCGCCCTCGGAAGCCCACCCACCCCCACGGACCACGCATGCAACATGGGAATCATCTGGGACTCAGAGATCAAAATGGACCGCCAGATCAACTCCATCTTGTCCTCCGGCTTCCACACCCTCCGCCTCCTACGTAAGACCTTCAAATGGATCCCCCTCGGACACCGAAAGACCGTCGCTTACGCCCTGGTCACCAGCAGGCTCGACTACGCAATGCACTCTATGCCGGAATAAACAAAACCCTCACCTGCAAGCTACAGAACATCCAAAATGCCACTGCAAGACTGGTCCTCAACCTGCCAAGACACTGCCACATCTCCCAGCACCTGCACACACTCCACTGGCTCCCCATCATAGCTAGAGTCACCTTCAAGATACTAACCCACACTCACAAGGCCCTCTATTACACCGGACCAGCATACCTGAACAGCGGACTCAAATTCCACACACCCCAAAGGACCCTACGATCAGCCCAGTTCTCCTACGCAGTAGTCCCCCGCACCAGAAAGACCAGATCGAGAGGCCGCTCCTTCTCCTTCTGCACAGCCAGAGCCGGGAACGACCTTCCGCTCCACCTCAGACAGATAACATCGCTCCCCATCTTCGCAAGAAACCTCAAAACCTGGCTCTTCGACAGACCCCCTCCTTGATGGACTGGAACCTTCAATCCTCCCCACCCCCCAGCTCCTTGAGACCCTTACTGGTGAGTAGTTGCACTTAAACACCTGATTGAGTGTTTAAATGCTTACTCTGGTGAGGGTTGTTTTCGTTTCAGTGGTGTTTTATCAGTTATTGTTGCTTAAAACATAAGACAGGACTAACCTAAACAAAACCTATTTACAAATATGTGAATAAATACAGATAGGGTGAAATTCACCCTAAATCTGAATTCTAAACCCATATAAACCAATGTTTAGAACCGTTTGTTGTCTCTGTACCATGCTCCAATTGTAAAATATAATTCAACCCAATTTAGGGTCTTATATAGAGTTTGGTGTATGGTATACTCTCTCACAAACATGGCACATGTTCTGTCATCCATATTACAAGTGCATTACAGTATGCAACACTTGGAATGCCTTTGGTAAACACACATTTTGAAATGGGTCCCATGTGCCACAGGCCTATAAGTGCACAGTTCACAGGCTTAGACAAAACTATCCTTGCTTAGTCTACACATGTATACAAGAGTAAAGCATGTCATGCAAAGCCTATCAAGAGGAACTCCCTGGGGCGTAGCTATCAGTAAGGAAGCAGGTGCAGTTGCACCGGTGCCCAAGAGAGTTAGGGCCCACTGAAAACAAATTATTGTTGAACTTTACTGCACCACCAGCAGACAGTGGAGCCCATTTTCCTTCCTTGTATACACTGGGGCCCATGACTCCCTTGTTACATTACTGCCGCTAAAACCTAGCTATCCACAGTCACACTCAGGTGACCTTATTCTAAAAATTGGACACAGGGAATTCTATCTCAAAAAGCAATTAATGTGGGCAAGACTTTATTTGGAGTCTCTCACTGTATCAGAGGTGGAAAAAAAACAAAGGTCCTACAAGCACCAAAAAACTGAGGTTTAACAAGGGAAACTCACATCCCAATTACAACATTGGAATGTTGAGAGCTCCATTGAAGATAATGGAATAAAGCCAGGCTTCTAATGGCTGGTATAAGCCTTCTGCTCAAACATTCCAATGCTTGTCTTCATGCTTCTCCCTTTGTAATGTATAACATCCTACTCGTAGTGGGCGGAATATTCTAATAGCCTTCTAGCGTAAGGCTATGTGGGTTGTTAAAGTCCCTCTCCCTTTTATTGGCCCTCGTCTGCGATTCAGGCCTTTACTTCACGTTCAGGACCTTTAACAACTGGTGTAGCCCTCGGCAGCAGGCTATAGCGCTATCAAGCTACCTACTTACAAACTATTTTTCATAATGTTTTATTAATAAAACGCATAAATAAAAAAATCAACTAACATTTCCGAAAGACATGGAAAGAGAATATCAAATACCTCCTAGACACAACTGCTGGATGCTCGGAGATTGAAGGGGAATCTCTGGTTTGGGTGCACTTTACAGATATTGTTTACTTCTAAACATTTAGGGGCATATTTACAATAACTGGCGCATCCCTGCAAATCAGCAGGGATACGCCAGTTATTGTGCGCCACAGCTCCGCCATCATGGATGCGCCGCATTGTAAATGCGGCGCACCATGGTGGAAAAACGGCACAGATGCGTGAAAACTTACTCCAGCAATGTGTCACTTTTACGGCACAGATGCGTGATGCATCTGTGCCGTAAAAGTGACGCATTGCTGGAGTTGCGTCGCAAGCGCAACACAGCTCCAGCAATGCTCTGGGGGCCCTATCTAGTTAATGCTCCGTCAATCCCTACGCCTGCTTCAAGCAGGCGCAGGGTTTTAGTGCAGCATGGGCCTAAAAGTGACTGAGTGAAATCTTGTAGATTTCACTCAGTCACTTTTAGGAGGCGTTCCTGCGCCGGAACGCCCCCCCACTCCCCCCCCTGCACCGGAACGCCTACATGTGGCGCAGGGCATTACAACGTGACGCATCTCCCAGATGCGTCACGTTGTAAGTACCCCCGCACCATGGAGCAGGATTTGCGCTGCCGCTGCTTCACAAAAGTGAAGCAACGGTGGCGTAAATGAGGCGCAAGGGGCTTGTAAATCTGCCCCTTAGTAACCTGTAATTAGAACATTGGAATGCTGAGAATCCACTGAACACAATGGAGTGGCCCAGAGCCAATAATGACACATTACCCTTCTGTTCCAGTGGTGCTGTTCCTTTCTCCCTTGGTAATTTTAAGCATTCTACTCTAATTGAGTGGGCTGATCTGATATCCTTATATCCTACCTGCCTTGCTCTGTACCTGCAAAACATACCTACAATTTGGGCTCAGGCGAATACCTGCAGCTCAGGCCCACAGCTTCATTTCAGGGCTTTTATCAACTGCTGCAGCCTTGGCAGCAGACTATATAATGCTATATTAGAAATCATTTTAACTTCTCCTCAGAAAAATCAAGGATTTATAGTAAGCAAAGAAACCAACAGGAAAACAATGTCATAGATAACTTCTTATACTTCTAATCAACAACAATTTTCCTGGGATCGGTAAAATAATTTTGATCTGGAGGAGGTTAACTTTAAGGTATAAAATGCAGATTCAGGTTATTTATCCTCTTAAAACAAGCATGTAATTGTGTATGTGATCTAGGAATCTAATGAACATCAGCATATTTTTGCCTTAAGTTATATACTTTAAGGCACCTGTGAATTAAATTCATGATTGAAAATCAATTTCTTCCTACTAGAAAGTCTGTAAGTTGTTAATTTTTCCAAGCATTAAAATAATTAACTATTCATGAGTTATTCCTGGAAGGCACTTATACATTAGTGTGTGAGTCATATTTTAATCCATATCTCTTAGTTCCATATTTATTGATTTATAAATTTACACAGTTTTAGTCGGAAGTTGATTCGTTATTTAAACATATTCTGAGCTCTGATGGAGGGAAGCGTTGCAGTGATGTACACCAGTTCCATTGTGATGTGTTGAAGAACTTGTGTGATGTGTTGAAGCTCTGTTATATTTGAGACCTGTATTTATATGTTGTGTCTCAGAAGCATAGTTGTAATCATAGTTTGCTCTACTGTGGTGCCTGCTGTGATGCCTCCTCGGATCACATCTAAACCTCTTGCTGGTAGTCATGGCCATCATTTAGGGGTCACCAGTAGTCGCTGCTTGTGACCCTTGCACTGCCCTTGCAAACCCTGGCATCTGAGTGGCAAAAGAAGTGCCAAGAACAGAATGCAAACATGGGCTTCCCACTACGATGCAATGCACACTCTTTAGAATACATCATAAGAAATATATTTCAGAAAATATACACATTTTCAACTTGTTTCTATGTGCTAAAATTGTAATGGAATATATGAAAAATGATGTCCGATAGTGCCCCACAAAACAAAACTAATTAACAACGATAAGGAGTAATTCTAGGCAATTCTTTCATATAAGTGGACGTTACCAATATTGGTTATCCAATTCACTTATTTTGTTCATACCTTTGTAATTTATTATGTTTCTCTTTGAAGCGCTGGATGCCAATTGTTGTGATATCAGGATCAATGTCATATGGCACTGCTTCCTGAGATTAATGGTCAAAGGTAATATGAAGTCACTTCCTGTGATGTCACTGGAATCAAAGGGTGTGTAATGTCACTTCTGCTACCCTTGGCATTTTCAATTGGATCTTTCTATTGGAGGATTTCATATTCAGCTTGTAGCAGATGTCTGGCAATTCCATTAAAAGCCTCTCCAGATGTGTTTTAGTTTGCATGTGGCAAATTACGTAATCCACCCGGTGCCACATAAAAATACACGGTGTGCGTTACAGACATGCACATTATGAAAATGTCTCAATTAGTATATGTTTGTGTCTGTATGTGACACTCTCTAGCTCTCACACAGGTATGCTCTTAATAATGGAATATTTCTTGCATATCTAGTGAGTTTATTGTGTTTCGCTGGAACTACCTGCCTGGTACTGTTTGACGCTAACACGCTATGTTTTTGCACAAGTAACACCGTGTGAAAATCTTATGTGCATGAGATCACAGGCACTGGCTCAAGAGCAGTATGGCATAATATTTACTACAAAAATATTGTGCTACAAGAATACTGTAGTAAAAATATCAACAAGCAAAATACTGTGGAGGTAAGTGAGTATTGATAAGTATTGATTTAATATTCTTGACTCAACTTCTACATACCTTATAGATATTGTCAAAGTACATATCTGTGAAGTGAATTATAGTAAACCTACACTTACCTACACATACTCACATGGTCGAAATTTTCGAGGCCGATATTTTTGTGTGCGATATTAAAAATTCGGTCAGACAGGATTTAGAATGACTGCTATTGATAAGACATTTACCCATCCTTAGCATACTAGAGATCACCTCCTTGTTTGGAGATGGTAAAAGAGTGGGAGAATCAGGACAGTGCATAAAGCATGCTGGCTATCCCATGGGAACCCCTTCTGGAAATACAGCTGTTCAAGTTAAGTTAACACCTAGAGTGTTCCATTATAGGGTCAGTTGGATGGTATGCGTTTGAACGCTTATACGGCAAGTGTTACATAGATGTAGCAAGAGACATTTATGAAATGAAGATTAACTTTTCATAATCTGATGTGGATAAAGGTACAAATGACAAAACATGCAATTGATGCCTTGATAGGCACAGTATATGTGTTGTTAAAAATATGGGCAATTGATCTGAGCCTCATTGATAGTAAATTGTGGCAGGACAAGCAACCAACAACATTAATATCGCAAGACCTTTTAGCTCTGCTTCAGGCAATAAGATGAGTGAACAGAAGAAGTGGTTAAGAATGGGCTGAAGCTGTAGCAGAAAACAGAATAGTTACAGATGGGATCCTTGAGTTACTGGACTCGCTTCTTATGTGGGTCAGAAATGGTTGCTTCCTCTTGATGTCACTAGACCCTGCCATCAGGTGTATATAGACAACCGGATGTGGGAGCACACCGCTGACCTCTCAGGCAAGGTTCGCCCCCCTGGCATTCTGGTAAGTGCAGTCTCTTGTAGCTCGCCCCGATTTTTTCAAGTATTTTGCCAAGGTTGGCGCAGATAGTACACATGATATTATTGATTGATTAAGCTATCCAGGGAGCTAAAAATAAGATATAGATTGATCTAAGTAGATAGGAACCCACAAAATCATTCACCTCTGTGATTCCTAAATGCATGAGATGAACTCCAGCACCATCACATCCATATCCTCTGGTCTTGATGGCCATAGGCCCTCTGTCATTGGTCTTCCTACTCTCTAGGACCTCTAGAATCCTGGAGCTCAACTGGGACTCTGGCTCACTGGGACCTTTGGAATCCTGAAGCTCACCTGGAACTTTGGCTCGCTGGGACCTTTGGAATCCTGGAGCTCACCTGGGACTCTGGCTCGCTGGGACCTTTGGAATCCTGGAGCTCACCTGGAACTCTGGCTCGCTGGGACCTCTAGAATCCTGGAGCTCAACTGGAACTCTGGCTCGCTGGGACGTTTGGAATCCTGGAGCTCACCTGGGACTCAGGCTCGCTGGGACCTTTGGAATCCTGGAGCTCACCTGGGACTCTGGCTCCCTGGGACCTTTTGAATCCTGGAGCTCACCTGGGATTCTGCCTCTCTGGAATCTCTGAAATGCTGGAGCTCACCTGGGATTCTGGCTCCCTGGAATCTCTGAAATCCTGGAGCTCACCTGGGACTTTGGCGACTGGGACCTTTGGAATCCTGGAGCTCACCTGGGACTCTGGCTCTCCGGGCCTTCGGAATCCTGAGCTCACCTGGGACTCTGGCTCTCTGGGACCTTTAGAACCCTGGAGCTCACCTGGGATTCTGGCTCCCTGTAACCTCTGAAATCCTGGAGCTCATCTGGGACTCTGGCTCTCCGGACCTTTGGAATCCTGAGCTCACCTGGGACTCCGGATGGCTGGGACCTTTGGAATCCTGGAGCTCACCTGGGATTCTGACTCTCTAGAACCTCTGAAATCCTGGAGCTGCCCTGGCCCTGTAGCTCTTTGGACCTTTAGAGTCCTGGAGCTGCCCTGGCACTCTGGCACTCTGGACCTTTGGAAACCTGGAGCTGCCCTGGCACTTTGGCTCTCTGGACCTTTGGAATCCTGAAGGTGCCCTGGCACTCTAGCACTCTGGACCTTTGGAGTCCTGGAGCTGCCCTGGCACACTGGCTCGCTGGGACCTTTGGAATCCTGGAGCTGCCCTGGCACTCTAGAACTCTGGACCTTTGGAGTCCTGGAGCTGCCCTGGCACACTGGCTCTCTGGACCTTTGGAGTCCTTCAGCTGCCCTGGCACTGTTCTCTCTGGACCTTTGGAATCCTGAGCTCACCTGGGACTCTGGCTCTCTAGAACTTTGGAATCCTGGAGCTGCCCTGGCTCTCTGGCTCTCTGGACCTTTGGAATCCTGGAGCTGCCCTGGCAGTGGCACTCTGGCTCTCTAGACCTTTGGAATCCTGGAGCTGCCCTGACACTCTGGCTCTCTAGACCTTTGGAATCCTGGAGCTGCCCTGACACTCTGGCTCTCTAGACCTTTGGAATCCTTGAGCTGCCCTGACACTCTGGCTCTCTGGACCTTTGGAATCCTGGAGCTGCCCTGGCTCTCTGGCTCTCTGGACCTTTGGAATCCTGGAGCTGCCCTGGCAGTGGCACTCTGGCTCTCTAGACCTTTGGAATCCTGGAGCTGCCCTGACACTCTGGCTCTCTAGACCTTTGGAATCCTGGAGCCGCCCTGACACTCTGGCTCTCTAGACCTTTGGAATCCTTGAGCTGCCCTGACACTCTGGCTCTCTGGACCTTTGGAATCCTGGAGCTGCCCTGGCTCTCTGGACCTTTGGAATCCTGGAGCTGCCCTGGCAGTGGCACTCTGGCTCTCTAGACCTTTGGAATCCTGGAGCTGCCCTGACACTCTGGCTCTCTAGACCTTTGGAGTCCTGGAGCTGCCCTGGCACACTGGCTCTCTGGACCTTTGGAGTCCTTCAGCTGCCCTGGCACTGTTCTCTCTGGACCTTTGGAATCCTTGAGCTGCCCTGGCACTCTGGCTCTCTGGACCTTTGGAATCCTGGAGCTGCCCTGGCTCTATGGCTCTCTGGACCTTTGGAATCCTGGAGCTGCCCTGACACTCTGGCTCTCTAGACCTTTGGAATCCTTGAGCTGCCCTGGCACACTGGCTCTCTGGACCTTTGGAGTCCTTCAGCTGCCCTGGCAGTGGCTTTCTGGCTTTCTGGACCTTTGGAGTCTTGGAGCTGTCCTGACACTCTGGCTTTCTGGACCTTCGAGTCCTGGAGCTGTCCTGGCACTCTGGTGCTCTGGACCTTTGGAATCTTGGAGATCACATGTGACCCTGCTATCTAAGGGTACATCCCTTGTCCACACATATAATGGAAACGGGGTGGAGGTCCCCTCCCTGGTTTATCAGGGAGAGCATCCCCAATGCAGCCCCTCATGTAATCAACCCATGCATATGCAATGGTCATCCCCGAGCAAACATCTGTCAGGGCACTTTTCTTATTCCTTCTCTGTTCTAAAATACTACAGCACGCTAACAACGTCCCCCTCTAGCGGCATAATACTTTCAACCTGAGCAGATACAGAGCAGCCAAATGCAATGTGCACATATCAAAGTAAAAACACGTCCTTTCGCCTCATGATCACACTAGCTTGCACATGTTTCTGAAAATGCATTTTCCATTGCCTTTGCCATGAAACAGAGGGATATTTCTGTAAGGAGACCATAGCGCCAAGAACATGCCCACGGCACACCAATTCTCACCTTCTGCAAAAATATGGCCATAAAATGGCAGATAGTGTCATTTTAAACTGTTTCCATTCTGGCATGCGCTCAAACATTCTATAATACAGTTAGACTAATTTATGTTGCTTCTTTGAGACAAAATCGAGCCAACGTAATGTGCAACTTGGGTCTTTTATGCAACACTGCAAAGTGGTCTCTGCATTTTAAAAAGCACTTTAGGCCTGAGCCTTGTTACGAAAGAGAATTCCCTTGCAAGACTTCCATTTTCCTTCCTAGAAATGACATTATCTCCAGCGGATTATTAATGCTGGTGAAAGAGAATCTCTTCAGCCCTGGGACCTAATCTTATTTGCTGATAATTCCATGTCAAAGCACTTTTGTTCGAGCACATTAGCAGACTTCTAGTGAGTTAACGAGTGCTAACATGGCAAGATCAGCTCCAATGTTTCCCCTGGCCCTATTTTGTATCACGTTATGCCTCGCATGCCAAAACACAGGCTGTGTAGTCTTTCTTCCATTACATCTTCACCATGAGTCTAATATTAGATAATTTCACAAGCAGCTGAAAGCCCACCACTTCCACCAATAATTTGGGTTTCAAGTACTTTTCAAATGCCTGTAATGTTTCCTACCCAAATGTCCTATTTATCATAAGTTTGTGGTGTCTATTGATTTATCAGGAGGATAATAAAAGACAATAGGAACATAAAGCTACATTTGACTCTGGACAGGGTATTGTTAATCAATATTCATTTGCAATGTATTAATGCTTGATGACAGGCACAAGCATTCGGCTATAAAAACTAGAAACAAATGAAAAGCATACTCACTTTAAAAGGGTTATGTATTCAGAGTACTTCACAGCTGGCAGCAGTTGAACAGTGAAAGCAATTGCCCATCTGTAGGTACTCCTTACTTGGTACCCGTGAGCTAATGCTGGCAGGGCAAGTTTGCCTCCAAGTTTACCCTTCAGTCCCAGTTGACTCAGTATGGGCAATGCTTAGTTGGTGGATTTACCGGCAGGTGACTTAAAATTAAAATCTACAGGAATGTTTATTATAAGACCCCATATTTAAATTGCATTAAATACACTGAAGTGATAGCAGCAAATAAGAACAAGAGGGCAACGCACCTTGTAAATCTTTGAACACCTTAAATTATGCGATTCTTCTAAAGGTATCTGAAAGCTGTGATGTGGTGTTCATTTTTTGACAGCAGTTGATGATGAAGAACAACTCAGGATTTTTATTCCCCTGTTCCCACTGTTCATCTGGGAAAGCATGCTATTGTTCCTAACAAAGGGCCCAAGAAGGTCCCCTTGTTATCTTCAGAAAGAGGCTGTCCACCTCAGATCTCTCACACAATACATTTTTGATGACCTTACTGGTCAGTAAGGGGCATTTTAAAATAATCAAATCAACTCTCCAGTTAGTTAACTGTTATTTATTTCCGTGTGGTTTAGAAGCTTGAAGTTATAATGAAATAACCAACCAGTTTACCCATAATTGGCCAATTACGTTCTATTTACCTTATCTTCGATGGGATCCGTTACCCTCATTGCCAGTAAAGAACTGTCTTTCAAAATAGTGCTTTCAAGTGGTGGCAGGGAATCCTGATTAGGGCAGACCTATTACCTGATTTCGTCACCAGGAATAACTTTTTACTGATTATCTATCCCTCTCTTTTTCTACATCTATATTTTGTGTTTTTTCTACTTTTGGTTACTTTAAACTACTTTTTTAACTCTTTTTTTTTAATTTACTTTTTCCCTATTCTTTCCTATTTTTTATTTAACTTTCCTGTCCAGGACCATGGCAAATGGAGCCAGGAAGAGCAAGGGACAGGGGGGAAGATGTAGGGGATGTAGAGGCGATTAAGGGGGGAAGATGTAGTGGCCAGGGAGCTTTTCAGCGCAGTGGAGGTGGCCGCACTGTTTTTTTTCGTCCAGCGCCACCTCCCCAAGACCGTCGCGGCAGGTGGCAGGCTCGGTGCCGGGAGCGTCGCAAGCTATGGGGGAAGGTGTGCCGGGCCATGTATTGGGAGTCTGGGGTCCGGCGCAACTACAACCAGGCGACGCACCGGTGGTCCGACATCCTGGACCGGGAACACGACCTGCTCGACCTGCTTGGAGTGGAGATCCCAGGGCTTGGTGAGTAGTAGTAGCTATTAATCACTACTTTGTTTTCTCCTGCTCTGTGTTATTATGATATAGAAAATATTTGTTTTTTCCGAAGAGCAAGAATGCTGCAGATTACATTGCAGGTAAATTATGTTTCAAAAGCTTCTGTGATTGCAGGTGGTCGCCTGCTCACTGGCGGTGCTACTATGCTTACTTGTTTTCAATTGTGTGCTCATTTGGCCTGAATGACGATTATGTATCAGTGTACTTTACAGAACTGCGTAATGCTAGACATTAGAGACTCAAGTCCAGTCCTTCCTTTGTACTCCTGCCACTAAGAAGAGATAGTGATGGTGATCATGACGGACTGTGTCTGTCACTTCGCGTGCTGCGTAGTGCTGCCTGCCAGTCCTAGTAGAACCTTTTTGTAGTTGGTTTAGTGAGTTACATAACTTTCCAAGTAGACGGTCCGCAAATCCAGTAATACTATATCCTAGTAGACCACATCAAATGTGGGTCAATAAATTTAGTGCAATTGTTGTCTATTTCCCCAAAATAATTTGTTATTTTTTAAAAAAATGTTTGATGTGGTTGACAACAATCATCAGGGCCGGACTGGCAGTTGTGGGCACGGGGCAATTCCCCGGTGCGCTACAACGGTGGGGGCAGGTTTTGGGCCCCCGGGGCTGTTTTTGTTACAGGGCTGTTTATGCAGCATAGCTGCAAAATCGGCCCTGTAACAAAATTGGCCGAAAACCGCCCCGGCAAAGAGCTCAGTCGCACCCCCATCCTCCCCCAGGGGGGCCGGCCGAGCACTTTGCCGGGGCCGGTTTTGGTTCCCAGTCAGGCCCAGAAATCATCCATGTCTTCTCTCATGTTGTACATCAGCGTCCCCCAGGGGCAAGGGGACACAGGAGGAAGTAGCGGCGCCGGCGAATCAGGGACAACAGAAGGAAGGCCAGGATCGGTCCGGTGAGGGCTCCTCTGCTGGCCCCAGTAAGTTTTCCTGTTAATATTAATAATTATACTTCCCTATCTTTTACAGCACCTGTATTTTTTCCAAACATTCCTCATTCTATTTTTTCCTAAATCGTCTTTGATCTTCTTGTAGACTGTATCTAAATTCTTATCGTGCCTCTAGTATGACTCCCTGGGGTACTACTAGATTATTATTAGTCTGTCCGTGTAGCTAACTAAGCTTGCAGAGTTCGCAAAAGGTGTTAAACAAAACTCCTATTCTATTCAGCAATAGCTCTATGCACTGAGTGCAGTCCCCTGGGTTGTCCATAATGTCTATTTAAGTCTTCTAAATGTTTATGCTTTGACAATTCCCAACAATAAAATGTCAATGGCCACCAAGAATAAGATACTAGTTTACTTGATTGGATAGGAGGACAATCCATACTACTACAGTTGCAGGGACTATTTTGCACAAACAGAACTATGGACAAGAAATAGGGCATTGGTTTTAAATTATAATAGGTAGAGTTAGACTTTCCACATACCTCAGTCATAACAGAAGTTGAACCCCCACTCTCCTTACTGACTAGCTAGTGTGTCAGAGTCATTTTATTTAGCTCCCGAATGCAGCAATGATTGATCCCCAATGATTATACAACTCAGGACATAAGACTACGGAGTCAGAGTCTCGACCTCTCTGAGCCACGGACTCATGCTTGCAAATTGCAAACCCTTTCGCTCACACACTCATGACCAAAAACCACAGAGCCTATGTAAGTTTTAAAGCTTTATTAAAAGTAAAAACATTTATTAACATCAACTTCATCATATAAGATAAACGGTGAAGGATTCAAAACTGAAAAGTGGCGGATTTCACACATTAATTGTGGGAGAACCCTCACCTGGTTGGAACTTCAAGTCTTCTTTGTGGGGATGAATCGTTGCTGACTCCGTCCAAGTAATGATGATCTGATCTTGCTCTTGTTCTTAGAAGGGAAGCTTCTTTCTGTTATGAGAAAAATGGTCCGTGTTAAAAAGCAAGCATTCATCAGTTGTGCCAAAAAGTGTAGCAAGACATGTTACGTCTAAGCATAAATAAAAAACACCCTTACCTGAAGAAAGGGAAATTTGTAGTTTAGAGTAGAGAGTCACAAATTATTACATTTGTTTATGTAGTACTAGCAAAAAATTGTCATTCCTAGACAAAATAGGGAGGGGTGTATATGGCATCTAAGAATATGAAATTTATTTTCTAGGAGGAACATCGGCACAGCCATTTACCAGTGCCGGGGCCAGCGCGGAGGTGGGCACTCCTGGGGGAAGGCGGTGCAACAGCCATCGGGAACTGCTGTGGGGGATGCCACGGGGGTGGCGGGCAGTGGTAAGCTATTATATTCCTTACTTATTGAGATTGCAGACTGCAAAGTGTGCTCTTTGCACGGGTGTATATGTTGTACAGTACAAGTACACTTTACTGCTAAGAAGACAAATTTAGAACTAAGTTTTTGTCAACCAGGTAGAAGACATTCACCCTTGACTTCGCATTAGCATTAGCGGCGGGAGTTGACGAGTAACCAATGACCTCCTCGAAATTTGACTTCAACTCAGCTGTGAAAGTTTTATCGAGAAGCCAAGTCAGATCAGAGATGAACTTGATGGATGGGATGAACGAAAAGGGAAAGAAGGGTGAAAGGAAGGACGAGCGAGTTAAAAGTAATGACTGGCAAAGAATGATACGTGTTTTTGAATGCTGCCCGAGGTGGCAGGGAATATGATGCATGGCCGGCTGAACGCTGAAGCAAGGATGGGTGGAAGGAGAAAGGGAAGAGGACTGGTTGGGTGGGTGAAACAGAAACTGTATGTGTTCACAATATATCCTTTGGTTCAAATTCAAATGCAACTCAAGCACAGATGCATGGCTGGCGGTTTCCAAAATAAAATAAAAAGGTTGTTTTTCCGTGAGGAAAACTAAGGTTTGTCCAGTTGAGACATTAAGAAGAATGATTGACATTTACTTTGAATGGATGGATGCCTGGATCATCTTACTCATAGATAGCATAGGTGTATGTAGACAGAGTAGACGGTCACTGGATGAAGTAAGTGTTACTTTGAAGAGCATGTAACACCACACCCGCACGTCCGTTCCAGTGTAGCAAAGGCGAGGAAAAAAAGTTGTAATTTTTCAGAATACTACCATGACTAGTAACAGTAGTTTGCAAGCACAGCATATATCCTGCGATTACGGGGCCACTCACTACCTCTGTTAATAATTTTATTACAACTCTGTCATTCATGTGTGGCCTACCAGTGTTCACTCAATAAAAAACAAAGCACCTAAAGTCATCCCGTATGTAAGCAAATATCCTGTGAAGGGATAGATAATCATATTATTTATCTTCATTTTCCTTTTCTAGAAGTCATTGACACTGCATGGTGAAAGTTAAATTAATTAAGCAGTAGCCCTTGTAACAGAATATGGCCAGTGCCACCTGTAATAGAAAGTAAGAGCTTCACCACCTGCATGTACTAGAGTGGTACAGTAACTCAAGCCTGTGTCATCATGGCTTGCGTCTGTTTTTCTCGGGTGCAAGTTGACTGCGCTGGCATCATGCCGGCTTCCAGAAGTTTACATACCAATTTCGCTAAACAAGAGAGAAGAAGAAGAAGAAGACTGGTGTACTGTCTGAGTCTAATGTAGTGAGTCCATATAGTGCTACTAGAATTGATTCCTGAAACTCCCACTAATGTTAGAGAAGAGGCTGACGAAGTGGGAGGTTAGATAGATACAGGCCACAAATGTTATGTACTGTGCTTGCAAGTTGCTAGTACAACTGTCAGTCCAAAACAACAGAAGAGTATCTAAAACTATAGTATACACAAAGCTCAAAAGGAGAAACGGTGAGACGGCCAGTCCACCACCACCCTTAAGTGCCTTATATCGAAATGTTAACTGTGTCAAAAGGGTAGTGAATTCCCAGTGAGGAAAAAGGAACCCTCAGGCACCCACACATGGTAGGTAGCCGTGTGTCTTCATCGGGTTCCTGTAGTTAGTTAGATTGTTGCCGAATATCGGCGGCTGGTGGCCCAGGAGGAGGAAGACACACAGTCTCAGTCCACAACATCCACCATGACAGCTGCATCCTCCTCCACGCACCTTGGGTCAGCCAGTCAGCGCAAGCCTCCAGCGGTACGGAGCTGTAGTACCGAGCCACCCGCCACCGTCAAGCGCCAAAAAATCAGCTGCCCCCCACAGCAGGTGCAAGGCACGCATCCACCGCCTAACCCTCAGGGTGTCCAACCTTGAGCAGGAGATGGAGAGAGTTAAAACCCTGCTCAAGAACCTCTGCAGGGAGCAATGGGACCACCTGGCCAAAGGACACCACCAGCAGCAATAGAGGAGGAGAGACTGTCCCTTGCCCCTTTTTTAAAGACTTTTGGGGGGGTGGGAATTGGGAGTTGGGTTTTTTGGACTTTGGGGACTTTTTATTTCACTGACAAACTTTGGGGTTAGGGAGGGGGGTGGGTCGGGTCTTGCGGGATAGTTTATTTTTGTTAGGGATAAAAATCATTATTTACTTTCAACTTAAACAGAGCATACGCGTTTTTACTGTTTTGCGGGGGAGACGTGGGGTTAACTGTACGTTTGTTTTCCTGAAACTTAACTGGCTGCTGGATTCGAATTGTCTAAGTAATCACCCAAATGTTTACAAAAGTAAGTGCCACTCACAGAGTTAGTGAATTCAATTGTCCTACTACTTTACTAGTACTACCGTTAGTCTCTCCTCTTACTCCATTATTCTTCCTCCCCCCCAAACGCTTATATAACCTGTGATTCGTGTATGAAAATAGGGCTGGGCACAGGGCTGGCTGCATGGCAAATGGCGATTAAGGTTGGCAATCCTGGGCGGATGAAATGGCATTGTTGTGATGGTAGTAGTGGTGGTACACAGTGGCAGTACACAGTGGCAGTAGCAACATATGTAAAAAAAGAAAATGAAACCTCGAGTAGCCCGAGCGGAGCATTAGACAGGTACGATAGATAGTACAGTACACAAGAACAATGCCATAATTTAGCCTAACATATGCTAAAGTATTCAAAGTATAACTACTAGTTGCGTGGAGTTTGGCTTTGGCTACTACAAGAAATAGTACTGAAGGTGAAGGACACAGCAGCGTAATCATGCACCACGTGTAGGAGGAGGATGTTCTTGATGATCAATTCAGTTGATGGCGCCCATGAAAATCAGATGTGATTTGCAAATAGTCATGGGTCTGTGTCAAGCTGAGTAAGAATATATCCTCGGATTCCTTCACCAGCCTTGAAATTGATTTTCTGTTCCTCCCCAGCAAGTGTGTGGAATTATTGTTGTCATTTAGTCACGCCTGAATGAAAACCGCACAGCCCGGGGGAAGAGGGTTAGGGTTTGAAAATTGGATGGGAATGGGGTTTTTTGGGAAAGTTTTTTGGAGAGAGGAAAAAAAACAGCATGGACAAACAACAAATGAAGATAAACAAATCTTTGGATACGAAGATATCCATAAATCTTTTAAGGGACATAAAGGAAGTGCATGCACTACTGCATGCATGAAGTTGATTGCTAAATGGATGGTTAGGTTACTTAAACTAAGTAGTACTTTCTACAACTTACTAACTATGAAGGAACAATGTGACAGTACAGGGCTGCAGTAATTACGCAATTATGCATTACCGGAAATGTTAGCCTATGGGCTGAAATGCACCTTAGAAACAGGGCCAAATCACCTTTCCCCTCAACTTACCGACATACTACTATTTTTCCCCTAAACAAGACCTTCCCACGTGCCTCCCAAACCCCTAAACCCACTCCCAAAAATCTAGAACCCCCCCAAATAGCCCCCCAAAAACATGCAATACTGCTACCTTGCACCCCTTTTCCACCATGGATTTTCTTCAAACCACTTGCAACCAAAATTAGACATTCCCAGCAGTGCTCCCAGACCCCTAAACCCATTCTCAAAAATCTAGAGTACCCCCAAATAGTCCCCCAAAAACCAGGCAATACTGCTACCTCACAGAGGCCCAAGTTAAAATCGTGCCAAAACGCACTCTGAAACTAGGCCCAAAACACCCCTTTTCCACCATGGATTTTCTTCAAACCACTTGCAATCAAAATTAGACCTTCCCAGCAGTGCTCCCAGACCCCTAAACCTACTCCCAAAGATCTAGAACACCCCCAAATAGCCCCCATAAACATGCAATACTGCTATCTCGCAGAGGCCTAAGTTAAAATCGTGCCAAAACGCACTGTGAAACTAGGCCCAAAACACCCCTTTTCCACCATGGATTTTCTTCAAACCACTTGCAACCAACATTAGACCTACCCAGCAGTGCTCCCAGATCCATAAACCCACTCTCAAAAATCTACAAAACCCCCAAATAGCCACCCAAAAACATGCAATAATGCTACCTCGCAGAGGCCTAAGTTAAAATCGTGCCAAAAAGCACCCTGAAACTAGGCCCAAAACACCCTTTTTCCACCATGGATTTTCTTCAAACCACTTGCAATCAAAATTAGACCTTCCCAGCAGTGCTCCCAGACCCCTAAACCCACTCCCAAAAATCTAGAACACCCCAAAATAGCCCCCCCATAAACATGCAATACTGCTATCTCGCAGAGGCCTAAGTTAAAATCGTGCTAAAACGCACTCTGACACTAGGCCCAAAACACCCCTTTTCCACCATGGATTTTCTTCAAACCACTTGCAAGCAAAGTTAGACCTTCCCAGCAGTGCTCCCAGACCCCTAAACCCACTCTCAAGATTCTAGAACACCCCCAAATAGCCCCCGAAAAACATGCAATACTGCTACCTCGCAGAGGCCTAATTTAAAATCGTGCCAAAACGCACCCTGAAACTAGGCCCAAAACACCCCTTGTCCACCATGGATTTTCTTCAAACCACTTGCAACCAGAATTAGACTTTCCCAGCAGTGCTGCCAGACCCCTAAACCCACTCCCAAAAATCTAGAACACCCCCAAATAGCCCCCCAAAAACATGCAATACTGCTACCTCGCAGAGGCCCAAGTTAAAATTGAGCTAAAACGCACTATGAAACTAGGCCCAAAACACCCCTTTTCCACCATGGATTTTCTTCAAACCACTTGCAATCAAAATTAGACCTTCCCAGCACTGCTCCCAGACCCCTAAACCTGCTCCCAAAAATCTAGAACACCC
The DNA here is from genome assembly GCF_964263255.1 of Lissotriton vulgaris. Classification (NCBI taxonomy): domain Eukaryota; kingdom Metazoa; phylum Chordata; class Amphibia; order Caudata; family Salamandridae; genus Lissotriton; species Lissotriton vulgaris. The sequence goes on from NC_141698.1 coordinate 1,030,313,766, forward strand.
CCAAATCAATCGATTCCTCCCAAATTTCCTTCACAACCACTAATTCCCCATCTCTACCACTCACAGAAGCCCCGTTCCCCTAGCTCAACTGGAACACCCCAAACACACTTTCTCCTTGCACCCCCAAACCGCCCATTGGATAACACGGCAAATCACGCCTTGACAAAAAATTGCTGCTTTCAGCACTCCCACTACTTCGATCCTCTTGAAAGTGACCAGGACACTTGTTCCAGCGATTCCCAAGAATCTCAGCAAGGCAGAACAAAATCGATCCACCGGAAGTTGTACTGATGGAGCAAGGATTCGCACGTAACTCGACTTGCTCTCTTTCATGAACCTTGCCTAAATCATAACTGTACTAACTCCGATTGTTTGTCATTTTATTTGTATTTCCCCATCACACGGGTGTCCCTAGGAGGCTTGCCTATGTGTTTTTCATCATAATCACGCTTGCATATGAATAAAAATGGCCGCTTTGCAGAAATTCAGTCTGCGCATGCGTCGGTCATACCCATGTGATGTGACGCACTCGCAATCTGGAGGGAAAAGTTCGCTCATGCGCATTGTTGCTAAAATGGCCGCTTGTCTTTAATCATGCTTCATGCTATCTTAAGCCGCTTTTTGTATATGCATCTTTTCTGCACTAACTCTTAATGCTATAAGTATTATAAAATAAGGGATTAAGAGTAGTTGGTCATGGTGTACAGTGTATTCATTTTATTCTGTGTTATTAATTTGTTTTCGCTTACCTTTCATGTACCGCGTAAATGAGGGCCTGGAAGTAGGGATGGGAACCATATTGAAGCTGACGTTACCCCACTCACGTGACCTGAGAACTGGGACGTGCAGCAATGGAACCTGGCCAGTTGGCCATTGAAAATGGGACTGTCCTTTCCAAGCGCACCTTCGCCCTTGAAGACATGCTATTTTTACTCTGAATGTGCAACAATGTTGCAAACCTTTACTTTACTATTGTACTTTCCCACACGTATGCCTGGGAACCCAGATGCTAGGGGAAGGGTAATGTCACGTGAAATACGTAATAGAAATATAGGTGGTGACAAATGTCTTAAACCACCTCCCTTGACCAATCAGAAGATGGGACTTTGTCATTTTGCAACATTTATGGGTGGTCTTGGGGACTTAAAATTGTATAAATAGCCTAGCATAGCTTAGAGAAGTTGTCCGACTTGTCCGAGTAGCAGACCTGTCACTGACCCTACGAACTCTATAGGTGCCTGATACAGAGTGCTGCGGAGCATTCTGCCTGAAACTTTCCACAAACTCCAAGGGGTGGAAATTAGTCCTAAGTGCTAAGCAAAGCACTTTGCTGGGAGATTCGAAAACCCAATCGGGGTTATTGGCGATTCCGTGCAGAAGAGGGGGTAACGCTGGCGTTGCATCCGAAGCTGTGAGGGGTTGGTCGTGCCTTGGTGAACCCAGTCCTGACCCAGACCTGAGGGGTATCCTGTCCTGACTGTCCATGAGCTGTACTTGCTCACCTTCTGGTATTCCTGAATCCTTGAGGGTCCTTGTCCCGTTCTTTCCCAACTGACCCGTGGCCAGGGTTAGTCCTCATTCTCACTTAGGTAAATATTGGCATAGGTGTCTGTCTATACTATACCCTTAATTTTCCTCTTCTAATTAAAGCAATCTTGCCTGTGATATTCTCCATATCTCCTTTGAATGTAATTTTCATGCAATTGATTATTAGTAAATGTTCCACTTTTACCCTTCCTATAGGACATTGTTAAACCCAACTGTTTATCTAGATTGTTCCCCTTATTCCCTTTCCCTTAGTATGGTTGCCGTGAAGTTAGTAAATATAGCATAAGGTTTAGGAATTAGTATAAAATTATTAGGTCACACATTAGGTCCTCCTCACGTCTTTGCCCTAGTTTAAACCATATTAGTTAATATGTTTATTATGATTCATGCCCTATAGTGTTCACTTTTACTCTATGATACTCACTCTTATTCATAGTTATATCCTGGTTCTGATTTTAATCATTGATGTATTGCTTTGCATTTGCCTCCTTGTAATGGCATTTTCATTTTAAACTTATAAAACCCTTAAAACCATCAAGGTGTCTGTGGTCATTATACATTAAAGTGATATTAAAGGTATTAAACGTGTAAAGTAGAATTTCGCCCTTTTAGGAAACCATTATCACCTGTCCACTGCTAGCTCCTGATCCGTCAGGAGTAATGTGCCTGTGGTAAGTCAGGTACATGAATAGTAAGTGGTGTAAGAGTCACCCAAATCGATTACTCATAAGAGCGCGTAATTGGAAAATCACCTGGTTCACCCCAGTAAAACGTTATCATTGAAATTGAATAAACATTTTACGCGCCAGGGCCCAGTGCGTGGAAAAGAAATTCGGTGAGCCGGGTGACCTGCGCGCTCTATCAGTAATTTCTGGTAAGCAGAGGATGGTTAGGACTAGTAAGATAGGTAGATAAGATAGTTAGAAAATAAACCGTGAAAAATAAATGTGCTGCTAAAATTTTAATATTGATTATGTTACTTAATATTTTATTGCGCAACTGTTTTTAAAATATTTTAATTGTTTTGAGATAATTTTATATATGTATTGCTGCTAAATATTATATGTTTTATTAACCAATTGTGTGTGACTGTTGAGTGTCGTCTGAAATCCCCGGGGAATTGAATAACGGATGGTGAGTAGAATCCATTCCGTTCTGAGGTCATTTGTAGGGAGGAAAGGTTAGTGCATGGTTCAAGTGGAACTGGAAGCGCTAATTAGGTCTTTTCAGAAAAAACTGAGTGAATGACAGTAACGGGACTGCTGATAGAAACCTTGGTCTGATATCACCTAGTAAGGGTCACACTAAGGGAGTAATAGAGTCATCGGAGCTTGTGTGTTAGCAGAGGGAAACGCTGTCGAAACCTTAGGCTTAGTATATATCCAGGAAAGAAGTGGATGAGTCTGGGAAGTAGCAGGTTTTCTAATGCTTGCGTGATAGGGTAGGCAAGAGAAGTCTATCCGAAGTGTATGAAAAGTAGACAGAAGTGGTTTACTTGCAGTAAAAGAAGAACTTTCTATCTCTTTAGAACACTCCTACACAATGGCGAATGTTACACGTTGTTGACTAAAATTAACATTAGCACCTTAGAGAAAATACAAAGTTTCCGTTACCTTGTAAAGGAGGGAGTCAGTCGAAGGGCTGCTCTAACGTCACTCCGTGCCGCGCTGGGATTGGTTAAACCAGCGGGTGTGTAGTGAAGCTGAAATTGTAAGGGAGGGGTGAGTGCCTGAGCGTGAGAACGCGTCTCGCGAAAAGGCCGCGCACCCATTGGTCAAGAACGTCTGCAACCTCTGCACTGATTGGTTGTTGAGAAATTGGAGTCGCGCTAGCATTGGAAGCACAAACGAAGTAAAAATTTTCCGCACCGAGCTTATAGATTGTTACGAGCGGTGTATGTGGTACCCTGATTTTCTGCCTGATCCACGAAATCTAGGGTGTCATAAAGAGTTGATGAGCAGAGGCAGACCTCACAACATGTACGGAGGAAAGAGAAAGATGTCATTTGCCAGCAAAATAAAGAATTTCTTCAAAACTGACAAACCCGTACGAACTAGGGAGGGAGTGATCATTCCTCCGCCAGATACTCCCGCCTCTTTCATGATGTTAGAAAAAGGGTATCATACCTGTGTATGGTTAGAGAACTGGGTAAAGTACACTGCGGAGGATGGAGTGTTAGCCTTTCCCATTGATGGTACTTTTAACGGGAGAGTCCTATTTAACCTGAGGACCCGAATGAATGAATTACATCCCAGACCTAGATTAGCTCAGTATGAAGCTTTAGAGGAATGGGAAATTGAGGCTCTAGAGCGAGACAGACCCCGGATGGACAAGGGAGTGACCCGATGGTATCCAAAATTGGTAAAGGAAACCAAGGAGCAGAAATTGAAACAGTGGAGACAAAATATGATGGTAGAAGGGTTATTCCCCATGTTCGGAGCTAATGAAATGATGGGAGGGAAGAAATGTACTGAGAAAACCCGACACATGATGCCCCTGGGTGAATCGGAAGATGAATTTTTAGAGGACTTATTTATGAAAGGTCCCCCGCCTTATAATGAAGAAACCAGATCTCAAAGCTTAACTACTCCATTGAGACCTTCAGGAAGAAGAAGTACTAGTGAAGCCGATTCCACAGGGATAGAACAGAGAAGAGCGGGAGGAGAGGGATTTGGTAGACCCGACCCCGTGGTCCCGAATTACAACCCCTTTGGTGAGGAAAGACCAGTTTTGTCAACTGCATCAGCTCCGAATATTTATCCTTCTCTAGTACCCCAAATGATACAGGATCCCCCCATAAATAGGGTGTTACATGAGCAGGAAAGGGAGGCCCTGAGAGGACAGCGAAACAATCTCATACATGCCATAGCTCAGATTAATCCAAATCCTGAAGCCCTGACGATTCCAGTAACCATTGGTCCAGTCTTTCCTCTATATGGGGACAGAATGAATACTCCAAAAACTCCAGTCATAACCCCGATGATGCCCCCGCCCAGAAGGGAACCACTCATTATTGATGACCAAGCAAGTGAATGCGAGTCCATGGTTTCCTTGATGGATCTGCCTAATAAGGAACAGGGAAGTAGCATGTCTCGAACTGGAACTCAGACTAGGAACAAAGACGTACTAATAGAGTCTTCATCAGGGACTCGAAGTGCTAGGGTAGTAACTCCTGAGGAAATAGAGAGATGGACCCGAGAATTAGAAGGAGGAGACTCTCATCCGAAACCTTTAGATATCTGTAAATTAAGAATAGAATTAGAGGAATTGACAGCAGGAAATGTGGGATTGGACCGATTGAATGTCCGGGATGAAGAGGAGTTGTTGTTCATGTGCAAGAATCTCACCCGGAATGCAAAAATATTTTTCGAAAAATTAATGGACACGGCAGCATGCATGGGAATCGATGTTAGCAGATCCAAAGTACTACAAAAATCCTACAGAGTAGATTTTTCAGACAAAGATTTAGAAAACCTAAATACAGTAGGGAAGAAGATGCAGATTAAGGAACTGATAAACCTAGTACAGAAATGGGGAGATCTAGATAAGTGGAAAGCCAGGTGGGCAAAGAAAAAGGAAGATAGCAAGGAGATACCACGGACTGCTGAGTACGTCCTACAAGAGGTGGACAAACCAGAAAAATTATGTCCCATGAGAGAAGTCCCAGGGGGAAAATATGTCCATGTCCCTTGGTCCAGACAAGATATCGTATCATTTACCAATGACTTCCCTAAATTGAGGGAGAAACCGGTTGAGTGGTACCGACAGGTTGAACGCTTCATAAAGGTTCAGAAATGTCTCCTGAAAGACCTGGATGGGTTTTTCGACATTGTAGTACCTGTAGACCTATGGACCGAATGTAAAATTGAAATCGATTGGCCCAATGAGGAGTACGAGAGAGACTCTGTAACTGGAGCTCCCTCACCTGACGTAATGAGAAAATATAACCAAGTCATACAATACCTAAAGAAAAAGGTACCTGCAAAAGAAACTGATTGGACCCGTATAGATAGAACTACCCAAGAGCGTGATGAATCAGTCCACTCCTTTTATGAAAGGTTACTACAGGTGTTCAAAACTTACAGTGGAATCGATAATGTGGACATGAAGGATATGACCCATTTCAGTTATCGATTCGTGTTAGGATTGAGACCTGAAATATCCCAGTGGATTAGAGATAACAAAATCAGTTGGCAAGGGAAACCCATTGATGATGTTCTCAAATATGCCAAATACTGCGAAGATGAGATCGAGAACAAAAAGAAAGCCCTAAAGGAGAAAGTGATGTGGGCCCAGGTGAAGTTAGCTGAACAACAAGAAAAACAGTTAAGTAAAATGACTAATATTAATAATGCACCAAATCCGAATGCTGGGGGTGGAGGCAGGCCCCGGGTAAAAATGAGTAGAGAAGAGGCTATGGGAAAATTCCCCTGTCACGGATGTGGTCAGATGGGGCATTGGAGAGATAAATGTCCGCACTTACAGGCTGATAATGCCCCCGTAAATGGTTTAAATCCACAGGTGCAGAAAGAGGGGATCCGAAAGACCCAACAGCAGGTAAATCAACCCCCGTTGCCACGCGCTCCTAGACAAAATTATAGGAATCAGGGTCAACAGAATGAAAGGGTCGAAGTGTGGGAAGGAGAGAATGAAAGAAATGCACCCATTCCACAGTACCTGTTAAATGATACTTTTCTCTGTGATGATCAATACTGACGGGGCCTGAGAGGGGAGGACAAGAAGTGCGTGCTTAGCGCCTCCTTACCGGTAGACCAGACTGGACCATACATTGAAGGAAAGGTTGAAGGGACAGATGTCACCTTTCTGTTGGACACTGGTGCTACCCGTTCCACTGTGAGAACAGCGGACGTTCCTAACCTACCCCTCTCGGGAGAAGCTATCCAAGTAGTGGGAGTTTCAAATCAGATAATCAGTACTCCGGTAACAGAACCTATGGAAATTTCCATAGGAAATTTCAAGGAAATGCACAGATTTGTGGTCTGTGATTCCAGTCCCGTAAACCGATTAGGACGAGATTTGTTGTGCAAAATGCGTTGCACCATCTTTTGCTCACCAAATGGTGTTGAAATCCAGACCCCAGATGAAGATGGCCTATATAAATTGATGTTACTAAGGCCCGACACAGAAATTAAGCCCATGTCCATTGAAAGTCTACCTGAAGAACTCCAATCGAGCGTAATACCTGAAGTTTGGGATTTTACTGGAAAAGATGTAGGCTTAATGGCAAATGTAGACCCAGTTAAAATAGCTTTAAAAGCAAATGCGGTATACCCAAATACCAAACAGTATAAAATGAGTGCAGAAGTGAAAGAAGGAGTCGCAAAGGAATTAAACAGATTGCTCAAAGCAAACATCATTCAGGAAGTGATGAGCAGTCCCTGTAATTCACCCATACTTGGAATTAAGAAGCCTAGCGGAAAGTATAGGGTAGTGCAGGACCTGCGCAAGGTAAACCAAATTGTAGTACCTTGCTGTCCCATAGTGCCTAACCCCGCAGTAATACTGTATCAAATTCCTTGGAATGCGGAATGGTTCACTGTCATAGACCTGTGCCATGCATTCTTCTCCATCCCATTGCATCCAGAAAGCAAATTCCTTTTCAGTTTTGAATTCAACAGCCAGATCTATGTCTGGAATCGTGTCCCCCAGGGGTACACAGAAAGTCCATCGATTTTCAACCAGATTCTAAAGAAATGCCTTGAATCTTTAATACTACCTAAAGAGTCTGTCCTGGTGCAGTACATAGATGACCTGCTGGTAGCGTCTAGAAGTCAAGACGACTGTGTCACTGATACCATTGCCTTGCTGAATCACCTAGGAAAGGGAGGACATAAGGTTTCACCAGACAAACTGCAGTTCTGCAAAACCTCAGTAAAATATCTAGGGCACCAGATAGAGAAAGGGATCCGGAAAGTCACTACAGAAAGAATTAAAATAATTCGAGAAATGACACTTCCAGTAACCCAGAAAGAAGTAAGAATGTTCCTAGGAGTTGTTGGGTACTGCAGACAGTGGATCGTGGGTTTCGCGGCTATAGCTAAACCCTTGATTAACATGACCAAGAAAGGAGCAGAAGACCCAGTTTGTTGGAATGATGAATGCATGACTGCTTGGGTAACATTGCGAAATTGTCTGTGCACAGCTCCAGCCTTAGGAATGCCTGACTATTCCAAGAACTTTGAACTGTTCTGTGACACGAGAGACAATTGTGCGCTCTCGGTCTTAACCCAGGAACATGGTCTGATTAGACGTCCCGTGGCCTACTTTTCGGCCGCCCTAGATCCAGTGGCTGCTGGATTACCTGGATGTCTGAAAGCAGTAGCCGCTACGTGTACGAGTCTAGAGCAGAGTGAGAACATTGTGATGGGACATCCTGTCACTGTATTTGTTCCACATTCAGTTGTGATCTTACTTACCCGAACCAAGACACAGTATCTCACCCCTAGTCGGCTGACTAAGTATGAGAGGATTCTCATTGGTGCAGAAAATGTAATAATTTCCCGATGTAACATTCTAAACCCTGCAACTCTATTGCCCCTTCCCATTGATGTAGAGGCAGGAGATGAAATTGAACATAGCTGCATAGACTTAACTGAATTTAGCACAAAACCCCGTCCTGATATCAGAGAAGTGGCCTTGGTTGATGAAGACCTCAAAATGTTTGTGGATGGTTCATGTTTGAGACATGAGGATGGAGGTTTGAGTGCTGCCTATGCTGTAGTCACTTTGGAAAGAACCCTGGAAGCTTCCTATCTTTGCGAAGTTAAATCTGCTCAAGTAGCGGAGCTCATCGCCCTAACAAGAGCTTGTAAAATTGGGAAAAACAAAAGAGTAACTGTTTATACTGACAGTCAGTACTGTTATGGGGTTGTTCATGACTTCGGCCAGCTATGGTTGCAAAGAGAATTCATGACTTCCTCAGGTTCTCCCATCCGAAATGGGAAACCAGTACAAAACTTACTGGAAGCCATCCAATTGCCCAAAGAATTGGCTGTGGTCAAGTGTGCGGCTCACCGATCTGGAAATGACGAGGTGACAGCCGGAAACAGATATGCTGACCAAATTGCCCAGTACTGCGCCCGACACAAAATGTCCCTCCTAACTAAACTGTGGGGAGGTGGAAGCAGCTGCCAACTGATGTTGTTTGAAAGGTTGGGAACATGGGATGAATTGAGAGAACTACAACAGACGACAGACAGGGAAGAAAGGAACAGGTGGAGGCAGGATGAATGTCGACCAAGGGAAATGGATGGTGTTGTGGTCCACGTAACTGGTATGCCTGTACTCCCCGAACGACTGGTTACCGCAATGGCCCGGATAATACATGAACCCACACATATTGGGAGGGATGCCATGTGCCGAATGTTTGAAAAGGTGTTTTACAGTCCAAAATTCAGGAGCACAGCAGACAAACTTTGCCAGAGGTGCTTAGTGTGTCAACAATTCAATGCAGGAAAGAAGACAGTAGTGGAGCAAAGTACCATTGGGAGAGCAGAAGGTCCCTTCATTAGGATGCAGGCAGACTTCATAACAATGCCCCTGTGCAAATGATATAGATATGTCCTGGTCATAGTTTGCTTGTTTTCCCGGTGGGTGGAGGCTTACCCAGCAAAGAAGAATGATGCCCTGACTGTAGCTAAATTATTACTTAGGGAACTGATACCCCGCTTTGGAATTCCAGAGACAATTGAAACAGACCAAGGTGGACATTTTTCAAACGAGGTCCTAAAGGAACTCTGCAGAGCATTTAAAATGGAGCAAAGGCTGCACTGTGCCTATCATCCAGAGGCTTCTGGGATAGTCGAGCAAATAAACGGCACTCTCAAGTCCAGGCTGGCGAAATTGCGTGACTCCACAAAAATGAACTGGATAGAAGCTTTGCCCATGGTGCTGATGAGCTTAAGGAGTATTCCAAACAAAAAGACAGGCCTGAGCCCCCATGAAGTGCTGATGGGAAGAGTGATGCGACAGGCATGGGTACCTGGACACAAACTGCTAAGTATTACTGATGATATGGTGCTAGAGTACTGCAGGCAGTTGGGTGACCAAGTGTGTTCTATCTCTCACCAGATTGGAGAGACTGCTGTCGAATGGCCTACAACTCCAGCACACAAACTGAGACCAGGTGATTGGGTGGTGTTAAAGAAACACACCCGGAAGAGTTGCCTTGGACCGAAGTGGGGCAAGCCTCGACAAGTGATCCTTGTCACAACAACTGCTGTGAAGTGTGCTGGCGTACCAAAGTGGATCCATGCCAGTCACACGAAGCGGGTAACCGGAGAAAACGCGACTGAAGCTGAAGGTAGCCCAGCTGAGGAGACTCCAGAAGAGGGTCCGGATCTCGCTGATGGCGAACTACCGAGCACAAGTCAAGACGTTGAATGGTTTCCTGCCGACGACCAAGTTCTTGATCCAATAAGAACCAGAAAATACTCTTACCTAGGTAGTGAGTGGGACAGTGCAGCTGAGTCAGAACAAGAAGGAGAAGGTCAGATCATCAAAGCCATCATAAAATCTGATCAGGGAATAGGCCAAGTAGGGACAGAACAAGTCATCGACACTCCTTCTGAGACAGAGGAGACTGGAAAGGGACAGATAGTAGTCAAAGCAGAAGTTCATGCAGAAGAAAATCAAGAGATCGAAGAGCATGAACAGGACCAGTTAGTAATAGACGAACATGTTCAGGAAGAAGAGTACAGTGAATCACTCACAAACCAAGATCACATACAGTCTAAACCTGAACTAGGTCAGATTAAGGACCAGGCAGAAGAAATAGATGAAAGACCTGGAACTAGTCAGACAGGAAGGGAAAAAGACACTGCTGAAGCAATAGTGCGGCCAAGAAGAGAAAATAAAAGAGCTCACGAAGAAGGTCAAGTTTCCTCGACCACTAAAAGGATCGAAAAGAAGGGTGAACCCCGGTACGTGAAGAAACTAAGGCTAAGAATAAAAACCGTCGAAGAAAAACTAAAGGACCGAAAAAGGGCTGAAAGTGAAGGAAAAGAAGCCCGAGGAAAGTCCATCCGAAAGGGCGGCAGAGTAAAGAAACAGAACAAACTGTATCGGAGCCCTGAATGGACTTATTTGGTGTTGGAAGAAATTGATGAGCCTGAAGCCAGTGGCAAAAGCGACGAAGAGTCCATTGCTGATCGGAGTTCTGACGAAGACCCTCCTTGAGGTGAAGCGAAGTAAAACCTCTGCTGAAAGGAAACAAGGAGGGGTTGAGAAAGCCACCTGTAAGATAAAATGTCTGATTCAAATGTCACTGGAAGGTCCAGATTTAGCTGTTGCAGAACTTGCTGTAAAATATGCTTCTGTAATATAGTACTAGTGATAGTGATATGGATAGGATTAACAGTGTTTATACCTTTTATGATAAACAAAGACCCTAACATATATCCTACGGACTCGATGACGCCAGACGCAGAAGTTGTACATACTGAAGAAACACCACGAAGAGTAGAAAGACCTGACAATTCAGTGAGTCTGAGACATACACGACCTGACTTAGAAGCATCAGATGAGGGTGAACTACATTATCACCAAATGAAGAACAGGACACACTTAAATGTTTTCGCTAATCTTTTAGTGCACTATGTAGAAGCTATGGAAATAGAAGATTGCCATGTCTGCATGATGCTACCTACTTCAGTAGCTGAAGGTGTGACATACCACCATTTACCCCTGACCTATGGAATCTCCTGTAGTATTCTAGCTAGCTTGTTCTATAGAAGCACTTTACAGTACTATTACTCAAACACTGACGTTATCTTTTCAGAACTTCCTATTAGAGGGAATCTGAACCTTGTACATACACTTGGTGGAGTGACTCGCTACATGGGGGAATATTTCCTGACTATAGGTGACATAGACTTAAATGAAGCTAGAAAAGCTAACTTGACTTGTTCTTTACATGCACAAGAGAAAATGTTCTTGAAGATGGCAGAGAAGAGAAGGGAAAAGTTTCAGAAAAAGGCAAATGACGAGAAGGACAGAACACCTAGATGGGCAGAAAACATGGATAACACCTCACAAAGCGAAGTTACTCCTGCTCTGTTGCTGGATTTTGAACGGAAAGGGAAACTCTGTCTTCATAGAGAAAAGACTAGTTATTATAACAATGTATTCATTGGTTCCAGCGAGTGTGAACATAATTACAAGGTAATTGGAGGTTGGGGTTTCAAAAATGGGTCAGAACCTGTGTTTCCAGGAATTTATTATATATGTGGAAACAAGGCGTATTTCAAATTGCCGGATCACTGGTATGGAAGCTGCTACTTTGGCATTGTCTTTCCGAAAATATACCATGTGAACAATGCAGCTGGAAGCAATGAGATTACTAATGGCTTAGTGCGTAGCAAACGTGAAAGTGTAGGAGAAATTGTAGGTGATATTTTTAGTGCACTGATACCTGGAATGGGGGTAGTTCTGAATACTCATAGAATCTGCAAATTATCTACAGTAGTGGATCGGTTATCTACTGACACTGCTGCTGGATTCCTGATGATCAATACTGAAATGGTTGCGATCAGATCAATGTTTTTACAGAATCGCCTTGCTCTTGATACCTTATTGGCAAAAGAGGGCGGAGTCTGCAGGATGCTGAGGGCACAACATTGTTGCACTTACATTCCTGATAAAAGTGTCGAAATTAAGAAGTATGTAAGAAACATAACTAATTTGGAAAAAGAACTCAAACCATTAGAGGTTGACAGTGCCTGGAAGAGACTGACTGATGGTCTCTCCTCTGTAGGTAGTTGGTTTTCTAACTTAGGTAGAAGTCTTCTATGGAAAATACTGATGCCAATAGTTGGAATAGGTGTGATTGTTCTGATCATATTCATCTGTTGCAAATGCCAGAAATGCAGAAAATATATAGTGAATAAAAGAGGAAAGCGAAAGGCTGAAGACTTAGAATTAGAAGAATTAAGAAACCAGATATATAAGAAAGCAAAGAACAATCATTCTCACAGAGAGGCGGAGAGAAAGCTCAACAATAAGTTCATCGAGATTGACATGGATGAAATGGAAGAATGAAGTTGGCATCTGTTTTCATGTGTAGTGATGATAGTAAATATCATCAAAGAGGGGATTGATGGAGCAAGGATTCGCACGTAACGCGACTTGCTCTCTTTCATGAACCTCGCCTAAATCATAACTGTACTAACTCCGATTGTTTGTCATTTTATTTGTATTTCCCCATCACACGGGTGTCCCTAGGAGGCTTGCCTATGTGTTTTTCATCATAATCACGCTTGCATATTAATAAAAATGGCCGCTTTGCAGAAATTCAGTCTGCGCATGCGTCGGTCATACCCATGTGATGTGACGCACTCGCAATCTGGAGGGAAAAGTTCGCTCATGCGCATTGTTGCTAAAATGGCCGCTTGTCTTTAATCATGCTTCATGCTATCTTAAGCCGCTTTTTGTATATGAATCTTTTCTGCACTAACTCTTAATGCTATAAGTATTATAAAATAAGGGATTAAGAGTAGTTGGTCATGGTGTACAGTGTATTCATTTTATTCTGTGTTATTAATTTGTTTTCGCTTACCTTTCATGTACCGCGTAAATGAGGGCCTGGAAGTAGGGATGGGAACCATATTGAAGCTGACGTTACCCCACTCACGTGACCTGAGAACTGGGACGTGCAGCAATGGAACCTGGCCAGTTGGCCATTGAAAATGGGACTGTCCTTTCCAAGCGCACCTTCGCCCTTGAAGACATGCTATTTTTACTCTGAATGTGCAACAATGTTGCAAACCTTTACTTTACTATTGTACTTTCCCACACGTATGCCTGGGAACCCAGATGCTAGGGGGAGGGTAATGTCATGTGAAATACGTAATAGAAATATAGGTGGTGACAAATGTCTTAAACCACCTCCCTTGACCAATCAGAAGATGGGACTTTGTCATTTTGCAACATTTATGGGTGGTCTTGGGGACTTAAAATTGTATAAATAGCCTAGCATAGCTTAGAGAAGTTGTCCGACTTGTCCGAGTAGCAGACCTGTCACTGACCCTACGAACTCTATAGGTGCCTGATACAGAGTGCTGCGGAGCATTCTGCCTGAAACTTTCCACAAACTCCAAGGGGTGGAAATTAGTCCTAAGTGCTAAGCAAAGCACTTTGCTGGGAGATTCGAAAACCCAATCGGGGTTATTGGCGGATTCCGTGCAGAAGAGGGGGTAACGCTGGCGTTGCATCCGAAGCTGTGAGGGGTTGGTCGTGCCTTGGTGAACCCAGTCCTGACCCAGACCTGAGGGGTATCCTGTCCTGACTGTCCATGAGCTGTACTTGCTCACCTTCTGGTATTCCTGAATCCTTGAGGGTCCTTGTCCCGTTCTTTCCCAACTGACCCGTGGCCAGGGTTAGTCCTCATTCTCACTTAGGTAAATATTGGCATAGGTGTCTGTCTATACTATACCCTTAATTTTCCTCTTCTAATTAAAGCAATCTTGCCTGTGATATTCTCCATATCTCCTTTGAATGTAATTTTCATGCAATTGATTATTAGTAAATGTTCCACTTTTACCCTTCCTATAGGACATTGTTAAACCCAACTGTTTATCTAGATTGTTCCCCTTATTCCCTTTCCCTTAGTATGGTTGCCGTGAAGTTAGTAAATATAGCATAAGGTTTAGGAATTAGTATAAAATTATTAGGTCACACATTAGGTCCTCCTCACGTCTTTGTCCTAGTTTAAACCATATTAGTTAATATGTTTATTATGATTCATGCCCTATAGTGTTCCCTTTTACTCTATGATACTCACACTTATTCATAGTTATATCCTGGTTCTGATTTTAATCATTGATGTATTGCTTTGCATTTGCCTCCTTGTAATGGCATTTTCATTTTAAACTTATAAAACCCTTAAAACCATCAAGGTGTCTGTGGTCATTATACATTAAAGTGATATTAAAGGTATTAAACGTGTAAAGTAGAATTTCTCCCTTTTAGGAAACCATTATCACCTGTCCACTGCTAGCTCCTGATCCGTCAGGAGTAATGTGCCTGTGGTAAGTCAGGTACATGAATAGTAAGTGGTGTAAGAGTCACCCAAATCGATTACTCATAAGAGCGCGTAATTGGAAAATCACCTGGTTCACCCCAGTAAAACGTTATCATTGAAATTGAATAAACATTTTACGCGCCAGGGCCCAGTGCGTGGAAAAGAAATTCGGTGAGCCGGGTGACCTGCGCGCTCTATCAGTACGACTTTTTACCCAAGCACACTAGCCCGCAAAACACCAAAAAAGGCCAATTCTGGACCAAAAAATGCCAAACCCCCCTAAAACCTTGCCAACATCATTATGAACGAGCCTGCATTGGGCCTTGTGCCCTACACTCCGGAAACCCTACCAAATTCAACCCAAAAACCCTAGTAAGCAGCACTGAACCCCCAAAACAGACTTAAACCCTAAAAACACGCAAATTCCCTCAGACCTAGCCCTCAACCCTACACTGAGCTGGCTTAAAAAAAAATATCCGCCCGCTCGCAAGTTTGCGAATTTTCGGCAATTTCGCGAGATTCGTGGCCTGCGAAAATCCGCAAATTTCGCGAGCGGAACGGATTTTTGGCCTATGCTTGCGGCAGGGCCATGCAGACGGTCAAGGCAGGCACCACTGAGTGAAGCAACCTGATGTAGCATACCCTTTGACACAGACAGACAAAGCATATCTAATTGTATGCAGCAAGCCACATAGCCCAAATTTTACATGAACTGCTGTCTGGACTCTGCCTGGCATAACAACACTATACTGCCTCGACCACTCCATACCACGACTATACAGACATGTAGTTCTGCTGTAGTAGTTGCTGTAGACTAGTTTACCTATTTGCCACTCACAAATTGGCCATAGTTCTTCCGTAAACCGACGATGATGATCCATCATCCCCGTGATTGACTGTAAAGAAAAAAGATATATTATTTAACTTTGATCATCAACACTGATCATCTATCATCATGCTATATTGGCAAACAGTGAGTCCAGGACATTTTGCATATTGGAAAATGCAACGTAGTGGCCCCTGCAGTTGAAGTACAATTTGAATTAAACAAGGTAAAAAAAAGCAGAGTAGGCTTGAGTTACATTTAGTGTATAAAAGATTAAATAATAACAGAATACATATGATTCATTTCACGCACAACAAACAAACAGCAATTGCTTTCATCAGAGCCAGACAGCCATTGCTGTCCACTGCATTCCATCTTCTCATTATTCATTACCTGTTCCACTTTTTGTCCGCATCTTCTTCTGAAAGTGAAGGCCCACAGGGCAGCCTCTCCTGTCAATTTCAGAAGTAACTGTCAGCAATCAGCATGTAGTCAGTAATTCCAGTCCCACTTAACCCCTTCCATGCTCATGACGAACCCCAGCCGTCATGCACTACGGTGCTCGTGTGCTGATGACGGCTGGGGTTCGTCACGGCCCGCCCCTGTTCGTGCTGTTTACAGCACACCAGGGGAATCGCGGCCGCATCGAAGGGGTTAAGGGGACTCGACTACGAAGACAAAGTTTCTTGATTCTGCGTAATTCAGCCGTCTACCTTGAGGGAAATGGATAGAGGGAGTCTGGAGTAGGAGGATAGAGGAGCATGATTGAGTTGTGAACTTGGGAACTCAGGAATGCAGACTGTGGCACCTTCAAATCAATAAGAAAATAAGATGAAGACAGTGCTGCTGATGGACTTGTTGTGATTAGGTGATTAGAGTTTTGTTGTGGTAAAAGTTGCAAAACAAAGAAAGACACACAGGAATAAAAGTGAATAAGGACGAAAAAAGGAACTCATTTTCAGGCCTCTGTGTCAGGGAAGTAGAGCTCGTCCTTAAACTCAGTGAATTGAGACAGGAGTAGGTCGGCTAACAGAGAAGAACTTCCGTCACCTAAGTCGGTGTCCTCTTCTTCCTGCGTGCATTCACGTATTTTGTAATCTGGTGGTATGAAGTGCTGATTCATCTTGATCATTGTCAACCTCTCCACATTTTTGGGCGAGAGGCGGGTCCTTTTTGAAGTTACAATGCCACCAGCAGCACTGAAAACACGTTCAGAAGACACACTTGCGAGTGGGCAAGACAAATAATTTAGAGCCAGGTTGGTGATCAGTCGCCATAGAGGCCTTTTCCCATACCAATACAGCAATGGGTTCTGATTAACAAAGACCTCTGTTGGGTCATCCAGATAGACCTGCACCATTGACTCAAGGTTCCCCAGGGTTGCTCCACTTTGCGTACCATCTGTGGCCTTTGCATCACTGGAACAAGCAAACCCTTGATGAGTTAGCCAATTCGCTTCCGACAATATTATGGCTGGGCCTGGTGCAGGTGAGGATGATGATACGGTTGCTGGTGTCGTTAACGGCTGTGAGGGAAAGCGACTCCCTTCGGCCACAGATTCAGAAGTGGACCTTGACGCCGGATGGCCTGCTGATTTAGTAGTACTTCTGCCGGTTCCTTCAATTTTCTGCTACTCTTTTTCAAACCGCGTGGCTGACAGAGCTAGCCAATGTTTGTACTTTGAAACATCTGCTTCATTAAAAGGAATGAATGCTTTGCTGGCCATGGCCTTTTTGTACCATGGATCCAGAATAGTGGCACAAATGTAATGTTGTTCTGTATGTATTTTTTTAAGCCTTTCATTGTCAACTAGGCGGCTTAATAACCTCTCTGCCAACTGATATACGTCTTGCTTTTCAGCATCATCTCGGAACGTTGAAGACACCGCCTTCAGTTGGTGCTCTAGCATGCGCAATAATGGGATAGCTTTGCCCAAAGTACAGTCCTCCCTGCTGACTTCACTCTTGAAGACCTCAAAAGGACGAAGCATGTCTGTCAGGCTTTTAACTAGCCTCCATTCCTCCAACTCTAGCCACATGTCTTTCATAGTAGAACCCAGTTCAAAGACATACTGATTGATTGCCACCCACTGCTCAGGCTGACGCTCAAGCATGCAGAAGGTTGAATTCCAACGTGTTACCACCTCCTGGATGAGTCCTCTGACTGGCAGTCTACGTTCACGTTGCATGTTCCTCAGCTGCTTCCGGGCCTTAAAAGAATGGCTGAAATGTGTGCAGATTCTTCGGCAGGTGGTTAGTAACTTGCTGACTGTCTGTTCTTTTTTCAAGAAATCTTGCACAACAATGTTAATACTGTGCGCTAAACACGGCACTCTGAAATAGTCACCCTCATGCATGGCCTTAACTATATCACTGCCATTATCCGTGGAAACATAACCAATCATGCGCTTTCTTGGATGCAGCCATTGAAAGACCTCACTGTTAAACTCCTCCAAAATGTTTTGTGCAGTATGAGATTTCTCCATAACAAACATGGCTACTGTTGCAAGTTTCCGAGTAGCTTGAAAAACTGTGTCCGGGTCAACACCTGCACGTAACTTGTCTGAAAACCCCGCAAAAGAGACCCAGTGTGCAGTGATGCACATGTAATCAAGTGCTTGGCAACTGGTCCACATGTCTGTTGTCAGGTGGATAGTGTGAACAGCACTCTTCTGCAAAGCTGCCCCAAACACCTCCAGCACATCTTGATGTAGTGCTGGATCCGCAACTCTGGCAAAATTGGACCGGTTAGGAACCTTCCATTAATGTCAGACTGTTGCCACAAATTCTAGAAAACCCACCCCTTCCACGAAAGAAAAAGGGAGAAGGTTCAGCGCTAGCATTTTATCCAGCTTTGATTTATACAGAAGTGTCGTTGGGAGGTTGCGTTCAAATGGCGCCTCCGACATGCTTCTAATGGTGGTCTGGACCATTTTACGTGAAGATGATGATGATGATGCAGACTTCTTCAAACCAGTTAGGTTCATTGATGTACTTTTTCGCATTAGCGTCTCTCCCACACTCTTAGTGTGGCTCATACATGTTACTGGGGTAGAGGGTGTGGGCGCTACCACTGCAGTGATGCTGCCAGGGGTACTGGGTGTACCAGAAAAAATGTTGGTCGCTTCTTCACTTCCCCCCTGCACGATCAGCCCCTCGTCATCATCAGATGCAATATGAATGGATACATTTAGATTTGTTTTTCTTTTGGCTTCCCAGATCTTCCTTAGGTGCGCCTCCCACTGGATAGTGTGGTGTTTTTGGAGATGACCTCTCTGGCCTCCGGTACCATAGTTGGCACCAAGCTTACCCCGACTAACTACTATTTTACAAACCGAACAAACGACCATGTTTTCCGCCTTTTTGCTAACACTAAAGAAGTCCCAAGCTGGGGACTGGAGATGTCTGCTGGTGGTGGAGGTGCTACTTTCAGTTTCAATGCAGATGAAGTGAAGGATGGGCATGGCTGAATTTGACTCTGTTGTGCACTTACAGCACCACTACTTGAGGTAATGGAGGTCGAGCTGGATGGAGGTCCCTGCCGGCCCTTCTGACGAGCAAATATGGAAGCTGTAGGTCGTGTTGGTGTAGTAGTTAACTGCGTTGGTGGTGGTACCAGTGCCACGCCGCCCACATCCCTCTGAGCATCAATTCGGGATAGGGTCAAAATGTCTGTCTGCTGCATGCCTGATGGGGCTGGAGTGACGACTGTGATGACTGGGTCGTCGTCAGACTATTCATCAGCAGCAGAATAATACAGAACTTCTTGTTCGTCGTCATCATCACCCATAATTGAAAGCCTTGCGGGAAACTTCCTTCAAGGCTTAGCTACCTTTGTTGGCTCATGGCGGGCCTCCCTCTCAGACTGCATTGCTGGGTTCCAATCAACATCAAGATCATCAGAAGGAAGGGGGCTTGAAGAAGAACTTGTAGTAGCCCTCCTTGACCTTTTTCTTGCTAGGGATCTGGAAGACAATGGATCATCATCAGGAGGAGTGGCTTCCTCGGATAATACCTCCGCTTGAATCTCGATTTCCTGATGTGCCCCTACTTCTGGAGGAACAAGCATTGTGGGCAGTTGTGCCGCTCATGCGCCTCTAGTTGTGCCTCTAGTTGCGCCTCTACTTGCGCCTCTACTTGTGCTTCTACTTGCGCTTGTAATAGTTGCACCTGTGGTTGTCGTTGCGGCTGTGGTTGTTGAACACTCGTCAGATGAGTTACACCCTGCATTGATTGGATGCTACTTTCTTGCGATGAGCCAACATCTCTGGTCGATGTTGATTGAGCAATTAAAGTGGCTGCCGCTGTAGCACTCATGGGCTTGGACCTAACTCGGTGTGGTGGCACTGAGCCCAATGAAGCGGAGGTGCTGCTCCCAGCTTGGTCCCCGGCGGACACTGCTGCTGCAAGCGTAGTTTTTTTCCCAAAAAAGGTGTCTGTGGGCACACCAGTCTCCTTGGTAGGTGGTGCCACTTGCTTCTTCTGCTCCTTCTTACTGGCAGTGGCACTGGCAACTTTTTTCGTAGAGGCGCAACGGCCACCTTTCTTTGGGCCCATCTTCAGATGTCAGAACAGCAGGCCGCAGTTGCACGAGATGCAGAGTTGTCTGTGGCCTGCAACTTTTTAAATCGCCTGTTTTGTATTTTATTTATTTTGTGTTTCATTTCCCCTGTTTTTTAAGCGCCGCATCGGCTCCTTACTTGCACCATAATTCTTCGTAAAACCCACCGCAGCTTTGCGGGTCCGGTTCCGGGGAGGTGTGGGGGAGCGCCATCTTAGGGTAGTTTATTGAAGCTATCTTCCGCCATCTTGGAGCGGTTCGGCTCTCGTGCATTCAGGCAGCGTCGGCCTACTTAAGGCGGAACTTTCTGCGAGGTCAGCCTGGAGAAGGTGTCCTCGGTCCGAGTGGTGCTCTGCGCTATTGCTGACTAGTCGCGCGCATTTAGAGCGCTTACCTGCAACTTTTTAAATCGCCTGTTTTGTATTTTATTTATTTTGTGCTTCATTTCCCCTGTTTTTAAAGCGCCGCATCGGCCCCTCACTTGCACCATAATTCTTCGTAAAACCCACCGCAGCTTTGCGGGTCCGGTTCCGGGGAGGTGTGGGGGAGAGCCATCTTAGGATAGTTTATTGAAGCTATCTGCCGCCATCTTGGAGCGGTTCGGCGCTCGTGCATTAAGGCAGCGTCGGCCTACTTAAGGCGGAACTTTCTGCGAGGTCAGCCTGGAGAAGGTGTCCTCGGTCAGAGTGGTGCTCTGCGCTATTGCTGACTAGTCGCGCGCATTTAGAGCGCTTACCTGCAACTTTTTAAATCGCCTGTTTTGTATTTTATTTATTTTGTGTTTCATTACCCCTGTTTTTAAAGCGCCGCATCGGCCCCTCACTTGCACCATAATTCTTCGTAAAACCCACGCAGCTTTGCGGGTCCGGTTCCGGGGAGGTGTCGGGGAGTGCCATCTTAGGATAGTTTATTGAAGCTATCTGCCGCCATCTTGGAGCGGTTCGGCGCTCGTGCATTCAGGCAGCGTCGGCCTACTTAAAGCTCCACTTCCCTACTCGCAGCGGTGACGCGCAGCGGGCGCACCTTCCCTGCGCCTGAGTCGTGCCAGAGTCCTGCCCGTCTGCGCTCGTCAGCGTCTCGGAGGCAGACGGGGCAGGACGGCTGGCTTATTTTTCCTTTGGTTTCACGACTCCACCCGCTGCCCTAGTAAGTATGCTCTCCTATTCCTCGGCGGACCTCTTTTCTCTGCGTGGCTTACGCGGCACTTGTCATTATGTCTTTCCTAGGGGGCCGGGCTCTCAGGAAGGGATGTTCGGAGTGTGGCTGGCATCTCCCAGATTTGAAGGGATCTTCGCCGGATATTCCATCGGTCCACTACCACTGTCATCTTCTCAACACTAGGTCATTGAGATGTCACTCCCTTAACATTTGGAACCTGTTGCAGGAGTCTAACATATCTTGTTTATTACTCACCAAGACTTGGTTGGGGGAAGGCTCTTTCCCTGATTTGGCTAATGCCATCCCTCCTGATTATAATATCTTCAGGAGGGACAGAGTGACTGGTAGAGGTGGAGGAGTGGCGCTGATCGTGGACAAACACATTTCCTGTACGACCTTTCCTGTAGATAACATTCAGGGTTGCGAGGCCCTAGGTTTTACTCTTCACCTTTCTCCCTCACAAGCTTGTACTGGGATTCTTCTCTACAGAGCGCCGGGACCTCTTGGGTCTTTCTTCGACGAACTTCAAGTGGCACTCTCAGTGCCGTGCCTCAGGTCAGAACATTGTATCTTACTAGGTGATCTTAATTTGCACATGGACAATAATTTAGACCCAGATGCTATAAAACTTGTCGATATTACGGCTCCGTTAGGGCTGTTCCCTTTCATCCAGGGGCCGACTCATAACAAAGGTCATACCTTGGACCAGGTCTTCTCTACGAGACCGCTTAGTGTGTCTCCACCGCAGCCTGTCCTGTGGTCCGACCATTTTTTAATTAATTTTGCGCTGCTTTCCACTGCTACAACACGGATGAGGCCTCTCAGAGACACCACGAGGGCCTCTCGGCCTTTTCACATGATATCTGCTGATATGTTGTCCGATGCCCTCCATAGTTTCCCTTGTCAACTTTCTGGTAATCTAGAGGAGAATCTTATTCTCTTCCAGAAATGGCTTACGGCCAGACTGGAGGTGTTAGTTCCGGAGAAGAAGGGTAAATCCACTGAGAGGCGTATATCCGCTCCATGGTTTACTCCTCATCTGAGGGCCTTACGTCAGGATTGCAAGAAGGCGGAAAGGGCCTGGCAGCGTGTCTATGATCCAGCTGAGAGATTGGAATATAGAGTGGCGACTAGATCTTTCCACAGACAGATCTGGGATGGAAAAAAAGCTTATCTGGAGCGCAGAATAGATGAGGCCAAAAATGCCAGTAAAGAGATTTTTAGAATTGTAAAGGATTTTACCTCTCCCTCCCTAAACACTTCTTCTTACATGCATTCAGAGCTCTGGGTAAATCAATTAGCTGAGTTTTTTGTTAATAAAATCAAGTCCATTCAGGACTCCTTTCTTCCTACCTGCCCCTTGCTGGATGTTAGTTGTCTGTCCTCCCTGCCTCCTTTGGATGGGAATGGTCCCTTTCTTTGTGAATTTCCCCCCATGTCCCCTACCATCTCTCTGGACCTTTTGTCACGGTTGAAGTCTGGCTCGCCGCTGGATCCCTGCCCGGCGAAATGTCTGGGGAGAGTGGTGCCAGTCCTTAACACCTTACTGAATCCACTCCTTAATTCCTCTTTGTCCACCGGTGTGGTCCCTCAGGCCTGGAAATGTGCCTTGATCTTACCGCTGATTAAAAAGCCTAACCTAGATCCCCTTATTCATGCGAACTACAGGCCGATCTCTCTCCTCCCTGCTCTGGCGAAAGTGACCGAGAAGCATGTGCATCGGTCGATCTCCAATTTCATCGAGAACGACCTCTTACACTTGTCTCAATCTGGCTTCCGTGCTAATTTTACCACGGAGACTGCCCTTCTCGAGGTCACCGACGCCATCAGGGAGGTTTTAGATTCAGGAGGCAAGGCCATGTTGGTTATGCTTGACTTGTCGGCGGCGTTCGACACCGTTCCCCACGAAGGCCTCCTTTTAAGACTCTGGGAAATTAGCTTACGTGGGACGGTGTTGAACTGGTTTAAATCCTTTCTTACCGGCCGCCGGCAAACGATCTGGGCGCCTCCTTATTCCGCCGATATGTCGCCGCTAGAGGTGGGGGTTCCTCAGGGTTCCATTCTCAGCCCCATGCTTTTTAACATCTTTATGGCCCCTCTGGCGATGGTGGCGGAAACCTTTGGCGTCCAGATCATATCCTATGCTGACGACACCCAGCTTCTGTTCACTTGTGACAGAGGCGGGGCTTTTGACAGCACACGGATTAGGGACTGTCTAGGTGCTGTCTTCGAGTGATTCCGGCGGCATGGCCTAAAATGCAACTCCGACAAATGGGAGCTGCTTTTTTTTGGCTGTACCCCTGATCCCAGCTGGAAGGCCTGGTGGCCACAGGATATGTTTCCCCCGGACAATGTCTCCCTCAAGGCGAAAAACCTTGGAATTTTGATTGATTGTGACCTATCTTTCAGACCCCATATCATTGGGCTTTCAGGGAAATGCTTTGGCATTCTGAGGATGCTTAGGAAGTTTCTTCCTTTGTTGTCACTCCACCACAAAAAAAACACCGTGCAGGCCTTGATAGGGTCGCGTTTGGATTATGCGAACGCCCTCTACTTGGGTCTACCTAAATATCTTTTGACCCGCCTGCGCAAGTGGTGCAGAATTCGGCAGCTCGAGCCATCTTTGGGCTCCCGAGACGGGCCAGCGCCGCTGAGTTGCTCAAAGCATTGCATTGGCTGCCCATCCCCAAGAGAATCTTATTTAAAAGCCTGACCTTGGCCTTTAAAGCCCTTCACGGTGTAGGCCTCAAGTACATTGGGAAACGCCTATCTTTCTACCTGCCTAGCAGGGCTTTGTGGTCAGCTTCTTTGGCCCAGGCGGCTGTGCCTGCCATCAAGCGTTCCAGAATAGGAGGTCGGTCATTCCGTTATCTGTCTCCGCGGGGCTGGAACGAGCTACCTCTGTCTCTAAGAAAGGCTAACAGCCTTCTCGTTTTCAGGAACGCACTGAAAACTTGGCTTTTTGCTCAACAGTAGCTTTTGGTTCCCCTCAGTTTTTAGTTGTTGTGTTGTCACTCTGCACGTAGTTCTCTTCGCCAAAGCGACTGGATGCTCTTGGGAGTAGCCGTGCGCTATAGAAGAAAATAAATAACATAACATAACATAACATAACACACGTCACGTCAAGTGAAGTTGTGCTGCACACACCGCTGCAGGACTTCTTCCTGGCACTGATGATGAACAATGAATCATGTCAGAGAAACATCAGTTAAATAAATGTTGCATATGTTGTGCTTCAATTAATATTTGCAACTAGGCATTGCATTTATTATTATTACAACACACCCAAAAACGGAAAGACGCAAAATAAAAATTGCAATTCTAATCCAAAATGGGTGTTTAAATTAATAGAAGAGAGACCACACAGAGAGAGTTGGTTCATGCACCACTGAGTACCCCTGGGCATAATGGAGGTACAGGCCTGAGCAGACTGCCTGGCTTCAAAATGGCCCCTTGACACCTAGCCACATGGCCAGGCCCTGCCTGGACCAGGCCCTGCCTGGACCAGGCCTCAAAATGGCCCCCACCCACATGGCCAGGCCCCAAGAACACCCCAAAAAGTAAAAAACAGACAAAAATCACAACAATTCAATGCCATTTATGCCCTCAATGATGTTTAAATTCAAGACACCCCACAGAAAGACTTGGTCAATGCACCTCTGAGTACCTCTGTGCATTAAGATAAAAGCAAGGCAAAATGCGTGCAGGCCTGTGCACACTGCCTGGCTTCAAAATGGCCCCTTGACCCCCAGCCACATGGCCAGGCCCTGCCTGGACCAGGCCTCAAAATGGCCCCCGCCCACATGGCGAGGCCCCAAGAACACCCCAAAAAGTCGAAAAACACACAAAAATCCCCACAATCCAATGCCATCCATGCCCTCAATGATGTTTAAATTCAAGACACCCCACAGAAAGACTTGGTCAATGCTCCACTGAATACCCCTGGGCATAATGGATGAAAGCAAGGCAAACGGGGTGAAGGCCTGAGCACACTGCCTGGCTTCAAAATGGCCCCTTGACCCCCACCACATGGCCAGGCCCTGCATGGACCAGGCCTCAAAATGGCCCCCACCCACATGGCCAGGCCCCAAGAACACCCCAAAAAGTAAAAAAAACACACAAAAATCACCACAGTCCAATGCCATCCATGCCCTCAATGATGTTTAAATTCAAGACACCCCACAGAAAGACTTGGTCCATGCTCCACTGAGTACCCCTGGGCATAATGGATGAAAGCAAGGCAAACTGGTGTAGGCCTGAGCACACTGCCTGGCTTCAAAATGGCCCCTTGACCCCCAGCCACATGGCCAGGCCCTTCCTGGACCAGGCCTCAAAATGGCCCCCACCCACATGGCCAGGCCCCAAGAACACCTCAAAAAGTAAAAAAAAAACACACAAAAATCACCACAATCCAATGCCATCCATGCCCTCAATGATGTTTAAATTCAAGACACCCCACAGAAAGACTTGGTCCATGCTCCACTGAGTACCCCTGGGCATAATGGATGAAAGCAAGGCAAACTGAGTGAAGGCCTGAGCACACTGCCTGGCTTCAAAATGGCCCCTTGACCCCCACCACATGGCCAGGCCCTGCCTGGACCAGGCCTCAAAATGGCCCCCAGCCACATGGCCAGGCCCCAAGAACACCCCAAAAAGTCGAAAAACACACAAAAAAAACCCACAATCCAATGCCATCCATGCCCTCAATGATGTTTAAATTCAAGACACCCCACAGAAAGACTTGGTCCATGCACCACTAACTACCTAGTGAGGCTTTAGAGGCAACCCCAAAAGAAAAAAAACACATATAACAGTGAGCTAAAATTCCATGACATAAATGAGATTTAAGTTCAACAAAACTCACAGAAACAGTTGTATCATGCACCCATGACTAACCCTGGGCCTAGTGTATACTGTGGCTACCCAACAATATATATTTTTGTAAGTTGTGAAAAAGTTTTAAAATTGTAGTTGCAGCAACTGCAATGCCCCAAACAAACAACACCAACTTACTTGTAAATTCTCAAATCCAAAAGTGATCCAAACTCCAAAGTCCAAAAAGTCCTCAAATACAAATATCCAGCAGCCACAAAAAGTAATCCTTCCAGCTCCAGATCCAAATGAAAAGTGACCAGGACATGGACAAAGCACTGGGAGGAGCCTACTGGACAGGAACAGGAAGTTGGAGACTCAGGGGCACTTCCTTCCTCCCACCCACCCAAAAATGGACTCCTTGCACAAAAAAGTGCAGCCAAATGTCATTCTGAGTAGTTATTCTGATCAAAATCATCATTTTCAGAAGGTTTATGCTGCCTGCGGTGGATTTCTTGTGCAGAATTGCAATTTTTGCAAGTTCAGGAAAGCGAGCTGCTCAAATTTCCCGCCGGAAGTCAGCTGTGTGCCGCATCTATGTGTTCGCAATTGTTTACTCCCGCGATGCCTGATCTCGGGCCCTTATGACGTACTCGAGTTGTTAAACTCTTGCTGTGCAAGATGGCGGGCCGTGATGACGTACTCGCTGTCGAAAAACTCTTGCGCGATCACACAGCAAGATCCAAAATGGCACAGCACACGCAAACCGGGAGGAAAACAACTCGGCGAACTCAGAATCTCAGTAAGTCAACGCCGTGCGCGCGAGATTGTATTTTTCAAGCGCGACCAAGCAAACAAACCTGCCAGCTTGTGAATTTGCGGATTTTTGGGCAAATATGCAGGATTCGCGGACCGCAAAATTGCCAAAAATCCACAAATTCCACGAACGGAACGGATTTTGCGCCCACGCTTGATGTTTATCAATCCTGCCTGAAGCTTTGGAGTCAGCTAGACCCTTGTGCAGGGCGGCCACCTTGCCAGAGGACCATAAGTCCTCTTTAGAGATCCCGCGGCAGCGTCGGCGATCCCTGTGCGTTAATGAAGCAATGTTGGGGCCAGTGCCGGCTTTAGCACTGGTGGCACCCGGTGGGACAATCATTTTTGGCACCCCCACACCCATGACCGCCTCCTCGGATTCTCTCACTAAGACCAGGAAAAAGTGCCCCTTATCTCTCAAATCATAAGTTTTCTAAACACAACGCCGCTTCCCCACCTGGTCAGCGCCCAGGGCAGCCGCACCGGTCGCACTGTCCTAAAGCCGGTGCTGGTTGGTGTGGCTCTCTTCACAGCACTGCAGGTTGGATGAGCAGGCAGCACCTATAAAGCACCCACTCTGCAAACATTTTGCTTAGAAAAATCAAGCGTCCAAAGCATGTGTTGCATTCTGGAAGCGAAAAAAACAAATACCCCCTAATGTGCAGGCCACTTTGCATTTGCTCTCCTTGTGACCATAATGCACATCCAGGTTGATACAGCAGCGAAAATTGATAATAGTGATGAAGCACAATGGTGCTCTCATTTGTAGGAGTTCATCATAATCAGTAGTCAGCACCTACATTTATTCTATTGTTGTGTTAACATTTGGTCATTAAAATGTACTTGGTAATAACATGTGAAAGTGAAATGATAGAATTATTACATGCCGTGTAAAGAAATAAACATGGCAGTTGTGTTTTGAATAAAGTGACCCTTAGCGGTTGTCCGCAATTGTTTAACAAAGTTGCTCATTTGTAATGTAATGCATAGTTTTAACATGCACCAGATTAAAGTTGCACACCGACGTGGCAACTTGAGATTAAATGTGTAGAAATCATAGGCTTGCGCATTCGATGTGTTTACGTAACATGAAATGCTTAAGTAAAACTGTTCATTTCTATGTATTTGCGTACATTCTTATGTTGGCCAATTTCTGTAGACCTGAAATGTTTTCTACCTGACAGCTCTCGTAGTGGGGTAAAAAGATGAATTTCATATGCATGTTGGATTTATTCTGTTTTCAAGTTTCTGTTGCAGATGGAGAATGTCGTCTTTGTTAGTTTGTTTGTTTTGTTTTAGTAGTTAGGCTCGGGGAGGAGAGGATACTTTTATGCAAGATTGCTGATAATTGGGAGGCTGTTCCTTCTCACTGAAGGAAGCCTGTGAATCAAGGTCATCGAGCCAGGAGCTGGGAGTATCGAAACTAAATGGAAAATCCCCTATGAGAAGTGTCCAGCGGGATGAGGCGTGTTTTGTTTTTGAATTAGGGACAGTGCACCCGGGGCTGAGTTAGGAGAGGAGGTGAGGAGTTCGATGGAGAGGGAAGCAGCATCTTAGAATGAGCTCTGCAGCTTTGGCTACTCGACCCATACAGCGCGAGTCGGAGTGCACTTCTTAGGAAGTTTTCATGCACTGACACCTTTTCTTAATCTTGCCTGGGGAATGCTAAGTAGGAATGTCATGCTAGTAGTAGTGTAGAGATAGATTCATGTTTTTCACTAATCCAATCCCAGATAAAGACTGATCTTGATGTGGGGGCAATCATTGCCTGCGTTCTGGAATTTGTACTTCATTTATAATACAGTGTTTTCATCGCGCCAGTAGGTTTGGATTTGGATTAGTTCCAATGTACTTCTACAACCTCGTCTTAAGGTGTCTGTATGTCCAGTTATTTTTGGCTTTGTAATAAATCTACTAAATTGGAATTCGGAGTCTGTGATTCTTCAGAGTCATGGTTCTTTGGAGTTGATAGTTTACTTTAATGAGTTGTTTCTCCCCTCTACACTTCTAAGCAGTTAACAAAGATTCATTGACCAAGGGTTCCGGAGTAAAGTTGTAGAGAGGAACCTGACGCTATCAATGGTCATCCAACCCTGTACAGGGAAAGATGAAGTCCCTCTGACCTGGCTGTCATTAGTCAGAGGCAGTATCTAAGATATTGGCTAAATTTGTATTGGACTAATTTTTTTTTTTTTTTTAGTTTTATATGGCACGAACTAGACCCGAGACATCAGGTATCAGAGCGCTTTACATGAGCGCCAGTTTCGTTACAGAAAGACACATTCATTTTTGTAAGGCATGGGGAGATTTAGGGATTGGCCCAGAATCACAGGATGTTGAGCGTCTTTGCAGAGACTCAAACCCGGTTTCCCAGCTTCGAGGTCGACCGCTCCAGCCGTGTAAGGCTACATCCTCTCCCAAAATGATTGTGCATTAGATACTAAACAAGCCCTCCTTTGTGCAGGCTGGATTTCATCCTTATGGATCATTGTATTGCGCAGTGGGAGGAGGTCTAAAGATCCACAGAGGAGGCAGGTGGATTCTACTTGTGCTTTGTGGACTTCAGGGCTGCCTTTGATATGGAGGCCCGGCAGGTCCACTGATAAATATTAGAGGGATGGGGTTCCCAACAGGTATATTGCTCATAGTTGAAATGTGTATTCTGTTAACTGGGCGAATGTGGAAGTAGCAAAACATTGCAGATTAACAGAATATAAATCTAACAAATTGCAACAGAAACATGCAGAAGTCCATGAATTTGCTCTTTTCAAAATGTATTCTCAAATTGTGAATAATAACTGTATCAGAAAAATATGCAATGTTTATGCAGTATTTATGCAAATAAGTGAGAAAAATAGACAGTGTAGAGATGCAACACAATGTCGCTGCTTTATTCTTTTTTGTTAAAAAAAAATGTTATTGAATATTTAACATATTCGATACAGTTAAACATCGGCAATGGTTTTAATCTTAGGTATACAGAGGTATTGTCGGCTTGTCCGATTTACATTTATAGTTGCAGTCTCTCACAGTTGTGTTAATGGGTCAGTATAGTCCCTTCGTTTTGCATAGGCGATGATGTTCTATGTGAGACTTGTGTCGCTGCTTTATTCTGATATAATATGAAGGATCCTGCAATCTCTGTATAAAATCTGGTTTTTAATTTCCTTATTACAGGCGGTTTCTGACGTCTCTAATCACATATAATAATGAAACGAAGCAGCTGCTCAAATATAATAACTTATTTATTTTCTGCAGCCCAGGTGCAAGTCATGGATCCGAATTGCAGTTGCAGTTAAAACAAGGCATAAACATTAAAAACTGGCATTTCATTTTTGTGGTCTGTTTTCTCTAAAACAAAGAGTGAAGAGTAGAAAGGAGATCTTTATAGCAAGATGTTAACTTCTGCATTCTGAAGGTCATTTCAGGAAAATAGAATCCATTTGCCTTTTCTACGCATTCTGAGCCTCAGCACTTTTTAAATCTGACTTACTCTGATTCTGATATTCGTTTGCCACAAAATACTAGCCATTTTTTATGTGCTTAATTTCACATTTGACTCTACTTCTATTCTTCATATCAGCAACCATAATTCCTGTTTCATATGCGAGAGCAAACTGCAAGGATTTAAGTGGTTTGCAGGAATAATGATTGTGTAATCATATATTATACGAAATAAAATACCCTCTGCTGTACATTATAAGGATATTGTAAGTCATCTCAGAGTTCCATTACCTTATAAGGATCTCAGTCTTCTACCTTGTTTCTCTATATGGTCATGGAACTCCTCGGTGACTTGCAATATCCTTATAATGTAGACAGGGGGCACTTTATCCCATATATAATCAAATCTTCAAAAAAACATAAAAGTTGTTTATAAAAACATCATAAATGGATTGAAGCAGGTTGAATCTGGGCCCTGCTCCTTTCTGCCTCTTCATATATGACCTACTTGATACATTAGACCACTGTGGGTCCTTCTCTGCCAAGGTTGGTAGGAGACACGTGGGACGTCTTTGCAGTGCAAATTACTTTGACCCTCTTTACAAATGGATGACGACCACAGCAGTTACCGGCCCCATTGCTATTATGAGATCCACTGGAACACTACAAATCTATTTGGTTTCACACAAAGATTTTTGCTTCTGAAAGCAACTGAATCTCCATATGAAACTCCATGGAGAAATGATGAATTACTGTGAGAAGGTAGTTCAGAATGACCAAGTCCCATGGTAATTCCTCATATCTAAGGGGTTCCTCAAGGTCCCACTTGCAATCCTCCGCTACCTCAAGTCTTCTGGAGTTATCATTATATCCGGTATTGGTACTCTGGGGGAGAGGGTAGATTAACAGACAACCTATATTGAGGGCATTAGTAACGCAGACCTCACCCCACAGGACTCCAAAGGAACTTTGAAGCTCTGCAAGAGTACTGCTCAGTGAACAAGTTAGTTATCAATACTGATAAAGGTTAGAGTTTTAGTCTTCGGGAAGAAGATGAAGAACTACCCCCAACGGGTTAAGTGGTGGCAATCAGAAGTGCTTGGTGAGTGCTTAAGTGCTTTTAGATCAGCGTTTCCCAAACTGTGGGTAGTTGCCCACAGCTGGGTTGTGAGCCGATTTCTGCTGGTTTGGGAAAGCCCAAGCAATAAATAAATATGTTTACATTTTGTATTTATGTTGTCACATGTGCTGCCCTTCAAAAACGGAGGTCAATGTCAAGCTATGTCTTCAGAGAAATTGCTGCCAATGTTTTAACATGGGGAGTGGGGTTTACAAACTCCTCTAATTTTGCAGTCAGAGAAAGAAAAGTTAAGTGGATTATGTAAAGGTCTTCCTGTGAATGTGAAAAGAAAGGCTGCAGGACGTATTTTATGTAACGCACAACAAAATGTAAATAACTGTAAATAAACTGTACACATTCAACAGTTAGGAAAGCAAAAATGAAGCAATTCTTTTTGTAATTCTGAGGTGTGCTGGAAACTAATATTTTGATAGAAACAGATAAAGTTATGGATAAATGTACATATTTGTAATACTATTCACAGGATTATTGCCTTGGCTTTCCCTTTGGGATGGAGTTAAACATTAAGCCTTAAGTGACTTAGTACAGTTTAATGCATTAAATGAGGGATTTTCTGTCCCGCATTAGTCACAGCACTTCACGCAGTTCATTTGGCTGCGACATGCTGCTGTTGCAGGTACAGAAGGAAATTGTGCATCTGCCCAGCTCTGTGTTGGTGCAAGATATTAACCCAGGGATGAACTTATGTTCTTGGGATTTCTTGGCTAAATTCCAGAATCGACAAAAAAACCTATGCAGTCATTGGATACCCCTCAAAATATGTATAGCTAAGTGCAATGATTGATTAAAGTGATGAAATAATCAATACAATAAATAGAACGTCTAGGACCATTATTACACATGGTCCATTATCTGATTCAATAATTGCTGCATCAATAAACTCTGACACTGAGGAGTTTGGACTTTGTTGGGTGCAAAACATATTAGTTCTATTATACATTATTAGTTTGGGGGGGAATAACATGCAGAATTTGCTGCTTACAGCACCAAAACCTATGTCTTCCGGTAAGTGGCATTTTTACTAAGGTAACTTTCAGGAGGTTTATGGACGAGTTTTACCCCAGGAAGACTAAGGGGTTGTGGTGTTAGCCACAAAACTCATAATTCTGACATTTGTGGTACTAGGAGTTACCACGCTTACTAGGAGTTAATGTCCTACTCGTAGTGAGTGACTGAGTGCATTTAGATCAATCTTTCTCAAACTTTGGGTAGCGGCCCACTGGTGAGTCGTGAGACTTTTTTTTGGTCTGAGAAAGTCAAAGCAATAAATAACTATGTATACATTTTGCATTTATGTTGTCACATTTGCTGCCCTTATTATCAGGCTATTCTACAGATAAATTGCTTCTTATTCTTTTAACATGGGGATTGGTGTTTATAAACTCCTCTCACCTTGCAGTCAGAGAAAGGAAAGTTAAGTGGATATATATATAACAGTGTTCCTGTGAGTGTGAAAAGCAAGGCTGTAGGGTGTGCTTTTTGTAACACAATACGAAATGTAGATACCTGTAAATGAACTGTACACATTCAACAGTCAGGAAAGCAAAAATAAAGCCTATCTTTTTGTAATTCTCAGGTGTGATAGAAACCAATATTTTAATAGAAACAGAAAAATCAAGACACTTCACCTGGTGATGCAAAAATAATAAATATTCACTAAAACCCTATTTTTACACATTATCATTTGTGTGCAATATAGTTTTATCACCTAAACTGTATGTCTTTCTAAATTTAGTGGCCATTTCAATGGAAAATGTGCTGTCTGTGAATGGCAGTGGGCTACCACACAATGCTGTAGTTACATTGAAAAATAAGCCGCCTAATGTCAATTAAAGTTAGGTGGGTTGCGAAAGGCCAAAGTTTGTCATTCTAAAAATTGTGTCAAGTTTAGGAAGAGCTGATCTAGATTAAACTATGTAAAGATTTTTGATTAAAAAGAGAGATAACGAAATGATCGACAAAATGTTCTTTTGACGCCCAGCTTCTTACCTCGTATTTTTTTTTTTAAATATCTGGATCGATTCCCAGACCCAAGGCTGTCGACTGAAGTGCAGAAATGAAATCTGGGTTTTCATCACCCCTGGCATCTGAAAGATTTTATGACAACTGCTAAATTGTGCGAATTGAAGCCCCTGTGTGCAAACTTTATTATTGTTAGCACAAATGAAAAATGTTGATGTTTGCCTTGGGAAAATTGATGCTAGCCTTACAATATTGGAAACTGGAAAAAGAGAAACATAATGTAATGATTTTATTGAAGTTTTTTTTTTTACTTTTTACTTTCTCAAAGCATTTTATGGACAAATGCCTGTATTAACCTAGATTTGAAATGTAAATATAAACATATTTGAATGACATACCCAGAATCCAAGTATGCTTAGGGGTGAGAGAGCGCAATTTGAATGAAACGTACGAATACGCCATATTTACAAATCAGTTGCGTAAAGTTATTTAAGGTAACCAGAACTGCGAAAATATGTATCTGCATTTACTCACAATTGATTTGCCAAATATAGAGAGCACGTATAAAGTATGGACTAATATAGAAATGTGTGGAATATTTAGAAATGTTAGACGTGTTAATCAGGTTCCATGTTATGTAGCTGCTAAATGAAGAAAAGACGTAATGTGCAAAATCAAGAAACGTGCCGACCTCATGGCAGTGTATAAGAACGAAATGTACAATTGCATCTTTCATGTAACGTGGATTCATTATTATTCAATGATTTTGCTTATATGTGTTAGGAGTTATGTTTTATAGAAGTGTTTTAGTATAACCGAAGTGTGGTGTGTTAGCATATTATTTTAAGCTAAGAAATAATGGTTCACAGGATGCAGGCTGCTGCACATAATTTAGTAGGCCTGGAAAGATAAAGTAGCCTCTTTGATCTGCACGTGTTAGTTAAAAGTCAAGTCTCGTTAAAATAAATTGCCAATGCTGGTCGAAGTTTTATGGCGTAGCCTGATAAGGGGAGCCTGGAATTTGGGGCCCTGCTTCGAAGTGTCTGTTTGCAGGTGCGAGAAGGGTACCAATCAAGAGCTTGATGAATAGAGCACTGTTCGAGGAGATAGGCTCGGGTCCGGAGGAGTCTACTGGAATGTCATGGGGGTACCAGCACGCTGGAGACGGAGCCACGGAAGCAAGGTCAACTTTAGCATACGGCCCAAGAAGTGAAACTATGGAAAAAACCAGAATCGAGACCACGTGAAATGCATACGTGATGGGCGTTCCTGAGGGGCGTTCCATCGATACTGTAATTTTGTATTAGGGACAGCACCCGGGAGGAGAGTTAGAGCAGATGGCCTGAGGACCCTTAGAGAGCGGATGGGTAGGCAGAAAGGGTACTGCTACCATGCAAAGGTTTTCCATCTGAGACTAAGAGAGAGAGATTGAACTTCTTTGGAAATCTAAACGGCTGACACCTTTTTAGGTAAAGAACTTGCTAAGTAGGGATGTCATCTAGTCTAGTGTAGGGTCAGTCTAACCTGATTTGTTTCTTTTCTGTAAATGACGCTTAAGATACATCTTGTGTCGATGATATTTAACTTACTGATTTTTGAATTGGTTTTGGTAGTTTTCTTCTGCCGATTAAGATCTCTCAGAGAGTTTATGTTCATCCTGTTACCTGTGTATCTTTTGAACCTTATATTGAGATGTTTGTATCTGCAACTAATTTTAGCTTTATATAAATCTTTAAACTTATCCGTAGTAAGTGGTTCTTTAGAGTTGTGTCAGTTTTGGGTTGTTTGACCTACGTAGGGTTTGCCTTTTACTCAATGACAGTCAACAATCGATCCAAAAGACTTAAGTGAGATAGGAGTCAGGGTGATCTGATAATCGATCAAAAATCTCACTTTCCCAGGGGTCAAGCCTGCCCTATTATCTTCAAGAAATATTTAATCACACAAAAAACGCTATCCCCTTTATATCTGTAATTTTTATAATTAAATGGTCGAGGTAGTGTTTTGCTGATATACTAGGCAACACTTTGGCGATGATGCAGTCGAAAGTGTGTACTTTCACTCTCCTACACTCCAGCACCCTATTGTAGGAGCACCCTAGCATGTCTTGGCAAGTTGGTGCAATGGTTACATTTTTTTTCATTTTTATTAAAAGGATCTGCTCCCCCCACCCCAAAAAAAAGAAATGCTGCACCATAAATGTGGTAGCTATGCACTTGCAACAAACAATGTACATTTGAAAAACATTAACTATTCCGTATAAATGTAATAAATAGTTTGGGTGCTTCCTACCAGGCAGGTGAAGAGAAACTGTAGTTTTAATGTGTATCATAGGAAATATGAATTTTATTGGCACAAAGAAAAGTTACTATTGGCTTTGAAATATTGTAACCTGAAGACACGGTTTAAACACACAAGGATAACTAAAAAAATAATCAGGATAAGTAAGGGTAAGAAGAAATCACTGCCAGTAAAAGTAAAATATTGGCCTTTTTATGCAGCTGTGCAGGTGTTAACAGCAAAAAATGCTCTCATTTCCACTGCAATTGAGCCAATGGCTGAAGTGCCCATTGACACATGCTGTGTGTTGTGGTGGTAGAATGTGAATGACAGTCGATCCGACCAATAGACGAAGATGGCTGAACCAAAGCCCCTCTGTGTATAAATAGAAGTCTCTGGGCCAGATGTAGGTCGCACAATACCGGTCGATAATGGACGAAATTACCGATTTTTGTCCGTTACCGGCCGGTATTAGGCTACTGAGATGTAGGTGGCCTAAATTGCAAATTCGGTAATTTACCAATTCGGTATTAAAATACCGAATCGGTAAATTACCGAATTTGCATTATAGGAAGCACTCAAATTAGTGCTTTTCCTATTTTAGGATTCGTTATTTACCACCAACTATAAGTTGGTGGTAAATAACGAATACCTGTGAAAATGCAAATCTGTGCATTTACAACTGCAGACATACATGCCCTTGGAGCATGAATGTGTGCCACATCTGCACACAAGCACGATTCAGGGGTGAAACAGGGTGTCAAAGTGACACCCTGGCACCCTTGAATGTTACCCCAATTTTACTCAATCTGTATTTACCGATTCGGTAATTGCCTCCAAGCCCATAGGAATGAATGTCAATTACAGAATCGGTAAATACCGATTCAGTAAATACCGAATCTTACTGATTCGGTAATTTTTACCAAAAATGTATCTACATCCCATTTACCTATTCCTAAATACCGAATCGGTAAAATTCGGTATTTAAGAATAGGTAAATTGGGATTACCTACATCTGGCCCTTTATTTTTGATTTCATGAACCAGGCAACGCAACGGTAGTTGTCTCTAGGACAGACCTCCAAGGAGGTTGGCCACAGTATGGAGACAGGATGCGAAGCCAAATCGCCGATCTTGGCTTTCCATTTTATTTTGCAGTCCACTCCACTGAGCCACTCCACCTGGGCTGCCTTCCTCTGATAGCGGCCTGGAGGGGAGCAGCCCACACAGTAGAAGCATGCAAGGGTGCCTGAGGCGGAACTCAAAGGCTAAGAAGAGACTTTCACCCCGGGCAGTCGCTTGTGCATTACATAAGTCAGCGACCTATAGAAAAATATTGAACCTCCAGTGCTTAATTTGTAAAAAAATAAGTGCCAAGGTTCTTGTCAGGATGCCACTGCAGCTTGCACCACCCATTGTCCTGGACAGCGCTGTCAATGACAGTAACAACACAACTACTAGCAATCACACTCCTACAAGTGACACAATTTGGACTGTTTCTGGTTCCCAAAGTTTGGGCGGCAGGTAATAGTCATGTTGTCTGTATATTGAATTAATAATTACTTGTTGTTCTGGTCATCTCTAAATTAGCCAGACAGAGCAACCTTTTACAACCAGGATTTGCAAAGCACGGCAAATCAACCATGAGGGTCACAAGATGATGAATTGTAGGCTCGGGAGATGAAGTATTTTGCCCTAACTCACAGGATGTTGACGCCGGCACCAACACTCAACCCTGGCTGCCATCGGCTCCAAAGTCGGCAGCTCAGGCCGTTACCACATCCTCTCCCCTCTCACCCTTGTGGCGCTGTCACAAGAGCCAGTGTTGATAATTAAGTGCCAGTGCCGAGCTCCGTAACCCACCGGCTCAAATTATGCACTGTCTATGCCTCTGCTCTAGATAGAATAAAAACTGTTTGTTATGAGCAGTACTCCACTTTGTGGTGCCAGGCTGAACTCACACTACACCTCACCATGATTGTCTGGTCTTAATACGGTGCTTCCTTGAATTCTAAGCACCACAAAGTCTCGCAGCACTGTGTAACCGGAGCTCCTTCTCACACAAACACTTTGCCTAAAACAGCCTCATCTATCCCCTTCGAATCATGCCGGACGGAGGATTCAGAAAGTGGGTGCTAAGGTTAACAGCATCATACCCACACTTGCATTAAAGCATCACTCAGTAAAGATCCCAAACCAATATAGTTAAATCGCTCTTTCTGAAACTTTTATTGGTAGACATGAGAAATCAGGCAAAGCTGACCATTTTCAGGAATAAATATATATATATTTATTTTCAAGTAACATTTAAATGCATTAATATCAGTGTCTGGAACGTGTTTTGGCAGAGTAGTTGTTCAGCTCCCTTTACCGCTGCAGGCCCTCTCCATGCCATGTTTCCCCCCAGGATTGCCTCCCTCGTGGAGATGACTGTTGTTTGTTTACGTTGTCTGTGTGAAGAGTTCTAACACCCCTGCCTGCATCATTTGCTCAAGTAATGGTATCCACCATCAAAGAGCATCCGCTCACAGTGCCTCATTGGGGACTCTAAGCATTAGACATTGGTGCAGAACCGACGTCACATGTGCATAAAAATATGTGTGTCCCCCAGAGGTAACTGCGCAAAGAGCATAAAGCGGGCCAGGTGAATTGTTGCAGAACACTTCGTTAGACTTCCATTTTCTTCTCTTCCACAGCAAGCACACTGTGCACAAAGAACAGACTGATTTGATTTGTGTGTGGTACATGCAAAAGTGGCCACGACCTGTACCAACCAAGCCATCTGCCAGGTCTGCCTTATGCAGCAGGCTAGCGTCCACACTGGTCAAGCAGGGGTCCACTGCAAGGACTCCTGCTTATGCAGCAGGATGTCTTATACACTGGTCACAAAAGGGGGTGGTGATGAACAGAGTGTCTGAGTTAAACAGACCACTCTTACC
The DNA here is from genome assembly GCF_964263255.1 of Lissotriton vulgaris. Classification (NCBI taxonomy): domain Eukaryota; kingdom Metazoa; phylum Chordata; class Amphibia; order Caudata; family Salamandridae; genus Lissotriton; species Lissotriton vulgaris. Next base: position 1,030,352,290 of record NC_141698.1, read on the forward strand.
CAGTCCAAAGATCAGGGCTTGATCCATCACCGTTATTTATCTCACTGCCCCATCCCAGCTCAGAACCTGGCTATATGCAAATCAGTCTGTCCCTGGCCCAGTGCATCATGGGAACAGGGCAGACTAAACTACCAAGCCAATTCTTCACCAGAAAGGAGACAAGCTACCGGGGACCGGTTTCTGGCATTTCAGCCTTCTTCGGCCCGGCTTGCTTGAATCCTGATGGAGCAGTGAGAAAGGGACTCATGTCTGAGTATACCCTGCCACACCTATAGTGGCCAAAAACGATTTACAAAAGGGGGTGGTGATGAACAGAGTGTCTGAGTTAAACAGACCACTCTTACCCAGTCCAAAGATCAGGGCTTGATCCATCACCGTTATTTATCTCACTGCCCCATCCCAGCTCAGAACCTGGCTATATGCAAATCAGTCTGTCCCTGGCCCAGTGCATCATGGGAACAGGGCAGACTAAACTACCAAGCCAATTCTTCACCAGAAAGGAGACAAGCTACCGGGGACCGGTTTCTGGCATTTCAGCCTTCTTCGGCCCGGCTTGCTTGAATCCTGATGGAGCAGTGAGAAAGGGACTCATGTCTGAGTATACCCTGCCACACCTATAGTGGCCAAAAACGATTTACAAAAGGGGGTGGTGATGAACAGAGTGTCTGAGTTAAACAGACCACTCTTACCCAGTCCAAAGATCAGGGCTTGATCCATCACCGTTATTTATCTCACTGCCCCATCCCAGCTCAGAACCTGGCTATATGCAAATCAGTCTGTCCCGGGCCCAGTGCATCATGGGAACAGGGCAGACTAAACTACCAAGCCAATTCTTCACCAGAAAGGAGACAAGCTACCGGGGACCGGTTTCTGGCATTTCAGCCTTCTTCGGCCCGGCTTGCTTGAATCCTGATGGAGCAGTGAGAAAGGGACTCATGTCTGAATATACCCTGCCACACCTATAGTGGCCAAAAACGATTTACAAAAGGGGGTGGTGATGAACAGAGTGTCTGAGTTAAACAGACCACTCTAACCCAGTCCAAAGATCAGGGCTTGATCCATCACCGTTATTTATCTCACTGCCCCATCCCAGCTCAGAACCTGGCTATATGCAAATCAGTCTGTCCCTGGCCCAGTGCATCATGGGAACAGGGCAGACTAAACTACCAAGCCAATTCTTCACCAGAAAGGAGACAAGCTACCGGGGACCGGTTTCTGGCATTTCAGCCTTCTTCGGCCCGGCTTGCTTGAATCCTGATGGAGCAGTGAGAAAGGGACTCATGTCTGAGTATACCCTGCCACACCTATAGTGGCCAAAAACGATTTACAAAAGGGGGTGGTGATGAACAGAGTGTCTGAGTTAAACAGACCACTCTTACCCAGTCCAAAGATCAGGGCTTGATCCATCACCGTTATTTATCTCACTGCCCCATCCCAGCTCAGAACCTGGCTATATGCAAATCAGTCTGTCCCTGGCCCAGTGCATCATGGGAACAGGGCAGACTAAACTATCAAGCCAATTCTTCACCAGAAAGGAGACAAGCTACCGGGGACCGGTTTCTGGCATTTCAGCCTTCTTCGGCCCGGCTTGCTTGAATCCTGATGGAGCAGTGAGAAAGGGACTCATGTCTGAGTATACCCTGCCACACCTATAGTGGCCAAAAACGATTTACAAAAGGGGGTGGTGATGAACAGAGTGTCTGAGTTAAACAGACCACTCTTACCCAGTCCAAAGATCAGGGCTTGCTCCATCACCGTTATTTATCTCACTGCCCCATCCCAGCTCAGAACCTGGCTATATGCAAATCAGTCTGTCCCTGGCCCAGTGCATCATGGGAACAGGGCAGACTAAACTACCAAGCCAATTCTTCACCAGAAAGGAGACAAGCTACCGGGGACTTGTTTCCTTCCCAGTGTAAGAATTGGCTTCTGTAGTTTGGTTTGTCCTGTTCCCATCATGCACTGGGACAGGAACAGACTAATTTGCATACAGCCAGGTTCTGAAACTGGGATGGTGCAGTGAGCTAAAAAACGGTGTTGGATCTAGCCCTGATCTTTTGACTGGGTGAGAGCTTTCTGCTTAATTCAGAGACTCTGTCCCTCACCACCCCTTTTTGTAAATATTTTTGTCCACCCTAAGCGTGGAAGGGTATTCTCAGATGTGAGACCCTTGCTCATTGCACCATCAGGATTCAAGCAAACCGGGCCGAAGACGGCTGTAATGCCAGAAACCGGTCCCCGGGAGCTTGTTTCCTTCCCAGTGTAAGAATTGGCTTCTGTAGTTTGGTTTGTCCTGTTCCCATCATGCACTGGGACAGGAACAGACTAATTTGCATACAGCCAGGTTCTGAAACTGGGATGGTGCAGTGAGCTAAAAAACGGTGTTGGATCTAGCCCTGATCTTTTGACTGGGTGAGAGCTTTCTGCTTAATTCAGAGACTCTGTCCCTCACCACCCCTTTTTGTAAATATTTTTGTCCACCCTAAGCGTGGAAGGGTATTCTCAGATGTGAGACCCTTGCTCATTGCACCATCAGGATTCAAGCAAACCGGGCCGAAGACGGCTGTAATGCCAGAAACCGTTCCCCGGGAGCTTGTTTCCTTCCCAGTGTAAGAATTGGCTTCTGTAGTTTGGTTTGTCCTGTTCCCATCATGCACTGGGACAGGAACAGACTAATTTGCATACAGCCAGGTTCTGAAACTGGGATGGTGCAGTGAGCTAAAAAACGGTGTTGGATCTAGCCCTGATCTTTTGACTGGGTGAGAGCTTTCTGCTTAATTCAGAGACTCTGTCCCTCACCACCCCTTTTTGTAAATATTTTTGTCCACCCTAAGCGTGGAAGGGTATTCTCAGATGTGAGACCCTTGCTCATTGCACCATCAGGATTCAAGCAAACCGGGCCGAAGACGGCTGTAATGCCGGAAACCGGTCCCCGGGAGCTTGTTTCCTTCCCAGTGTAAGAATTGGCTTCTGTAGTTTGGTTTGTCCTGTTCCCATCATGCACTGGGACAGGAACAGACTAATTTGCATACAGCCAGGTTCTGAAACTGGGATGGTGCAGTGAGCTAAAAAACGGTGTAGGATCTAGCCCTGATCTTTTGACTGGGTGAGAGCTTTCTGCTTAATTCAGAGACTCTGTCCCTCACCACCCCTTTTTGTAAATATTTTTGTCCACCCTAAGCGTGGAAGGGTATTCTCAGATGTGAGACCCTTGCTCATTGCACCATCAGGATTCAAGCAAACCGGGCCGAAGACGGCTGTAATGCCAGAAACCGGTCCCCGGGAGCTTGTTTCCTTCCCAGTGTAAGAATTGGCTTCTGTAGTTTGGTTTGTCCTGTTCCCATCATGCACTGGGACAGGAACAGACTAATTTGCATACAGCCAGGTTCTGAAACTGGGATGGTGCAGTGAGCTAAAAAACGGTGTAGGATCTAGCCCTGATCTTTTGACTGGGTGAGAGCTTTCTGCTTAATTCAGAGACTCTGTCCCTCACCACCCCTTTTTGTAAATATTTTTGTCCACCCTAAGCGTGGAAGGGTATTCTCAGATGTGAGACCCTTGCTCATTGCACCATCAGGATTCAAGCAAACCGGGCCGAAGACGGCTGTAATGCCAGAAACCGGTCCCCGGGAGCTTGTTTCCTTCCCAGTGTAAGAATTGGCTTCTGTAGTTTGGTTTGTCCTGTTCCCATCATGCACTGGGACAGGAACAGACTAATTTGCATACAGCCAGGTTCTGAAACTGGGATGGTGCAGTGAGCTAAAAAACGGTGTTGGATCTAGCCCTGATCTTTTGACTGGGTGAGAGCTTTCTGCTTAATTCAGAGACTCTGTCCCTCACCACCCCCCTTTTTGTAAATATTATACACTGGTCAGGCAGAGGTCCACCTCGAGGACCTCTGCCTTATGCAGCAGGCTGTCTTTCATACTGGTCAAGCAGGGGTCAACTGCAAGGACCTCTGCCTTATGCAGCAGGCTGTCTTTCATACTGGTCAAGCAGGGGTCAACTGCAAGGACCTCTGCCTTATGCAGCAGGCTGTCTTTCTAACTGGTCAAGCAGGGATACACTACCAAAACCTTTGCCATATGCAGAAGGCTGTCCTATGCACTGGTCAAGCAGGGATACACTGCAAGGACCCTTGCCTTATGCAGCACTCTGTATTCCGCACTGGTCAAGCAGGGGTCAACAGGAAGGAGCTCTGCCTTATGTAGCAGGCTGTCTTTCACACTGGTCACACTGGGGCGAACTGCAAGGACCTCTGCCTTGTGCAGCAGGCTGTCTTTCTAACGGGTCAAGCAGGGATACACTACAAAGACCTTTGCCATATGCAGCAGGCTGTCCTATGCACTGGTCAAGCAGGGATACACTGCAAGGACCCTTGCCTTATGCAGCAAGCTGTATAACACACTGGTCAGGCAGGGGTCCACAGGAAGGAGCTCTGCCTTATGCAGCAGGCTGTCTTTCACACTGGTCACACAGGGGCGCACTGCAAGGACCTCTGCCTTATGCAGCAGGCTGTCTTTCATACTGGTCAAGCAGGGATCAACTGCAAGAACCTCTGCCTTATGCAGCAGGCTGTCTTTCTAACTGGTTAAGCAGGGATACACTGCAAAGAGCTTTGCCATATGCAGCAGGCTGTCCTATGCACTGGTCAAGCAGGGATACACTGCAAGGACCCTTGCCTTATGCAGCAAGCTGTATTCCACACTGGTCAAGCTGAGGTCCACAGGAAGGAGCTCTGCCTTATGCAGCAGGCTGTCTTCCGCACCGGTCAAGCAGGGGTCCGCAGGAAGGAGGTCTGCCTTATGCAGCAGGTTGTCTTCCGCACTGGTCAAGCAGGGGTTCATCGCATGGAGCTGTGCCTTGTGCAGCATTATGCAGCAAGCTGTTGTTCACCAATGTGACATGGTGCCTCCTGCTGGAGCCCTGTTGTGCCGACCGGACACTCGATTACTGTGGTCTGCATGGTGATATCACAAAGGATCCACTTGCTCTGCTCCAAAATTGTACTTCCTGCAGAGGTCGCGCCCTATCCTCTGGTGCCCTCTCTCCTCCTGCTCGTCATAGTACTACCTGTAGAGGAATCGCCCTACCCTTTGTCCACGCAGTGTGGTTCTGCCTACTCATGTCTATCCTAGGGCTTCTTGCAGAGCTCTGCCGTTTGCTCACACCTTCTATGTGGTCCTACCTGCTCCTGTCTATCCTAGGGTTTTCGGCAGAGGTCTTGCCTACACTTTGGTCACAGTCTCTGTGTTGCCCTACCTGCTCCTGTCTATCGTAGGGTTTTCTGAGGAGGTCTCGCTCTACTCTTTGGTCACGCTCCCCCTGTGGTCTTCCTTACTACTATCCATCATATGGCTTTGTCTTTTTTGTGTGGAACTTTATATAGCACAAACTAGTCCCGAAGGTATCAGAGCGCATTACACGAGCACCAGTTGCATTACATTTTTTGTTAGGCACAGGGAGATTAAGTGATTTGTCTGGAGGGGGTGGTGTGGCACTCTGTGAGGTAATCCGAAAGTTAATGCACTTCTGGTGCTGACTGGTTTGCTCCCTCTGACCGTTGGGGAGTTATCAATTATGCCGATTAGATGCTGTCAGATTTGACAGATTACCCAGTCGCACTCTTCTGGGGAAATCAATCCCTTCTATTTCAATACAGTTCAAACATAAAGGTATTCATGAACGTATACCAAAGGAAACTGTTAGTTGCACAAATTTTATTCTTCTAGTTCAATAGTTCAATCTTTTTCTCAAAATTGAGCTGTTACATCACAGCTGTGCAAAAGTTCATTGTCATTCCAATAAACAATTTGTTGTCCACAAATTCAACCAATTGCCCAATGCATTTGCACATGCGCACACACACTAACCCGACACCGGACCAACTACGCGTTCCACCCGACCGCCAAACCGAAATGTATTTCCCCTGATGAAGTGCGGACAGCACGAAATGCATTGGGCAATTGGTTGAATTTGTGGACAACAAATTGTTTATTGGAATGACGATGAACTTTTGCACAGCTGTTGTTGTAACAGCTCAATTTTGAGAAAAAGATTGAACTATTGAACTAGAAGAATAAAATTTGTGCAACTAACAGTTTCCTTTGGTATACGTTCATGAATACCTTTATGTTTGAACTGTATTGAAATAGAAGGGATTGATTTCCCCAGAAGAGTGCGACTGGGTAATCTGTCAAATCTGACAGCATCTAATCAGATTAAGTGATTTGCCCAGAATCAGAGGATGTTGAGCGCTCCTGCTGAGACTCGAAACCGATTCCCTCGCTTCGAGGCTGACCGCTCAAGCCATTAGGCCATGTCCTCTCCCTTTCTGCAGAGCTTTTCCACTACCCTGTGGTCACACACTCTATAAAAGAAGCTTGGGCAGGAGGTATTAGTCATGTTTAATATATATTAAAAGCCTGAATTGTCATACTGCTCCAATGGGAACAATGCGGCCTGAACTGCCATGCCAGGTCCTCCCTGTACTAGAACACAAGCAACCCAGGACCGGTCCCACCCTACATAGGGTTCATAAGCCAGGTAAAAAAATGTAAATGTAAATAGAGGATTTGTAAAGCGCACAGCTACCCAGAAGCATCCCGACGCTGGAGGCCTAAAGGAAGATTAACCTCTTCACTGTGGCGCAAATTCCACTGCAGTGCTGAACATTCCGATCGCTGGCGTGGCTCGGACAGCCCTCGGCTGTCGAGCGCACACGCCCACCGTGACTCATGACAGCCGGGGGCTGTCATGAGCACGGAAGAGGTTAACCCCCTGATGCATCAAGCATCCATTTTGCGATTCCTCATTAGCGAAAAATAAGGAATCGGTAATAAGGAATAGCAAAATGCTGTGCAAGAAGAACTCGCTCAAAAAATAGCGAAATCTTAAAATTCCTTAATTGCGACTCGCAAATTGCGAGTCGCAATTAAGGAATACCTCCCCATTAATTCCTATGGGCCTAGAGGCCCATAGGAATGAATGGGAAGACATTGCCGATTTCAAGGGTGCAGGGGTGTCCAAAGGACACCCTGTTGCACCCCTGAAATTGATCTGTGCACATGTGTTGCACACACACGTGCCCTTTGGGCACATGTGTGCGCAACATGAAACTTTGAAAAATGCACAAAAGTGCATTTTTCAAAGTTTTTGCAAATTACCATGAAGTTGAACTTTATGGTAATTTGCCACTCCTATTAGCGAAATCGCAATTTTTTTTAACTTGTATGCATTGCATTTAAGGAATCTCAATTTGAGATTCCTTAAATGCAAGTAATCGCAATTTAGCGAATTCTTAATTTGCGATTTTTGCATTTGGGATGATGAATCCCAAATGCAAAAATACCGGTCGCAAAGGGGCAGAATCTGAGAATCTGCCCCTTTGCGAGACAAATTTTACCTTGATGCATCTGGGTGTAGCGAGCTATTGCCCAGAGTCACATGGTGCTGGGCAGACCCCTGCCGCCGGACCCGGGGATCGAACCATGATCATCAGCATCAGGTGTCAGTCGCCCTGGCCGCGGCGTCAAACCTCTTCCATAAAAGCTTGGTTCCATTGACACTATGTGCAGGGGCTGGACTGTTCCCATTGGAGCTGGGTCAAGACTCATTTGCATATGGCTGGGTCAAAACTTAAGTGCCATTTTGTGCAAGATAACGATGGATTGGGGAACAGCCAAAGTGATTAGCAGTGGCTGAGATTAATTCAAGCATTCCATCCATCACTTGTTTGTATACTTTGGTGGGTTGCCCTAAGTGGGATGGGTATGCCCAGATATGGACACCATGCACACTGTCTCAATGGAACCAAGCTATGCTTGGTTGAGGAGCCCTAATTAGGCAGCGGGCTATTATTTGAAATGTACTTTCAGTATTTTACCTTAATATCAACACCAGAATATCATGTTACTGAATAATCATGGACAAACTGTAGGGGTCAAAATATTGAAAAGTAATTCAATATAGGTAATAATATGGTTGCTTTATGTACTTCCATATATATGTTCCTTGATTGTATATGTATCTTCAAATTACGCAGATGTGGAGTTAGGTATAATAAATCTATACTTAAATGTATGCCCTTACCTTCTTGCTCTATTGGGTCTTAGTATTTTGGTCACAATATTTTGGGTTCATAATATTTCTGTAGTGAATTTTTCGAGATAGAACTGTACGGTCAGTGTGTTGTTTGATTCATTGTTAGTTAACTTTACCACTTATCTAAGTAAAGTTTCCACCCCTAATAACCTAATACACTGCATGCAACCATGTACCACAGTTCCACTACAAATTCTCCAATCAGAAGTCAAAGCAAATGTGTGGTTGGAACAGCTCAACAAACCATATGTGTACTGCTATACGTTGTGCTAGCCATGGATTTGTTATAGTACGTTCAAAGGTATTTTAGGGTTACCCATTAGCGAAGGCCACTTTTGTGATATATAAAAAAACTTTAGCAGTGGTAGCATGGGCACTTGTAGAGAGCAGGGCTTGGAGCATACTGTCCCAGCTGCTTCCCCCTTGTGACGGCCATGCCACCAAATGCAAACATTCAGCAAATGAAGACATCAAAAGATCTTCAAAATTATGACCAACACATGATAACATACATCTGCCTTATCCAATGAAATGTTTTGAGCACAAATTTGTTATGTATTTTGATTAGTATATATGTTTGTATATACAAAAACTTCATTCCTTAATAATATATTTTTTTTACATGAAAACTGTCCATGGGCACTCTTCCCTTTTTTCTATTTCATAATTTTCATTAATAATTTGTTGCAATCTATGTAAACCAAACCTTTTTTTGAACTGGCCTTTTAAATATCAAAATGTTAATTCCTTGGAACCACTGTTGTTTATTTAACTTTCTAAAAGTAGCATTTTCAAAATTGTAATTTAAAATCCAGCTTTACCATAAGAGAGGATCTTTCATTATAATTCCAAAGACACCAAACAAGAACTGGTTACCTATTCCCATTTGTAAGTTACAGATTTTTACATTTAATAAGGCAACTCAAATGTTTTCCTATGGGAGAGATAGGCCTTGCACAAGTGAGATATTAATTTAAGGTTTTTTCACTACCAGAACATGTAAAATATAAAAGTACATGCCCAACCTTTTACATACACTGCACCATGCACTCTGGGCTGTCCAGGGCCTACCCTAGGGGTGGCTTATATGTATTAAAAAGAAGGTTTGGGAATAGAAAAGAGTTTATTTTACCAGGTTGAAATGGCAGTTTAAAAACTGTGCACACAGGCTGCTATGGCAAACATATTTGAAGGGTTACTTAGGTGGGTGGTACAATGAGTGCTGCAGGGCCACTAGCAGCATTCGATTTACAGACCCTGGGTACATGTAGTACCACTTTACCAGAAAGTTATAAACAAATTAAATATGCCAATTAGGTGTAAGACAATTCTACCAATTTTAAAGGAGTGAGAATAAGCACTTTAGTACTGGCGTGCAGTGGTAAAGTGTGCAGGGTCCTAAAAGCCAACAAAACGGGTTTAGAGAACAGGAGAGTGAAGACAAAAGGTTTGTGGAAGACTCTGCACAAAGGGCTAAGTCCAACATTACTCTGGCCAATTAGTATGTTTTCACTTTCATTTTCAGATTCTTTGTATGTTGCCTGTTTCCAGTTTTTCATTTCTAAAAGAATAAGTGCTGGGGCCCAAAGTTTTTCTCGGTAGCCAACCACTATTTTTCTGAAAGTCTAAGTTAATGAATACCAAGGCTGTCTATTATTGATGCCAGCTCACCTTTCTTTAATGCACCAACATCCACACACCCCTTTATCTCACTGCTGCAGGTATTTGTTTTGTCCCTCCTCTTTGCCCTTTTCACTGTTCTTCCATCTTTTTCTTCCTCCTTCTATCCTCTTGTGCCAGGGTAGACTTACCTGTTCCAAGTCACTTCGAGAATCCTCTTTCCCGGGGTAAGCTCTGCAGGGAAACAAACAAACCAAAATCAGGGGAAAATAAAAAGGGAAATACAACTATAGAGAGACAGGAAGGGAGAAGAAAGACTAACAACAAGAGAGAAGACAGACTACATAGATACAAAAAAGTAAGAAAGATTATAGTGAGAGAGAAAGGTAGACGGAGAGGGAGAATAAAGACTAATAGAGAGGGAGTATAGACATCAGCTAAGATGTGAAAATGTAGGATGGACTAATTAGTTACTGGCAGACAGTAGGAGCAGGATGGGGACTGTAAAACACCAATTGGAAGCACAACATTGTTGAAGTGCCCAGCCTTGCCAGGAACCACATGGAATCTTCAAATCCTGACCCAGTCCCAGTAAGAGGCGGCTACTCCAGCAGAGAGGATGCAGAGGAGACTTTGAATGAGGAGTGGTGCGGTCTTTTCCCCACTGAAATGACATGCTGACCTGCCACAGTTCAGGTAAACTGTGGCTATATCAGGTTAATTTATGGTGGGGAAGGATGTTTTATCTCAGAAGAACCAGTCAGTGCCGAAGAATGAAGAAGCAAACAAAACAGGTGATGGACAGAATGTGGATCAATGTCACACATTCCCCCCAGTCCAAAGATCTGGGCCCAAATCCATCGTTTTTTTGCACTCCACACCACCCTGGGTTAGACAATGGCGATATGCAAATCAGCTCTGACCCTGTGCCCCATGGGAACAGTCCAGTCCGAACTACAAAAGCCATGTCCTTCCCAGAACGGAATCAAGCATCCGAGGACCGGACCGGTTTCGAGGTAACACCTCTCATCAGCCCGGCTAGCTTGACTCCAGTGGTGTGGAGTACCTGGGACCCACGTCTGAGCATCCCCAGCGCACTTATGGCGGCAATTGCAAACAAAACAGGTGATGGACAGAATGTGGATCAATGTCACACATTCACCCCAGTCCAAAGATCTGGGCCCAAATCCATCGTTTTTTTGCACTCCACACCACCCTGGGTTAGACAATGGCGATATGCAAATCAGCTCTGACCCTGTGCCCCATGGGAACAGTCCAGTCCGAACTACAAAAGCCATGTCCTTCCCAGAACGGAATCAAGCATCCGAGGACCGGACCGGTTTCGAGGTAACACCTCTTATCAGCCCGGCTAGCTTGACTCCAGTGGTGTGGAGTGCCTGGGACCCACTTCTGAGCATCCCCAGCGCACTCGCCACGATTCCTTGCAAGTTGGTTAAAGTCTGTATAAGCCCCCATAGTCTCGCAAGCTCGATGCGCATGCGCATCGACAGGCGAGACCTAAAAACAAGGCAGTTCGGGCTTCTTTGAATTATAACTTTCTTTTGTGTGCAAAAATAAAAGGAGACTACAGGATTTGTGAATCCTTATCCTGGTATTAGCTGTTCTGTATAAGCCCATGTTTAAGCTCCCTTATCTGCATTCCTCTCGCTTCTTCTGGGCCTAGTCTGATGATTAAAAATAGGTCCCAGTCCCACTTGCAACCACCAACTCAAAATGAGCACTGCCTTTGCTACCGCCTTCTTTCCAGAAGGGCATTTTTTAAGGAGGGTCAACAGCAGTGATTGCCGGCAAAAGATATATTTCCCACAACACAATATGTTAAAATATGTTTATAGGTGCTCCAATTGTATTGTGGCATTGTAGATTAGTTGTAAGATTTCACTTCCATTCTATGATACTTTTTGTATTGCCTGTGTGCCATAGCACTCATTCCAACTCTTGGTTTGTATATAGCCCTGAACTCCACAGAACTTCCCAGGCTGCTTTTACTCCCAACATCATTTTCTTTTCCATACATTCAGAGTATTGGGCCGATCCTCTGGTATGAACTTCTCCATAAGAATGGCTTGCATCATCGCCAACCAGTTGTTTAGTGGTCTTTAATTGTGCAGCTCTCCATCAAGGCTTTGCCAGTTTTCTGTCTTTTTCCAGTAGACGAGAAAAGATCTGCCCATGACACCATCAACTACATCTAGACATATTTGGTCACCTAGTTCAACTATATGTCTGATATTCCCAGGCTAACTCAGAAATTACAAACTCTTCTTTCATATGCTATGTCACCTATATCCCCAATGACTCCATCCAGGCCCGGACTGGCCGTTGCGGGCACCGGGCAATCCCCCGGTGTGCCGTAAGGGTGGGGGCCGGTTTGGGTGCAAAAACGTCCCTGTAACAAAATCGGCCGAAAACCAGCCCTGTCAAAGAGCAGGGTCGGCGGCCGAGCACTTTGCCAGGGCCGGTTTTGGTTCCCAGTCCGGCCCTGACTCCATCTCCCTGCCAAATCACTGTAAGGAAGCTAACTGGCTCTATATCCCACTTCAAAACACACATATATATATATATATATATCAAATACCAAATAACTCGCCGCACTCGCCTTAGTTCAGTTGCAGTTTCTTTATTCAAAACGTGACAAAACACCTACGCGTTTCGAACCGTAGTTCGTGTTCACGGTAGCCAAATTGTGTAGTCCCTTCATTGTTTTAATACAATTGTGCCTATAGAGCACGCCCCTATGTTTTGGGGCATGCTGGGACATGTAGTTTTTATTAATTTGTTTTAAGCCATCACTTTTTCAGTGTTAGTCATGGGTTTTTGCTGCATTGGGGCGAGTTTGGCGTTACAACATCTCAGAGCGGGCCCCCAGTTAACTAGGGCGATAACGCTCTGTGACGCACATGATGACACGTGCGTATATAGTCAGCCCTCCAATTTAATCAAACAGATGCAGTTCCAGAAAACAAAGACGAAACAGTGACAGCACCACAACCGATCCCAACTAATTGTAAAGTGCTATTCACCCAACTAGAAAAACTGATGAGAAAGGAAATCTCCAGGGAATGGGAAATTCTAACATTAGAAAAATATGTGGAACTCAAAATGGTACCCAGGGGCCTGCGTATCTTCACCTTGCCAAACCACCCTGACACCAAGCCCGAAATGCTCGAAGAATGGGGCAACAACAACATGGGCTGTTCTAACAACATGATGCTCATAATTATAAAATATGCAAGAATCGAAGTTGAGGAACTACATAAAAGAATTGCAGATATAGAATCAAAAATAAAAGCTCTGAAGGAAGAAAGTGGCACAATCAAAAAACTCAGAAGCGAAATGGAAAAGAACTTAGACAATCACGAAGAGGATGTACAAAACCGCAAACAACGTAAATTTCGCCGTGACCAAGATGATTATAAATACGGCACAATTCTAACGTTTGCCAGAAAATATGACATTTATAAACAGCAATGGGCAACGGGAACATTAACTCCAGGCGAACAAACCAGCGGCTCGGAATCCGACTTCAGCGAAGGCGAACAAAGACGCCCAGGTCTACGCAAAATGTCTTTTTTAGACGAGATTCAGCTGCTCTATCATGTGCGGCAAACTCCACAAAGCAATACCAGAGGCAGAGGGCAATATCAGAATCGATCCAGAGGAAGAAGAACACAAGCTCCAGGAAACGCAAGCGCAAAACAAGACGCGGCAAACGCGGATGGAAGCCGATACAACCTTAGAGCCCGCACGAACAGGAGGAAATAGGACCACAATGTAACCAGACCCCAAATTTAGTAATAAATCTTTCCAAATACAACCCAACAATAACAGAAACTAAATTACTAAACAAGGGGCTTTCCTTTTGTCCAGAAACTCACCATGATCTAACAGAAACAGAAATAGACCTGTATAAATATACCAGAAAACTGAAATTGAAAAAATTCTTTTCCAAACGAAGCACAAGTATATCCATTGTGCCGCAAGACAACAGGCAGAGTGTAACAAATGACGAATATCTAACTTCAGAAGTCCCACAACTGAGAGTGGCTTATGAATTGGCTAATGAAATCGAACAAACAGATATTCCTGATACTCAAGTACTGGAAGAAATGAATATTCGAACCAACGCAAGACAACCAACGACCTTTAAACCCAAATCCAAATTCTGTCCGATCCTGTATCCCGGCAACAAAATCGATATCTTTCACGAATTAGTGATCAATGAGATTGAAGAAATGCCTAAAAACTTCAACAAAAAAAGGAAAGAAAATCTAACAATTGGAGAACGTCAAGCTATCTCAAGTCTCAAAAACAATGTCCAAATAGAAATAAAACCTGCGGACAAAGGCGGGAATATAGTGATCCTGGACAAGGCAAATTACGTAGAGGAAGCCATGCGTCAACTAACCAACAAAACGAACTACACAGTACTAAAGAGAAATCCAACTGAAGATATGAAACATGAACTACAAACTAAGCTAGATGGCTGGTTTTTAAATGGCCTCATCACAGACACAGAAAAGAAATATCTAATGGTTGAGAATCCAATCCTCCCCACAATTTACTTTTTGCCAAAAGTACACAAGACTCTGAACAAGCCCCCTGGGAGGCCCATAATATCCAGTTGTGGAGGTCTGTATGAGAACGTGTCCAGCTATGTAGATTACTTCATTGCCCCACTAGTACCAACTCTCAGTTCATACATAAAGGATACAGGCGATTTTATTCGCATGTTAATGGAAACGGAATGGCAACCGGACTACCTATTGGTGACGATCGATGTGGTCTCACTGTACACGTCAATAGACCACAACATCGGTTTAACAGCAATCAAATACTTCCTGGACCAGCAACCAATCACTCAAAGACAACATTCAAAAATGATCATGGAAATGATAAGGCTGTGCTTACACAATAACATCTTCATATTCAACAAATCAATTTACAAACAATGCTGTGGAACAGCTATGGGAGTTTCGTTTTCTCCAAGCTACGCGAATCTCACCATGGGGTGGTGGGAGAAGTGCGTAGCTTGGGGGGAAGAAAATGATCACCATATGGCCAAAGTAGCGCTCTGGCTACGATTTATAGACGATTTGTTCCTCCTGTGGAAAGGCACTGAAAATGAATTTGTCACCTTCTTCAACATCCTCAACCAGAACTCAGTGGGACTGAAGTTTACATACACCATCAACTCCAAAGAAATCGTGTTTCTTGACACCAAAGTATACATCGCAGAAGACAAAATTCAAACAACCGTCCATAGAAAAGAAACTGCCACAAATAGTATCTTGCACGGACTAAGTTTCCACCCGCAGAAACTTGTGAAAAGCATTCCGTATGGAGAACTTCTACGGATGAAAAGAAACTGCACTGAGGAAAAAGAGATGGAACTCAAATTCAAAGAAACCAAAGAGCGCTTCAGACAGGGAGGATACAAACAGGCTGACTTGACAAATTGTGAAATAAGAGCAAGAAGCAAAACCAGAGCAGAAACTCTGATACCTAAGAAACACCCTATTTCCTCGCAACAAGTTGAACATGACAAATCCAACCAACCAAGGATGATAATGACGTTCAGCAAGGAAAGTTATAAAATTCAAAATGCAATGAAGAAGTACTGGCCAGTACTTAGGAAAGACCCTGACATCGGAACAACGATAGGAGACTATCCACTTGTTTCCTATAGAAGGGCACGCAATCTAGCAGATGAGCTGACCCAAAGTCACTTTGAATATAAAAAAACACCATCCTGGTTGGAAACAAGAAAACAAGGCTTCAACAAATGCCCAAACTGTAAAGCTTGCAAAATAGGACGAAACATGAAAAGTCTCAAAGATGCAAGTGGAAAGAATTTTGTAATCAATGGTAACATCAACTGTGACTCCTCCTTTGTAGTGTACATGATCCAATGCTTCTGTGGAAAATCTTATATTGGCAGCACCACATGTTCCTTGAAAATACGGATTCTCCAACATATCCGCGCCATACAGAATCATGATAATTCATATGCCATTGCGAAACATCTTGCTTACCATGAGAAGAAAACATGGCAGGACGCCAGATACTTTGGTCTGGCCATGATCGCACAAAATGAAAGAGGTGGCAATCGAATCCAACAATTAAGAAGACTTGAATCGAAACTTATCATGAGGTTTAAGACCAAACAACCTGGAGGCCTCAATGGCGATGAGGAACTTTATGTACACTTATGAAGGACACTGATTATTGGTTTGACAACCAGCAAATCTAGACTCTCCCTAACCGCACTCCTAAAACAGATGAATGTTTACTTTCATGCTTATCACTGACACCACAACTGAGTTGCATTATGTTATTTGTTAACATTTATTATTTTTTGACTCTTAAATTTCGCCATTTAATTTCTTAAAAAACTTAAAGTACAGTCAGGGGTGGCTGTTAGCATTGGGGATGTAGGGTACTCAGCCCTTTATTAACAAATGGAGAATCTCCATACTAGTTACACATCATGAAGCCAACCCTCTGGTAAATTGGAGGGCTGACTATATACGCACGTGTCATCATGTGCGTCACAGAGCGTTATCGCCCTAGTTAACTGGGGGCCCGCTCTGAGATGTTGTAACGCCAAACTCGCCCCAATGCAGCAAAAACCCATGACTAACACTGAAAAAGTGATGGCTTAAAACAAATTAATAAAAACTACATGTCCCAGCATGCCCCAAAACATAGGGGCGTGCTCTATAGGCACAATTGTATTAAAACAATGAAGGGACTACACAATTTGGCTACCGTGAACACGAACTACGGTTCGAAATGCGTAGGTGTTTTGTCACGTTTTGAATAAAGAAACTGCAACTGAACCAAGGCGAGTGCGGCGAGTTATTTGGTATTTGATACAAATCTGGGACACTGCCCTGGTCCCGTCGCTGGCACCGGCTGTAAAGTGCTCCCGCTGCGACAGGACAATTTGTATGCAGTATTCACATACAGCGGAGAGCCCGCCCATGCCCTTTCCCGTGGATTGACCGCGGATTGACCAACAGCGGATGGATCTGCCTTGTGACTGAATCCGGCAGAAACAACAACATCGTGGTTTACCAGGTTGAGCGCCGAACGCGCCGAGTCGGAGGACCCAGCGCGGACTGGGAGTCTCCCAGGTAAGAGACACGCAACTGAGATATCTTTGGTCAGGCAAGGCGCAGCGACACGAGTCATATGCCAACAAGTTATGAAATATTCAACAAGAATCATTTAACATTTGGTACTAGCATTGTGACTCCATCCCTTGGTTGCAGCACCTAACAGTGACAAGGGGTATATTACAATTTACCCACCTTCTGAAAAACGAACATTAAGCCAACAGTGAAAACGTCCCCACACAAGCCTATAATAATAACAAATATCTGCAACTCGACATAGTGTGACAGTGAAAACGAATACAACAATGGAGGACAGGAGAGTGAAAAGAGTCACAAAGGCAGAAAGCATTTTTCAAACAGATGCAGTTCCAGAAAACAAAGACGAAACAGTGACAGCACCACAACCGATCCCAACTAATTGTAAAGTGCTATTCACCCAACTAGAAAAACTGATGAGAAAGGAAATCTCCAGGGAATGGGAAATTCTAACATTAGAAAAATATGTGGAACTCAAAATGGTACCCAGGGGCCTGCGTATCTTCACCTTGCCAAACCACCCTGACACCAAGCCCGAAATGCTCGAAGAATGGGGCAACAACAACATGGGCTGTTCTAACAACATGATGCTCATAATTATAAAATATGCAAGAATCGAAGTTGAGGAACTACATAAAAGAATTGCAGATATAGAATCAAAAATAACAGCTCTGAAGGAAGAAAGTGGCACAATCAAAAAACTCAGAAGCGAAATGGAAAAGAACTTAGACAATCACGAAGAGGATGTACAAAACCGCAAACAACGTAAATTTCGCCGTGACCAAGATGATTATAAATACGGCACAATTCTAACGTTTGCCAGAAAATATGACATTTATAAACAGCAATGGGCAACGGGAACATTAACTCCAGGCGAACAAACCAGCGGCTCGGAATCCGACTTCAGCGAAGGCGAACAAAGACGCCCAGGTCTACGCAAAATGTCTTTTTTAGACGAGATTCAGCTGCTCTATCATGTGCAGCAAACTCCACAAAGCAATACCAGAGGCAGAGGGCAATATCAGAATCGATCCAGAGGAAGAAGAACACAAGCTCCAGGAAACGCAAGCGCAAAACAAGACGCGGCAAACGCGGATGGAAGCCGATACAACCTTAGAGCCCGCACGAACAGGAGGAAATAGGACCACAATGTAACCAGACCCCAAATTTAGTAATAAATCTTTCCAAATACAACTCAACAATAACAGAAACTAAATTACTAAACAAGGGGCTTTCCTTTTGTCCAGAAACTCACCATGATCTAACAGAAACAAAAATAGACCTGTATAAATATACCAGAAAACTGAAATTGAAAAAATTCTTTTCCAAACGAAGCACAAGTATATCCATTGTGCCGCAAGACAACAGGCAGAGTGTAACAAATGACGAATATCTAACTTCAGAAGTCCCACAACTGAGAGTGGCTTATGAATTGGCTAATGAAATCGAACAAACAGATATTCCTGATACTCAAGTACTGGAAGAAATGAATATTCGAACCAACGCAAGATAACCAACGACCTTTAAACCCAAATCCAAATTCTGTCCGATCCTGTATCCCGGCAACAAAATCGATATCTTTCACGAATTAGTGATCAATGAGATTGAAGAAATGCCTAAAAACTTCAACAAAAAAAGGAAAGAAAATCTAACAATTGGAGAACGTCAAGCTATCTCAAGTCTCAAAAACAATGTCCAAATAGAAATAAAACCTGCGGACAAAGGCGGGAATATAGTGATCCTGGACAAGGCAAATTACGTAGAGGAAGCCATGCGTCAACTAACCAACAAAACGAACTACACAGTACTAAAGAGAAATCCAACTGAAGATATGAAACATGAACTACAAACTAAGCTAGATGGCTGGTTTTTAAATGGCCTCATCACAGACACAGAAAAGAAATATCTAATGGTTGAGAATCCAATCCTCCCCACAATTTACTTTTTGCCAAAAGTACACAAGACTCTGAACAAGCCCCCTGGGAGGCCCATAATATCCAGTTGTGGAGGTCTGTATGAGAACGTGTCCAGCTATGTAGATTACTTCATTGCCCCACTAGTACCAACTCTCAGTTCATACATAAAGGATACAGGCGATTTTATTCGCACGTTAATGGAAACTGAATGGCAACCGGACTACCTATTGGTGACGATCGATGTGGTCTCACTGTACACGTCAATAGACCACAACATCGGTTTAACAGCAATCAAATACTTCCTGGACCAGCAACCAATCACTCAAAGACAACATTCAAAAATGATCATGGAAATGATAAGGCTGTGCTTACACAATAACATCTTCATATTCAACAAATCAATTTACAAACAATGCTGTGGAACAGCTATGGGAGTTTCGTTTTCTCCAAGCTACGCGAATCTCACCATGGGGTGGTGGGAGAAGTGCGTAGCTTGGGGGGAAGAAAATGATCACCATATGGCCAAAGTAGCGCTCTGGCTACGATTTATAGACGATTTGTTCCTCCTGTGGAAAGGCACTGAAAATGAATTTGTCACCTTCTTCAACATCCTCAACCAGAACTCAGTGGGACTGAAGTTTACATACACCATCAACTCCAAAGAAATCGTGTTTCTTGACACCAAAGTATACATCGCAGAAGACAAAATTCAAACAACCGTCCATAGAAAAGAAACTGCCACAAATAGTATCTTGCACGGACTAAGTTTCCACCCGCAGAAACTTGTGAAAAGCATTCTGTATGGAGAACTTCTACGGATGAAAAGAAACTGCTCTGAGGAAAAAGAGATGGAACTCAAATTCAAAGAAACCAAAGAGCGCTTCAGACAGAGAGGATACAAACAGGCTGACTTGACAAATTGTGAAATAAGAGCAAGAAGCAAAACCAGAGCAGAAACTCTGATACCTAAGAAACACCCTATTTCCTCGCAACAAGTTGAACATGACAAATCCAACCAACCAAGGATGATAATGACGTTCAGCAAAGAAAGTTATAAAATTCAAAATGCAATGAAGAAGTACTGGCCAGTACTTAGGAAAGACCCTGACATCGGAACAACGATAGGAGACTATCCACTTGTTTCCTATAGAAGGGCACGCAATCTAGCAGATGAGCTGACCCAAAGTCACTTTGAATATAAAAAAACACCATCCTGGTTGGAAACAAGAAAACAAGGCTTCAACAAATGCCCAAACTGTAAAGCTTGCAAAATAGGACGAAACATGAAAAGTCTCAAAGATGCAAGTGGAAAGAATTTTGTAATCAATGGTAACATCAACTGTGACTCCTCCTTTGTAGTGTACATGATCCAATGCTTCTGTGGAAAATCTTATATTGGCAGCACCACATGTTCCTTGAAAATACGGATTCTCCAACATATCCGCGCCATACAGAATCATGATAATTCATATGCCATTGCGAAACATCTTGCTTACCATGAGAAGAAAACATGGCAGGACGCCAGATACTTTGGTCTGGCCATGATCGCACAAAATGAAAGAGGTGGCAATCGAATCCAACAATTAAGAAGACTTGAATCGAAACTTATCATGAGGTTTAAGACCAAACAACCTGGAGGCCTCAATGGCGATGAGGAACTTTATGTACACTTATGAAGGACACTGATTATTGGTTTGACAACCAGCAAATCTAGACTCTCCCTAACCGCACTCCTAAAACAGATGAATGTTTACTTTCATGCTTATCACTGACACCACAACTGAGTTGCATTATGTTATTTGTTAACATTTATTATTTTTTGACTCTTAAATTTCGCCATTTAATTTCTTAAAAAGCTTAAAGTACAGTCAGGGGTGGCTGTTAGCATTGGGGACGTAGGGCACTCAGCCCTTTATTAACAAATGGAGAATCTCCATACTAGTTACACATCATGAAGCCAACCCTCTGGTAAATTGGAGGGCTGACTATATACGCACGTGTCATCATGTGCGTCACAGAGCGTTATCGCCCTAGTTAACTGGGGGCCCGCTCTGAGATGTTGTAACGCCAAACTCGCCCCAATGCAGCAAAAACCCATGACTAACACTGAAAAAGTGATGGCTTAAAACAAATTAATAAAAACTACATGTCCCAGCATGCCCCAAAACATAGGGGCGTGCTCTATAGTCACAATTGTATTAAAACAATGAAGGGACTACACAATTTGGCTACCGTGAACACGAACTACGGTTCGAAACGCGTAGGTGTTTTGTCACGTTTTGAATAAAGAAACTGCAACTGAACCAAGGCGAGTGCGGCGAGTTATTTGGTATTTGATACAAATCTGGGACACTGCCCTGGTCCCGTCGCTGGCACCGGCTGTAAAGTGCTCCCGCTGCGACAGGACTATTTGTATGCAATATATATATATATATATATATATATATATATATATATATATATATATATATATATATATATATATCACGCAGTTTCCGTATCCAGAGCAGAAAACCACAATCCAAGTATTCAAAGAGATACGGACCACAATATTTGTGCTTCTTGTTTAATTCAGTGCTTGTACGCCACGACGCGTTTCGGTCCCGCCTTGGACCTTGATCACATGACACAGTGCAAACGTATACATTGGTTTAAATACTTTACATAGAATGATGACATCAGCAAAGTACGTTTTGAATGTGACCATAGACAAGAGTTAGTTTAAACCACATCATAGTATTAGGTTCATTTAAGTAAACTGGCAATTGTTTTTACATAAAAAAACTAAATTGTCATTTATAGCATTCACATAAAACCAATGTTTAAAAGTTATTAGGTGTAGTGTATTAGTTAAATAAAATAAAATTAAA